>NW_028263391.1:17220406-17537749 GCF_051168715.1 Poecilia mexicana | reverse complement strand
GCTACCCACAGGAGTAATTTCCTCTGGAAGACTGTGCAGAACTTATTATTCAGTTCTTTCTAAATGTCTAGCGCTAAATAAAAGCCTTGTACAGTGTTAAAGGAAATGGATTTATTGCTCTCTTGCATGTAGAGAAAATGAAAAAGAGCTTGAGTCTCACCAAGGCTTGTCATCATGAGAAACATAATAGCCGGTGGAATGCCAGCATTATGCGAGTCAATTTCATTAAAGTGCTCGAAAGTTGCACAGTACGTGACTTTTCAAGGTCCCTCTACAAACGTTCACTTAGTCTATTAGCCCTGTGTGACTGGACGCCACATGCCAGCAAGGGGTAGGATGGGACCTGCTTGGAGTCCCGAGAGATTCGCATTGGCTTTTGGATCTGCAATTATTCAACACGCAATTTCAATGTGGACCAAATTAGCTGAAAATGCTCCATCAGTTGGGGGGAAAGGTCAGAATCGTTATCAGACAGAATACCACTTTGTCGTGCTACCTAGGAAGCTTGCAACGTGGGAAGGATCCTCTGTGGAAGCTGTTTCCTATCTTCAGATAAGGATGGGCAATCTGATGATAACAGAGCATGAAGGATTAGAACGTGTTAAGAGTCGGGCTAAAGCAGAGAAACTCTTATGTCATCAATAGAAACATTTCTCAGGCATTTTTTAATAGTCTTTCCACCTTAGCAAATGTCAAGGTTTTTTTTGTATTTTTTTTTAAGTATCATAATCTTGACAGACATTTAAAGATGTTTAACAACTGGACTTGGACTTTCACAGTATGTGGCTATATTATATGAATCTAAAACAATGGAACATTTTTATCCACTAGCATTGCTGAATCAGCTCACTCATTTAGTTTAATTGTAGATTTTATTGTTTGTGGCTATAAGAGTTAAAAGAATGTGCCACAAAGTCTTTATTTCATGGATTTTATTCTAGCTAATTAGCTTTGTAGTAATTGGTTATTGGTTCCAGTATCACAGCACAGTTGGTAATAATATTTTATAATTTTTATTTTAAAAATGACAAAATGACAAAACTCTATTTTGCTAAATATTTGGTTATTGACCTTTGGAAAACTATCAGTTCAGAGTTTCATCAAACGCCTCACTGCAGAAGGCAGTTGAAGTAAATCTGTAGTATTTCTATACAAAGTGTACTAAATGTTTGCGATGCATGTAGTTTGGACTTCATAACTCCGCAAGGAAGGGTTTTCGAAAATATTTTTTATGCTCACAATGCAAAAGAAACAACATGAGTCGTCTTCTGCCTCCAGCAGCTGTTGTTGCTGGTGAGTTGTTAATGCTAAGTAAGCACATTTTTAGCTGGTTGTAGGCTGCCTATGCAATATTCTGTTTTGTTTTATAGTATTAAGACAGCAGATGAACTGTGACATCCCTTTCTTTTCTAAGAACCTTCGCAATGAAACTTTGCAGCACATCCACTGGCCATTTTATTAAGTACGCCCTTTGGGGCATTGTGATCATGTGATATTTTTCCCATATTCACGGCCCCTGCCTAAAGATACTCCTGTCAGTGGAAAAATGATCACTTCAGTCAGACTCTGGGGTCTAAATTAATGACATTCTCAATGGCGTAATTTGAAACCTTACATTAATGAAATACCAATGATAATTTGTCTGGACAGGAGAGTTGCCTCTCTGTGAATAATGAAGCAGTTCCAAGATATTTAACATGATGGATTTTCTCTACTACAGGGATGGATGTTGTGCCAAAAAGAAGTAAAGAGGCGGGAAAAGGGCTAGGATTGTTAAAGCTTCACGAATTGGTGGTGTTACAGTTTTTACTGCCACAATGTCTGTTGTTTCATAGATTTTTTAGGGTTTTTTTTCTGTCAAGAACAACTCAGAGTTAATCCCTAGGAGTGTGTTTGCAGGTAAGCCATGACTGTGTGCTGCAAATCTTGCAGGGACGTGGTCTTATTCATTCTCCATCCTATCAGCCAAATAAGAAGAATTACTCATTAAGTGCACCAAAATGTGCTGCTAAGCTGCTGTCTCCGGCATGTCATGGGCGCAGCCTGCATATGTTGAGGCTTTGCTCTTTGAGAAAGTCCTATTAAACCTATTAAGCCACTTATTAGGCGTCAGAGAATTTAGCATTATGCCTCCAATGTGCTTCTGAGCCAAAAGGAGCTCAGTTGAAGACAGATATCTCTGTCTGTCAGTGGTTGTGGGCCTGCTGTGGAAGGTTATAAATAGATAATTGCTCCGGAGCCACTGCTGCAGGTTAAAGCGAGGGAGCTTGCTCAGGGCTCGGGTGACTCATTGCCCTGTCTCCCTGCATCATGTCAGTTACCTGGAGTTTGCACCTGCCACGCCGCCTTCAAGCACCAGCTCCAAACCCATGTTCTGCACGTCAAAACTTGAAATTGATGACTTTTCAAATGTAATTTTTTTGGTGTCGAAGAGTTCATTACAAGGAAAATGCTTGACTTGTGTAATTTTTTTCTTAAAATTCAAAAATAATTTTGTGACTTAAAGAAAAGTTTTCTGGACACACCTGTTTAGGCCAACTTTCACCAGTTTTATGATGATGGGTTATGCAGATAACTGTTTTCAGCCTAGAAAGCCCCCCACCACTAGCAAAAGGCAAAACAGACCATACCAACTTTGGTTTCCCACACTGTAATATAGAATACACTATTTTCAATCATTTTAATGTTCATAAAACCATCAATTAATCATATTTACCACACCTTACAAATAATTTATAATTGTAACTGTAACCAAGAATAGATTTTATTCAGAAACAGACTAATATCCGTCTATTTGACGACTCCCTCTCAGGGATGCTATCAGATTTAAAGGGAAACAGAGCATCTAAATGGGAGCTCATCTTCTGTGGAACCATTGTGAAAAAATACGATCATATATTGCTGAAAGATGTGAGGATACATTTTGTCAACTCAGTAGCAAGGTCTTGTTCAGGGCAAAATTAATTGGTTGGTCCTTAGGTATGAATGTGTGTGCTAGTGTGTGTGTGTGTGTGTGTGTGTGTGTGTGTGTGTGTGTGTGTGTGCATGACTGTCTCTCTGTGTTGCTCTGAAATTGACTTGTGACCTTTCTAGTGTGTTCCTCAAATGATGACCGCCGGATATAGGAACCGGCCCCGAGCGACCCTGCGGGTATGAGTGGGTACCATAACTAGCAGACTATTGAGTGCACCTGAATATAAGTCGCACCCACAGGAAAATGTTTTGAGGAGAAAAAAAGTACTTTTAAAAGACTGCTTAACAAAAAATACAATAGTCTGTAGAAAAAGTCATTTATCTCTATTTTCATCTTCCTCCTGCGCACTGAACCCCCTAACGTTGTCTTCTTCAGCGTCAGACTGGAACATCCTCAAACACACTTCCTCAGTCTCTTTCATTGTCACTTTTGTCTCGAGGTAAATTCACCCTTCAGTCTATTCTTCACCCTTGCTCTCCTCTTCATCATGCAGCAGTTCAGCCTTTCGTAATCCGTTGGTAAAAGCCATGTTAGCGCCACCGCTGTTTAAAGCATGTAAACAAAGTTTTAAAAAAATGAAGGTGTAAACAATGGATGAATGGACTGAATGTGTGAAATTTATGGTGCCTTGCAACTATATTTACACTTTGTTCTGGACTGTTGCTAGTTTGTGAAAAACCTTTATGGTAAGTTTTCTGTTAATTTCTCTTAATAAACAAGTATATATTTTTGGATATTAGATATTTTGACTTTAATTTCAGCTGAATATGAATTATTTGCCTTTTACATTTTCTTACTCATTGTGATTTACACAATAACCTGTCTTGACTTTTCTTTGAGCTGAGATCTCTTCCTTTGCTCTCTCAGTACTCTCTTGTTTTATTATTATTATTAGTATTATTATTATTTTCCTTCAGGCAAGTACATTTGTACATCTCCTGCTTTTCATTTGCATAAACCAACTTGCAAACCAAATATTTGCACAATGCATCCCCTAAGAGAATTTACTTTGATATCCAAATTCCAACAAGAGGAGATTAGTCGAGAAAACAAAATTTGGAGCCACAATCTAAGAACAATAAGGATAAGCCCAATAACTGAGGTGTTATTTTCTTAAATCAAGATTTTCTGTGGCACAGAAATGACTCCACTGCATGCATAAGAAGTGATTTACTGCAGCAGTAACACAAAGACTGATAGATTTTCACAGTCAGCCCCACACAGCTATCTGCTATGGCTGGCAGACAACAGCCATGAGATGCTAATGATGGCCAGCAGCTTGTTTAAGAACCTGCTGGTTGCTGCTGGCTGACCACCCTCTGTTGCTTTCTCCAATGAACCGAGATATAAGGACATGTTCAGGATGCGCAACAGTCCAGCCTTCATGCCTGGAGGACAAGGTGACATATGAACCCGCTGCATCATAACGGCACAAAACCATCGATTTCACTTATTGCTCAGAGGTAATGCATCACTTAAAGGTCAGAAGTAGAAACGGTTCTGTCGTTCTCTTTCCACCGCTTCGTTCTTTGAAGGTCAACAATCAAATGGGAGAAGTGGAGTGGGGAGTTTGGTTTGGGGATGAAAGAGACAGACTGTATTTGTAATTCAGCATCTTTAGTCAAAGCAAAGGCTGTCTGCTCTATTTTGTGTCCTTGAAACATGGAGGAAATAAGCATTTTTCTTAGAGAGGTAGTGGGTGTTTTGTTGTCTTGACAGCTGTAGGGAATTTGTTTCCTGTGAAAGTTACCAGATGTCAAGAAGACACTTCTACCTAAACCTCTCTTTATCTTAAGGGACATTTTACCAGCATCATACAGCACAGCATGCCTGTTGTTTATTGTGAGCCCATCCTCTCTCCATGATTCACTGTAATCACCTTTCTGATCCCGTGTGTGTGCAGTATGATGAGCAAAAGTTAATTTGGGTCAATCTGAGAGAAGTTCAACGCATCACACACAACTTTCCACCATCTGTGAGCAGGCAGCCCACCGGGACCATGCAGCCAACTGCTCAGTTAAATGTGATCTGATGCCTTTCTCCCCGAAGGTTTCCCCAGAGAGCATCCATTAGAACTGGAGCGACTGCATCCATGCAGGATGGGCTTATAATAAGAGATCAGCTGTCCTTTTGGGGGTAGGGGGTTTCCCTTTAACAGTGGGGCAGATTGGATCTGCAAGGAAAAGCAGACTGACCTCTGCAAAACTATTTTCAGCCCTCAAACTTAGGATTTTATGTGAAAAAAGAGTATAATTATAAGGTGGAAGGAAAACTATGCATGATTTTATTTAGAAGTTGTCTTTGTATTTAGTCCTGCTGAGTTCCTGCTGGAGAAAAGCATCACCATAGCATAATACTGTCACCAATGTTTGTAACCATGTTTTCTTTGCTCTCACCTTCTTTTTCACATTTCCTCCATCTTCATAAGGACTTTTTTTCTTTTAATGAACAAAATTTTAAAGGGGATTTCTCAAAACAATGGCTGTCTTCTTGCCACTCTACTTTGAATGACAAATTTGTGGGATGCAAAATAGTTGCCCTCTCAGATTTCCCCACTTGAGCTGGTGACCTCAGCAGCTCCTCCAGAGATATACTTTGTTCACAGCCACAGCCATACCCTACTGGCAATGACAGGGCACATAGAAATGAACATAATATGGTAAGACCAAAAGTAAAAACAAACAACAAGGAAGTTATCAAAAAACACACTAATGGAAACAAAAACCCAAACACCTACGGATCATAACTGCTGTAGGTGGTGGGAGGACATGTACATGAATGTAAGCCTGCACAGTTCTGACATAGAAAAGAGGGCAACAGCTGTCATTGTGTAAGAAGGCATGTTAAAAAAAGGTTTAGGACACCTGGCGTCACACATGTTTATGTAAAAACTTAATTAAGTGAGGAATTATTCGATAGATTACTTATTATTACAGATATATTTAATGACTGCTGTCCTAATCTTTATAAGGCTATTCACTGATGTTCTCTAATAAATCTGTGATGCTATAATGAACATTTTCATTTATAATGACACTAAATTGATTAAAGGCAATAGGTTGTAATAGATTTTATTTATTGATATTCGATTAAAGGTGGCTGAAAACAACACACTGTACACTTCTCAGATTTTATTTGCCAAAATAATATTGGCAATTCATATGAATGCATTCACATGAATGCATCTGCATGGCACTTTAACTGCTCTCTTTAACAGTCACATATCTGACGTTTCACCTCTGCTTGTTTCAGCTTCCACTTCTTTGAAATTTGACTGACTCCTGACCTCCGACTCATCAGCCGCAAAAGTGATGTGAGTAGACATCTCTGACCGATGTTGCCAGAGCTCTTCATTTATACATCTCTATCCTGGCACGTCAGAAATCCTCATGCTCTTAAACCTCGGACGACTTAAGGACTGACTGTACACACTCAGTCAAACCTTGCTGACTCCATGACTTGGAGGATTTCAGACATATTATCATACACAAGCGTATAGCTCTCCCCATCTGCCAGTCACCGTGAGTTTAGCTGTTGCAGGTTGTAATTTCACAGTCACACAACACAAAATTATATAATGCGAGCTGTGTTATTTTGAACTTTAAGGTGTTATATTTGCTAGCAATATTTTCTTATTTGCATGTTAGGAAAAAATAATGACACATGGAGAGTAAATAATGAGCAAATGAATATAAATGTGTTACAGAACAGCGTTGGTAAATCATAGAGATCTGCTTCAAAATAGCAGAAAGTAGCATCAAATGCATCTAGGTGTATTCTTTAACAGAAAGCAAAGTCATCTATGGAGCTCTAAAACACAGAGACGTGCATAAATAACCATGTCATGTTCAGTAAGATGATCTTAGAATTGCATATTTTTGTCACCTGAAACTGTTGTTCTCAGGTTGAGTGTTGCTTGGTTAGTTGTGAGATCACACATATGAACAATCAAGTCTGTTGATACCCAGGAAAACGCAGCACGGTATAATCATCTTTTCCTGCCTTTGTTGTTGTTTTTTCTTCTGGAACACTAATTTGTTTAACCAAATGATATTGCTTGGTTTTCAGCATTGCAGCTCTGTGGGTTTGCATAATAATGCAGTTTAAAGGTAACTGTACTATTAACTCTACTTTGCCAGGTCTCCAACGCTGACTGAGGCGTTCATGTACAGTATTCAAAGGCAGAGTTGGTGAGAGGAGGATGTCAGGATCTAATCCCTGAGTTTACTGTCTTATTGGTACAGTGGACTGATAAGTTGCGACTGATATGGCATTTTGATACATGCAGCAACAACCCTCAGCTACAAATCTCTTTTTCCTTTCACATCATACTAGTTGACGTGTCAGGATCATGAACCCTGTGTGCTTCCACAGCATGCTGCTGAGATCACAGAACAAAAGGACCATTGCTTACAACTGACAGCATTCACCTGACCAACACAATGGGCCAATCTTTACATCTTGATGCAGCCCTTTTCAGACACATTCAGTACTTTAAATACAACAAATATTGTTTAGCTAAATAAGATTATGGTGATCAACATTTTTCTTCATGAAGAACTTTGTTTTCTGCTTTTCCACATGAAAAGGATATGATATCAAAAAGTGAGAAGAATGTCCCCTGGGTGTCGTTTTTCAGGTTTTCCTGGTGCATCCGACTTGAAGAGAAACCCTAGAAAGACCAAGAACTTGTTAGAGTTCACTGAGACGGTTCACATTAGTTCACATTAGTTCACATTAGTAGGCTAGATCTGTATAAATGGTGTGTTTATAGGTCCCTTGTGGCCAGGGAATGCCTGGAGGTCCATTAAAATGAGCTGGACCTTGAGACTGTCACATGGGGAAAAGGGATGTCTTCTTTCACTGACCAGATCTCAGATATTAATGGATGGATGGTACATACTGCTGTTATATTGTCACAGTATCTGCTAAATTTGTTAAAATAATCTGTCTCCTCCCCAGATTCACATTCCTGCTATTCCCTTACTCTTACTGGTAGCAGTGCTTACGCTAGTTATCATTTTTGTGACCTTTTCCAAGATACCATCATCTTTTACATAAAGTGACATAAACACGTCTTTGCAGGAGGAAGCCAGTCTGTTTGTCACGCTGATGTGTGCAGTTATATAATGCGCACAGCAGGATAATCTCTTTACAGCACATGCAGTGCATACACAGTATGCAAAGCATGTTGTGGTCTTGGTATTAAGGCTTTTGCACCGTGATAAAAAGGTGGTTTGCATATTAACTGTATTTAGCCAAAAATTATGTTGTTTAAATATCCTTATGGTGGAGGCTGGCTGACAACTCTCAACTACTTCTGATAGGTGATATGTGGGATGGAAAGTGAGCACTAAGACGGAGCTCAAGTGCTGACAGGCAGGGGAAGTTTTACTCTTGGAAGCATAATACTTTATGAGAAAATGCAAAGACAAATTACACAAACACTGGCAATTAAAGCCATCTGTTGACAAATCACAGCTGATAACGGTAATTTCATGCAACAACTCAATATTTCTTGAAACTCCACTCATATACCGTCTCTGACATGGTCCACATTAGTTCACATTAGTAGGCTAGATCTGTATAAATGGTGTGTTCATAAGGAAGCTTGGGACTGAAATAATCAGTTTAACAAACTGAATTATTGGGAGACACAGATTAAATTACTACCGTGGCTTCAGACAGTGAGGTAACAATGAGTAATTGCAAGTTATTGCTTAGCATTGAATGGCATAAAATATAAAAATCTAGTATTAATTTAATCTAATGCTTACATTTTTATTTCCTTCACAGCCTAACAATATTTCATTAGCTCATTAGAAATTAACCTGACAAAACAGCGGTTTAAGTTTCAGGTTTGTAACAGATAGCTATGCATTAATATTATCAATATTATCAATATATATATGAATATTCAAAATGCAGTAGTTTACAACCAGCCAAACAGCAGTCAACTACTGTTTTCACTGTAATTGATATTTAAATAGGAAATCTTTGAGGTTTCCACTGAGATGTTTTGACGGTTTTTACATTTGTGGCTTAACACAAATTTTGGTACCGACTCCCAGTTCTCATCTAAGATGAATGGTTAGTGCTCACTGTGCTTGAGTGGCATGCGCGCACATACAATATTGATGCGTTTGCCAACAGCCAAAGATGCACTTTGACTTAAGTGCTGTGTCTTCTGTTTTCACAGTAATACAACATATTAAAGTTATAGCAAGAAAAGAAGGAATACTACCTTTGAAAGAATAAAAAAAGACAGAAAACAGAGTTGAGAGTTAAAATACAATTTCTCAAAACTCCACACTATACAAAGCGTCATATTTAACACAGGAGATATTGCAAACAAATAAAAGAGAAAAGGAAAAATCCCAGTAGAAGAAAATCTAAATGAATCATACAAATGTGATTAATTTAATTTCTGTTTTTGTGTTTGAGTTATATTTATTAAATGTAGCCCTTTGAATCTTACTTTATATGCCCGTTTTATTCTTGTCTCCTTTTCTTTGGCTCATTGAAGAAAATAGAGCTATAATAAACACAAGTTAATATTAAAATGTGTGCTGTATGAAAAATATGTTTAATTCCTGCTTAATGATTATTTTCAGAAGCTAAATGTAATCTGATAAACAAGACTCATAAAAATACAAATTTTACACTTGTAAAAGATGTGTAAAAAAAAAACTTGAAAAAATGTCCTATTCAAATTTAGCAGCACAATTTATTAAAAAAGGAAACTTTAATTTTATTACTATTACTCAGTGTGGAAAAACCTTTTGGCTTCCAAACTATCGCTTATAAAATAAATCAAACTAACTTTAGCATGCATTATTAGCATTTTAAGTTGATCAGAGAATTACATAAATTTTAATTTGTAATCCATGACTTCCTGCTTTCATTCAATTAAAGACAAATATTTTTATTAATGTTTATGGATCTTTACACATCTTTGCACAAAGACGGTCTCAGAAAGTTGTTATAAATATCTAATCTTAGGCAGTCAGATGTAATGTTTTGCATATTTTCCGACTTTGAGATTAACCTTTTTTTTTTTTTTGTTCTGATTTCCAGACATTTAAATCCAGTCTCTGTATTTATTTCTTTTCTCTCTCTCTCCTTCTTCTTGGTTTCAAAGCAGAGAAGCTGGGAACTAATTAAAGGGTCGTCCTATGATAGTTTGTGACGCCACTGTCAAACACTATGTCCACTTTTTGGCTCAATGTCAAGTGAGACAGAGGTCATTATGAAAAGGCAGAGATTAATGAGCACCTGATTAAATCTGCGTCTGAACCATCACTCAGCCTAATGAACAGTTTTAATGTAGTATGAAATAACCAATAAAATACACAAACTCCCAGCTGGTAAAACGAACTTGCCCTAACTTTAGATTAATGACTATTTTGTAAATAAAAGTGCGTCGTGCACAAGAATCCGGATGTTGAGTCAATTTGAGTTACAAGTGAAAAAAGTAAACAACCTGTCCTCTTTCTCTTCACATGCTCTGTTTGTTCCAAATGTGTTGTGATGTTCTCATTAGATCTTGCTGATCGCCTTCCCTTTTAATGATGGGGCCAAGCAACCCGCAAAGCGGCTGTGACAATTCTGGCCTTCGAAGGAGGAAAAGAAAGACAAATACTGCATTTCAATGAATTATGGATGGGGAAAGCATCTATTATTCAGCCGAACAGTTGAAAGCAATGTCAATTATGGAGCAGGCATGATGTCAAGAAAGCCTTGAAGTCATACCTGCTATTGGAAAAGATTTAGGTGAAAATTGTATTTTTTTTAATTGATGTAATTTGTGATTTTATTTAATGCCCACTTTGCTCATACTGGGCTCTCCATGTGTTTACCTGTTCTTCTTTTGATTGGAGGGGATAATAATAATCCGGTAATTAATAAAAACATGGCCATGTTGTGAATAATAACACAGGCGAGTCTCACAGCAGAGGCTATTAAAGCTACATCAGCCCACGGGACACAGTGTAACTATAAAGGCCATTCAGCTGAGACGCATTTAGAAAGGGGCCATATTGGGGCCATGTTTTTGAATAAACTGAATGGCTAATTCAAGGTGTGTGGGGGAAAAAAAATAAATTTGAACTTCATGTCATGTGCTAAAACAGGTTTGGCTTGTGCATAGGTTTATAAGCTTTGGTAAAATGTGTTGCCGTGCATGAATAACCCAGTCATTTATGCACAATAATCCTAAATTATTTTGTGATCTGTCAAAAATGCGTAGCAAGGACACTTCTTTCTACATTCCATTGAATAACCATAAAACCACCAGGAAATAACCGTTTTTAATCAAAACTAATGTCTACTCTCTAATCCTATTAATTAAAGCCTAAAGTAATTCACAAATAGAAATAGGAAATAATTATTTTTCACTGCTACAGCAAATAAAATGACCATTCAAAGTATTACCAAGCTAATTATTTTTTCATTTTTCTTTCCTTTTTTTTTACAAATATTTGAAAGGGAAAAGAAGAAAAAAGGATGGGAATTCAAAGTTAGAGGACTGCATTTTATCAACATTTTATCTCACACCAGAGGAGTCGCTAGAGATCAGGAAAAGTCACTTGCTTTGTGGTCTGGATTGAGACTATTGACTGAATGAAGCTCTCTGGTTCCTTCTCTCACCTCTCTCAGATCACTCAGACTGGAGGGTGGTTGAATCTCTTGATACTTCACTTCAAATTCGGAACTAGGTGAAACAAAGCAGAAGCAAACTAAAAATCTTGATGTAACTTTACAACAAATTAGATGAACAGAGCATGTGGTACAGATAAAAACATTTGTTGGTAACCTCCAGGGAAGGAGTCTTCACAAGACTTGATCTGCCAATCAGAGGCAGACTCTACATTCACCAAAAGATGCCGCCCATCTTTTGGTGCTAATCAATGTTTCCGAGGTCAAAACTGAAATTAACCTATTGCCAAGCAAGCACTGACATTGAACCACCAATGAAACCAGTTTGTCAGAAAAATATCCTCAGTACCAAGACATACTTCACATTAGACATTTAAAGTGATGGACATCTTAAACATAATGACAGCAGCCACAATTACTGTGTCCATGAAAGATGACTTGCCGTTTTCTGCTCCATTTCTTGTCCATAAGGAAGAAGTTAAAGAATATATCATGATGAGTAACTCAATGAATGACAATAAAGACAGAAACAAAAATAATTTCACCGTCTTCATCATGAAGCTAATTATTCTGTGCAAAATCAATTTAGCACATGCACCTTTTGTTAGCCTGGGTTGTCGGTATCAGCTTACATCTTAGCTCCTTGCCTTTTTCTTTCCAGAGCATCAGTCCTTTTCAGCAGAGAGCCATTTGGGAAATGATGACCAAAATGATATAGTGGAGGAAAATGGCCATTTATAGAACCTCAGACCTTAGAGTGCTTGAATGGATGAGCAGTTACAGATATTCATTTTTCTTCATCTTAGGTCCTGATGATTACTCCCCTCTCAGAGGTCACACGTTTGAGAATTGATTCTCTTAAAAGGCTTTCCAAGTCAACATGCATCCTGCCGGAAGGTGTTCAGATGTCACTGAGACAGGGAAAACGATTGTGTGCGACAGAACCTCATGGATTTCTGACAGCCTATAATTATGTCTACATTGGTCTTTCAGCGAGGAAGCAAACTGTACGTCTTCTGCGGGGAGCATGAGAGGCTTTTGCAAATGAATAGCAGAAGGGAACTAACAAACAAGCAGTCGTGGCTGACCTTTTGACACCCACAGAAATCCCAGGGAGATATTGTTCATTAGTCTCAGCATCAGCCGATGTGACAGTGTGATCTGAAAATAGCTTTTTAAATAATCACGCCCCCAGAAGCTTGTCTGGACTCAGATAATGAACCCACCTGAAATTACAGCTCAGAACAATAAAGAGGAACATTACAGGGAATGTCAGACTATTGATTCAAATTAGAAGTGGGAACACAGAAGGTGTTTACAGTAACAAGATTATCCAAGCTTTATAAAATGAAAGTTTTTGTTTTAAGCACATTAAATTCTGAGAAGTCGTACATTTTACATTGTCATGTTTTATGCTTCTTAGTACACCAGTATGGTTTTGCTCATGTCAGACATGATTCATTATATAAATAACCTTTTCATGACTTCCTTAAATTAAACACCCTCCTGTTTTACTCCTTTTGTTCAGGTCCCTTCAAAATGTTTTCATAGAATCACTGATCTTGTCAAAACAATTTTTTCTGCTGGTATCGACCCCAGATCTCCAATTTATCATGTGGTTTTAGTGAAGCTGTTCATCTGAATGTCAGACCTGCAAAGGTTAACTCATCAGTGCTAATCATCATGTTTTGCAAACTTATAAATCTAAAAAGTATCTGTATTTATTACATTTGTAATATCTGCAACTAAAGTGTAAAAACTGAGGCTGAGGTTGTTTTAAAATATAAAACCAGCCTCAGTCAGGAGAAAATATTGTTAATTTTGTTGTAGTTTATGTTTGAGTGTTGCATTTTACTCATGTAATCATTAATTAATAGCAGTAGCAGTTCTTGGATAATTGGCACCGTGGGTGAAATCTGCTTATATGTTGAAACCCCATTTTATTGTTTTATAAATGGGATAAAATGTGAGAAACAAAAAGACTCTGATCATGTTTTTATGTGGATTCACAAACTGAAGAAGAAATGTACAAATCTTGAATTGGGTTTAAAGACCCTGCCAGTGTAAGTGGTTTGTAGCTTCGAGTAGAAATAAATAAATGAAGTCCAGAAAAAGAATAGCCCTTTAATTAACCAAGCAGTCATATTTTTGGGCAGTTAAAGGATGGTTAAGGACCTGAAGAAACCCATGGAGAGTACCACTGAACGGTACTGTGCTTCTAAATGGCTTTAAAATGATTGTTCTTGTTTACTAAAATCAGTGTTCTCTAGATTTGTTGTAATTGCCTTTAACATTTTTTGAAGAATTGTCATACTTGCTATACATTTTTAACAAATTTTGACTCTTTGACTCAAAAAATAGTCACAAAAAATCACATTTGCTAATAAAATGTTTCCTCGAGTGCCTTCTATGCCTAAAACAAAACAAAAAAAAGACATATATATTAAACCACTTGACTGCATGAAGGGATTTTCTGAAAGCTTTGCAGGCAGGTGGTTGGCTCCAGCTGTGAATTAATGGTCCCTGGAAGCAGAAGAAGATGTTGGATCTGGAGCAAACACAGCCAGAGTCTGACCTGCTCTTTGTTACAAACCTTTTCAGGGAGAATTCCCTCTTATCTCAACACTTCCTCCTCTTTGTGTTACATGTGCAACTTTGCTGCCGCCATTCTTTTTTTTCCAGTTAATTTTAACAATTGCTTGTTTAATATTCCATTTTTTTCAGTAAATTACTGTAAATTCTGTCTTTATTGCATGCCTTGTCTTTAGGGTTAGGCATGGCTGTCAGTTCTTGATTGAAGATGTTGCATTTTGCAACTTCCCAACAGCTTTAGTTTGAGTGTGAGCAAACATGAAGCACTCTTTTCAGTCCAATTACAACATTTCGAGCTGCTTTTTGCTTCCTTCTACCCCACTTGGCACTAAAGTACACCTTGAGGAGCAATAATAGGGAATGAAAGTCAATCATAAATCATTCTGACAGCTGCACTGGTGAATTGTGTATTAACATGAATCCCACATTTCCATAACAGTACTCTGCTTCCTTCATTTTAATGTGTGTTATTGATTCGGTTAGGACCACACTAACAAGGCTAAATCACAGGTGTGTTTACCATGTTTAAATGCATGTATTACCGTCATTCTTATCATAAATACCTGAGTCAAAGCTTTGTTTGTTACCTCTTCAAGATGAAAAACATGAAGCCAGTTCATTGGATTCTCACAGGATATGAATTTCTCTGCCCACAGATGGTTTCATGAGAGTGCGCCGCTTTATGAGAGCTGGAGAGGTGGAATGATATTTCTTTGTGGGTATTCGCACAGTCAGCTGCGTTGCACACATATTTATTACTCCGGCTTTGGCTTCACACCTCCTCATAAGTGTTTTTATTACAAAGGAAAAGCTGGTTGCTTGCTAAGGGGGGACAGCTGAGTGCTGGAGTTTTTCTTTGTAGTATTCCTGCAAAAATGGGGCTTAATTAAGATGTTCACAGTGACTGTTCTCTTCATTCCACCAAAGAGTCTGTCGGTTTGTGTACGTTCCTTATTATGTCTTACACAGTCAAGTGAATTTTTCCTCTCCTTTGGCCATCATTAGCCCATGACTTATCATATTCAGCTTAATAGCCGTTGGGATGCTCTGAGCTTAGCTGACTTTTTTGTGGTAGCTCAACCTTAGGTTTGGAATAAGAAATGCCTGTGTTGTTTTGTCATTGTTTTTTCCCCATGCTCCACTCTTGCTGTCAGGAGTTGGTACACATCTTTGTCTAATTACTTTTACAGTGTTCATTAGCAGATTTGGTTAGATTGTGGGTATCACACAGTTGCCCCAATTCCTCCTAGACACGGACGTCTGGGCGATAAATCATCCCTGGCTGCCTGCTGTAATTAGTCTGACTGCTGAAGTGTTGTATTTTGCCCTCAGTGTCTGGACCAGAAATACAGTCTGTATCATTTAACCTACATAATATATGTCTTTTAATCTCATTCAGGGATATGCACAGCAAAATATCTGGCTTCTACCATCTCTGTTAGAATTACTTTATGTAGAAATGTATTTGCATTCACCATGAATGTCATATCAAAGCTGCTGTCACATTGTTTTCAACCTCGCAATAAATGCTGGTTTAATAAAAAAAAAGTAGATTTTGCACAGAAAATTCAGTTGACTTTGTGGAACATCAAGCCCTGTTCCATATTTCAAGTTTGTGGGCCAGTTTTGATGCACTTTTGATTTAAATAGTATGTGTGTATTGGGAGCATTGTGTGGAATACACAGTCTCAAATTCAGGAACATTAGTTTTGCTGGGATTTCACCATCTTGTTTTTTCAAAGGTTAATATGACTTTCTCTGAATTAAATTATGTTGTAGTCCCCTCTACTGGTCAAATATGTAAGAGGTGAATTAACCAGAAAGTAGATTCATTTTCAAGCATTTGTAATTCTGAGGTGAGTTTATCTTTATCAGGAATTGCATGAGTAAGCTAAGTGACTGAAGTAACGTTAGCTGTGGCGCCTGAATAACTGGTGATCAAATTATATATGTTATCATGTTAAATTATAACATCTGTACCGTATTTTCTGCACTATAAGGCGCACCTACAAACCTTCAATTTCCTCAAAAGTCAACAGTGCACCTTATAATCTGGTCCGCCTTATATATGGACCAATATTGAGCCACAACAGGTCTACCAACTACGGTAAGTAGCCGCTGACTTCATTTCTATCCCAGCGCGCGGTGCATGCTGGGATAGTTGTCAGAACGCTGGTTTGTTAATAAAGTTTGACTGACCTATCGACTGTCTAGAATCAGGTCTGTCTGCAGGTTCTCCACGAACATGCTGTGCGCACCGGAGTCGGACTGTTTTGTTGACATTCCGTTTAGTGCAGCTCCATCTAGTGGATGCATAGCGTAACTCCAGCCTCTACTGTAGGGTCTATTCCATGCGCCTTATAATGCGGTGCGCCTTATATATGAAAAAAAGTTTTAAAATAGGCCATTCATTGAAGGTGCGCCTTATAATCCAGTGTGCCTTATACGGTAAAATAGTGCCGGAGCATTATTTTCTTGTGTTAGATGCACAACAGTATAATTTTGTGTATTGTCACTTGTTTTTTTTTTTGCATTTTTCTTCTCTTTTTAAGAGAGGGATTTTTATGCAACATATAAAGTCAGAAATTTCAGAAACAAGCATATAGTGCACAAGTTCCACTTTACTGTAGACTCTAATTTACCCAAGATCAAAATGATGCATCCAGGCTTATGCCCTACTTTACAATATCTGGGCAAAGGTCCCTGAATAATTAAGCTTCTGGTATAATTCTGGTCGGATATTAGATCTCTTTTCTTGGCTGAAATTCTAGAGCTCATATAAATTGGTCAGTTTCCAACATTGGTTGTTCGTATGTGTGTCTCTCCTCACCTTTCACATTGAAAGGTGTGGCTGACAGTTGTGTCCCTTCAGCTGCAGCTCTTCAAACCCAATCAGGAGGAGCATAAAGACAATAGATCCCCTGAGGCAGATGCCAGATTGTTTTGCTATCTGGACAACCTTCTCTTATGTTTCTTCCTCCCCCAAGTTCTGACGGTTATCGCTGCTGTCTTCCTCAACAGGAACCAATATGTTTTATTGCCCTGTTTCCTCATTCCCTTCGATTGTTGGGGAAATGTTTTCAATTTTCCCTCCTTGAAACCCCTCACTGCTCTTGTAGCTGCTGTCCTGAAAGCAGCAGTACAAACCACTCCAAAACGTACTGCTCTCATATATGCTTATGCAACATTTCTTGTTCCTCAAACAGGAATCTGTGTTTGAGGAACAATATCTGCATAATCCAGAAAAAGTCTTGGATTATGCTCAAAAGAAAGAAACCAACCAATTTATATCAGGGTTACCACTTCTGATGAGAACAGTCACATGTCCAGAAAAAATAATTATACTAGAAAGGGTTTGAATTTAAGACTTTACAATTTTGATTAGGAAAAATTACACACATTCCTGTTTTCAGAAATTTAAGGTGTGTGTAGTATCAGACCAGTCCAATAAAACACATTATTATTATAAGTTATTTAAAGCATGTTGGTGACATGCCAATAAACTTATGGCTTTAACTGCAACAATACTACCATATCAGGATGAATTATTTGCTCTTCCACAGCTGATGCTGTCGCCTGGTTGGGAGAGAAAAACAATGTCTCTTGAACATAGGTTCTTTTTTGCCATTCTCTCAGATAGCAATGATGTTGGAAATGATTCAGCCTTTAGTGGGCATGAAGCCTGCTAGACTGGGGATGTTCCTCTCCAGCAGCTGGGTGTCACATTCAAATAAAAGTAAATTAGCTGTCACCATGGCTCGGCTTGCTATATGCCTCAGAGAGTATCCTTTCTCACTGTGTCTCTCTTCATGCCAATGCAGGAAAACAAGTTATTATGGCAGGAAGACGTAAAGAAGCACAACTTAATTCAAAGGGAATAGGTTTCCTTCATCAGGGGAAGAATTAAAGGTACGGAAATGCTCACACTGATGTACAGCACCAACACAGCAAATTGCCAGGTATTTGCAATGAGACGTGATGGAAATTGGAGGAAGCAAACACTTGGTCTGAATCTCTGCTTCTACCAACCAAAGGGTTGACCTCTCATTATCTGAAGGCCAATATTTGCTGCTGGGTGCAGCAAAGACATGGAGACATAGGAGACTGGATATTTCAGTGGGTACAGGCTGCTTTTAAAGGCTTTAGTCTCAATAATCCAACAATATATGCCTCGTGTACAAAATCATAAAATGCAACTTAATCATGCTGAATAAATGTAAAAAGAGGTTTGAAGTTAACTTCAAAACAAAATAAAACCACATGACTTTGATTTTGTTGTGCACTTTTTTTTGATTAGTTAAATACACATACCTCTAATCGGGGAGCCACATATATAAAGAAACTTCCAATTAACAGGTAGAATGAAGGTCAACAAACACAAAGAGGCAAGATGCCTGTTCTCATGGGGTTTTGCTGACCCCCGATGGCCACATGAGGTAACACTGGAGCTACGTTATAATCCAGAGTGCACATTATTTATTACAACAATAAGAGAACAATACAGGTTGGGTGGGGTTTAAACTAGACATAATCGATATGGCATAATATGCGTATACCTTGTATTTACAGTACATTAGGCACAATTCAAAAACATGGATATTGACCATCGTTCACAGTACAACACTGCTACAGTAGACCACATAGTAATAAATGATTCAGCTACACAACAAAAAAAAGGCAGTTGTGCAGGGGCATAAATAAGTCAGCAAAAGTACCACTATCGTGTACAAAAAGAAAAATTCTTATGCAGTATAAGAACTATGTAGTGTTTCAGACAATAAATATTAGCAATGCACTGAAAAGGAAAACATGTAATACAAAGCAACAACAGTTCTGGAGATCGGAGTGGCCCGTTATTTTTAGAATGGAGATAAAATACGGTGGCCTCTTATCGTCGCTGGTAGTAACTCATCTGTCATATGCTTCCTGCTGCACACGTTTTTCTTGATACAGCAGCCGCTTTCTGCTTTATTATGTTTAACATAAATATTTAAGTTCACTAACTGATCAAGAATTGATCAAACACATTTTGCTGTGCTTTCTTAAATACTGCACTTGCTGATTGGATCATGGCCTGTCTTTCATGGGTTTTGACAGAGGCAAAAAAAAACAAAAAAAAAATTAAACGTTTCACCAGATGTGAGAAATACTCGCTCCTGTGAGAAAAGAGCTCACCTGTCCTAACTAGGCATGGGCCGGTTACTGTTACCAGGTTTTGAAACCAATGCATTTTTCTGTCCAGTCATTCCTTCTGTTCAAAATCCCTTTCTTGATCAGAAGATTTTCTAGTTTGTTTGGAACATAAAGTAGCTCTGCACTTCCCTCCCCTCACTTGCCGAGCACTGCTGGTCAGTTGGCTGAAAGAGGGCTACTCCAGTCTTTCCTTGCTTAGCGGAAAGACAAATTCTGCAGTTTGGAAATATCCCAAACAATTATGAAAAATAACAAGAAAGCTAACTTAATAATTTACTTGTTTAAGAACTAATACATATTTGTTTTACAGAAACGCAGGTAGTTAAATCTAACTTTGTCAATAAGTTAGTATTTGACAATTCTGCCATGCTACCTCAGGGCTTTCATGTGTTATGAACACATGTTTTGCAAATATAATTTATGTTTTCATGCCAAAGCTCTGCACTATCCCATGGCGAAAGAAATACTAGCTGATTATGTAACACAAATATCTAAACAAGATGCAATGAGTCAGTTCAGGAGCAGATTTTGAAGGCTGACACAGAGAGGCGACCTCTAGGCATGTTGTTTTGTCATAGTTAATAACACAGAAACTCCTGAACCAGAGTTACAACAATGACAAACATTTAAAATCTATTTAAATGCAATTTAAATAGATGGACATATTTCAGATGTTTAAGGATCCAAAATGGAGAGTGATTTTTAACATATCTTTAGGGTCTTTCTCAAACACTGTAATCGATATATTTCAATATCTTGGCAATAGTAAGTGACTGTTGTACTGTTGTTTAAAATGAAGGAAAAAATTCAGATTTTTTTTCCCTATCCTATTTCACAGTTCAGTTCAGTATTTTTCCCCTAATACATTTTTACTCAGCATTAACATTTCAGAATCTCAAACTGGCCCATGCCTGGTAATAACTGTTTAAACTGTTTTCATAATGTAGCTTAATTCTGATGCATGCCACCGAAAATCATTCACAAACTGTTGCTTCATCCTGCAATGTAGTCTTAGATAACCCAAACACAATCAGCACTAAAACTTAATTTCACTTTTCATCACATTATACCAAGTCACCCGACTCTCAGCATAGAGGTGCATCTCAACAAAATGAAATACATAATCAGTTAAAAAACTGAAGCTATATTGCACAGAATAATAAAATACAAAGTGATATGTGTCTGTGTGTGGCGGCACAGCATCTCATAAAACTCTCCAAAGCTTTGAAACGGCCTTTGTGTTGCAGTCCTTTGCTTCCTTTATTTCCTGTTGTTTGTGGATTCACTAGAAATTACATTTAGTGAATCACCTTAAATGTCTCAATGAGTGTCTGTTAGGTAAATGATGGCAGTCATACACATGACTGCTTAAGTCATTCCATAACATTCCTGTTTTTATATATATATATATATATATATATATATATATATATATATATATATATATATATATATATATATATATATATATATATATATATATATACACACACATATATATATATATATATATATACATATATATATATATATATATATATATATATATATATGTTTATATATATATATATATATATATATATATATATATATATATAAAACTTTATTGACAGACACTGAATTTTGGGGGTTTTATTGCCACAATTCCCAAAATTAATAGGAAATACTTGGAAATTCTGTGTATAATTAATCAGTTTCCCTGCTACTTAGATGATTTGAATAAACTTTTCAATGATATTGCAATTTATTGAGATGCACCTTTTCTTGTAAAACACGCTCATTGTCCATGATCAATAAATTAAAATTAACATCTTCCACCATAGGCCGTTGGCACCAGTCTCTCTCTTCAGAGGCTTATATCTAAGAGGAGGAGTCTTCCTCCACAGGATGAAGAGCATGTTTCTTCAGATATGACTTTAACTTCTCCACTTCCAACTTTGTCTCCCTGAGTTTCTCACGTAGTGCCTCATTGTCTTGTTGGAGTCTCAGGTTTTCCTGAAAGGAAAAATAAAACGGTAAAGATTGGGTTTTAGCTATATACTATAAATGTCCTGGATTAAAAGTCGGCAAGGCAGAAATTTCATACTCACATATTCCAGAGATTCATAAGTGCATTTGCTCTCCTCCACTGGCTCTTTGGGTTTTTGCAAGACAGAGGCTCTGTTCTCCCACTTGGCACAGTATCGTTGTTTTCTCAACGGCACGGGGCTGGGGCAGGAGGGGAGGATGGGCGGGACGGGGATTAGGAGAGACGACTGAAGACGGCTGGCTTCAGGCGTCATCGAGGACAACTGAGGTCCCTCTGTCTGGGTGTAGCTGTGGACTCTTGCAGGCCTCCAGTTGGGGGTGATTGGAGATTCTGGGCTCCAGTCCCTCCTCCCATCTGACGGGTAAGGGAACGGACACTCTTCTGAACCTAAGGAGAGCCATCTTATTATTAATTTCTTCAAATAGACAAATAGAAAGTGCAACATTGTTTTTTTCTTTTTTGTTTTGTGGTGCTATATCGCTTTCATATCTTAAAGGACATCAAACACCACAAAACAAAATGACTAAGCTCTGTACGTCACAATTACGGACTGTTCGTTTTGCCACATTTGTGGCATCAGATACAAGCCCACACATTTTAAAGTTATCTCTTGGCAAGTAAGTTCATATTAAGTAAAACTGAAAGTTAATCTGTTCTGAAAATAGTAGCTTTCTTGCAGAAGGTGGGCAGCTTTAAAAATTACTGTAAGTGAACCAGTTCCCAATGACAGCTGGAGGGAAATTACCTTCACAGCAGACCTTGAACTCAACAGTTGTTTTGTTTCAGTTGCGGGGAACTTAACTCAGAAATGTAAATTGTGACTTTTAGCTTCATGTGGAGTCTGGCCGACAGTGATTTCAGGAAATAGTTTGCGTTTTTGAGATCAGGAGATAAGCTGAAAAGTCTTCGCCACCAGATGGCACATGTAGCAGAGGTTTTCTTTCACAGTTAGTAGTGAAAGTAAAAACGTGTATGAAAATTAGACTGCCTCTGCTGGGAACGCAATCAGCAAAAACCCACCCTCTGAGGTGCTTGATGCAATCGGAGTGGAGCTTGGTGTTGGACTGTCAACGGCGTTGGTCGATCGGGTGTTCTTCTTGCACTCGAACGCCACCTGATCCTTGCACAGCTTGTGGCAATTCATGCCGCAGTCTGAGCAAACCAAAACAATGCACATGTCAGAGCAGGAAGTTCACCTCACATTAACGAACTGACATCCCACTTCTCAATGAACACTATCTCTTCTGCAAATGCAACTCTCAGACCGGTGCAAGCCTACAGCCGAGCAAACAAATACTTCTTTCAGATCTTCTGCGGGACGGGGGAGGGGGAAATCTGTTGTTCAGAGTACAAGAGTGTTTCTTTTTTCTTTTTTTTTTGTACTTTGTTCTTGTGCTGCAGGGTTCAGTTCGCAAAATGCAACTCAAAAAAACCACAGCTCACCTCACCTGCTCCCCACTACAAAAATGCATGCACCTCTCTGTGTTTCTAAACACGACAGTTAGCCAAAGATAGACACGGTGGAGTGAAACAAGACAGAGATAAAACCTACCCCTGCATCTATATCCTTGTTTGATGACACCCCATAACTGAAAATATGCAAGAAAGAAAACATATAAATGGATGCAACAAAACAGAGAAAATCACCAAGTTTAGTCATGCTATTAAAAACAAATTGTTTTTTTTTTTTTGTAAAGTTTACTTACAAACCCTGAGCAGTTGTCACAAAAAGTGGGTTTCATGTAAGTCGTTTCCTGAAAGTTGTGAACAAAACCCAGGCCCAGTTTGGAGCAGATAACACTGGCTCGCATGAAATAAGCCGTGATCTCCTCTCTGCTTACAAGACCTTTCCTTTAAAACCAAAAAAAAAAAGGACAAACAAATCCACGAATGATACAGTGTTTAAAAGTAAACATCTTTTAAATTTATTTTCCACATAATTCCTTTTATATGCACATTCTATTAATATCTGCACCAACTCATCTACTTCATCTAATATGTTATTAAAAGTAGGAACATGAGCTGCTTGGGTTTTCATGTGACTATTTATAAGGTGGTTTATTGGTTCCTTCTGCATCTATTTTACGCTTCCTGTTGCTATGTTCATCAACAAATACCACTTTTGCTTCCTCTCCTCTCTGAAGGAGAAATGAACCAAAAAAAAAAACAAAAACAGGGTGCAACCTGTCAAATACCCACTTCTCTTTGTCCATGACACAGAAGGAGAAAGGAAAGCTTGCAGCAATTTTCTCAAAGTCGTCATGAGAAATAAATCCGTTCTGGTCTAGATCGTAGTTCTTAAACACAGACTGTAGAAGACGAGAAGAAAGCACGGTTGTTATAATGATGTCAGCGTGCTTTAGCTGCAGCAGTACACTGCTGAAATGAACGCATGCGGATGTGCAGTTTAAAAAAAAGAAGCACTTACATCTACCATCCTCTGCACATGTTTGCTGATGGTTCTAGGATCGGGTTTAGGAGCCACTCCCGAAGCCCAGTCCACATAAACTGGAGGCTTGGAGGGGGTTGCTGGCTATTAAAAAAAAAAAAAAAGGTTTATGTATATTGTTAAAAAAATTTACTTGAAGAAGGAAACAATATTTGACACATACATTATGCTGACATCGAGCAACAATTATACATTTTAGTATTAGTTCCTGGGTGTCTGAGCAGAGAACAGCTAAACAAACACAATGACTGTGCAAACTAATGTGTCCTTTACCAACCAAAAACCTTTATATTTTTTATGAACCAGAGCGATACTATGTGCCTTGGACAAAAACAAAATATATCCAAACTGACAGGTTAACGATCTTTTGTGTGGCAAAGTAACTTTTGGTTGTCAGGCTAAACTAAGCTACTAGTCTTCTACATAGTTATAACCCTCCCCCCCCCAATAAGATTATTGATTTTCAGGCCAACCTGTTGTCTTCAGTGTTTTCAAAGTAAATTTCTTGGAAATGCAATTTTTTTAAATTTAATTTTATATAAACAATATTCAAACTATGACCAAGAGATCCTACTTAGACTAGCAATCTCCTTTCCTGGATTAAAGTTCCCAAAGGACAGGATGAAGAAATGAAACTGGCTAATATTCTTTTACGTTTATTGGAGTATTTGTAAATTAGTTCGAAGATATGAAGGAAGCTTTAAAAATGTGGAGAAAGCTAGCACAGAAAATGGTTTATGATTAACTAAATCAAGTTCCTTCCATAAACATTTTAGTTCTCAGATCTAAATCCAGCAGAAAATCTGATGACTGTGTCGCACACACCTCCAAAGAGAGTGCAAAGAGCTTTTAAGACATCACCAGTAAGTTCCTGTAGGTTTGACCGTATTTCTAAGTGATGCACCTGAGATTAGCATGAGGTGTCACTCACCGGTGCTTTACAGTTCTTTGGTTCCCGTGCGTAAGACAGCTCATAAATCTCATCCTCAGTATAGTAGAGGTCCAAGGACAACTGTGTGAGAGAACAACATGAGCGCATGAGAGGTAAACAGAAAAGAATGTGCCCCTATGCCAGGATTTCTCCTTGAATTAAATGCTGTGTTAAGGGGAAATTCAGTTTCACAGGACAATCGTTATGTCTCATGGGCATTCTGTCCTTTGAGTGCGAATAAAACGCAGAGATATCACAACAATACAGCAATCTGAACTCGGTCTCATTCACATTCAGCTCGATACCCACACACTCATAGATCATGGGCTCTCATCACACCCACACATAACAAACTGCATGCTGTAACAGGCTCATTTTCATTTATGTATGTGTCTACAACTTAGTGAATCACATCACGCTGCGCAATATTTCACACAGCCTTAATATTCAAAGTTTTGCTGAGAGGTTTGTTACCGTCAACAGATGAACGAGGTCCTTATTTGCGTCCAGTTGGGACGGGATCTGCTGCAGCTGAATGAGCTCGTTAATGTGGTTGTAGAGCGCCTGGAGCTTCTGGACATTCACCTTGTTGTCATCCACATAGTCTGGCATGGCTTCGTTGACTGAAATAAGGTCTTTGAGATGGACACCGAGGATGGGAATTTTAAAACCTGTCACTTTGTTATAAGCTTGTCTGTAGTTGTCATAGTTTCTGCAGGAGGACAGCAGGTCCGTCATCTCGTTTAGTACCTGGGGAATAGATTCAGATGTAAAATACACTAGAGTATATTTGAACCTTAAATGTTAAGTAAGAACAATATGATATAATATGTTACAATATGTTTTAGTAATTATTTATATTCTGTACTTTTACTGTCTGTACTTTTGATTTTGCGCAATGACTGCTGGTGGTTAGTAACAGCCCCATGTAAAGACAGCATAGGCAGATGTACATAGCCATTTTTTTTTCATGTTTTTGTCTGAATTTGGTATCTCAGGCCCCATTCACTCCAGATTAAGACATCCCAATGATTTTCAGGATCTCCCTGTCTGTTCAAACATCATTGAATCACAGCATATTCAGAAAACCTCCTTTCAGTGCTTTGTTCTCTCCAAATAGGTTTTTATGCAGCTTTTCCAGATTTACCATAATGCTACCATGATGGCTATCGTCACTTCACTAGAATGTTTCCTCAACCTGTACGCACAGGCGCCAAAACCTATTTCCCATATGTGGGAAGTTTCTTTCCATCCATCATCAGCTTGGAGGAAACATCACCAGTATTTTCATGAATGTGTCAGGAAAGATGAAACCGAGCCTTCCTGATAGGCTCAAACAGTATTTGCTCTTGTGTCTTTCTTGGTCCCATTATTCCAAGACTTCTCTTTGCATTTTTGAACAGCAGAATAAAAAAAAACTTTACTATCCCTAGTCTTTCAGCAAACGGCGTGTATGTGCAATTTGGGGGTGTGGGCCCTCCTCTCCATCTTGGAGCCCTATTTAATGGGGAGCAGATGGGATACCAATCTCTGTGCAGAAAATAACCTGAGCATGGTGGATATTATTTTACCACAGCAGGTAATAAACTTAGTGTGTTTAACATTTGACAGAGCAGAGCCATTTCTGCGATCGGGCTACTTCACGTCACACACAGGACCCAGATATGCACTATGATAGCAACCACCAATTTCTCACCACAGAAGATTTGAGCTTCCTCAAACAGTAAGCAGACTTTCATGCTCCACAGCACGTAACGGAGAGTGAACCTTAGTTTTACAGCACAGAAGAACTTTATAAGACCCAGCAAGCTCCACGTCATGGTCAATTTTTGAGGTTATGGTGTGGATTTAATCTGATGTTAAAATGCATTTCATGGGACGTTCCTATTTAGAGCTCTAGCTTCTCATTGTCTGGAAGAAATTGCGTCTTTCAAAGTATGGGAGGATTGCTGATATGTTTTGCTAAGTGTTGGTCAAATTCTTCGGTTGTCCCAGAAAATTCACTCTGTGGCTCCTTTCTTATTTCTTTTGGCAAGGGTTGATTTCTTGATCGTCCTTTATAAAAGAAAATTAGTAAATTGTATGCAGTAATCTTTTCATGCAGCAACATTTAAGGATTTTATAGTCAGTCATGACTCACACTGGCAATTATTATTGCTGTAAAATAAGAAAATGTTTTTTATGTTTAATTTCTGTGGTATTTTTAACAAAATGTTGTGGTTAGGCTGCTGTTGTTCCTCTTTGGCAATTTATATAGCAAATACCATGTTTCAGTCATGAACTCTATAAATACAAGAAATATAAAACAACAATTATTTAGACTTTTGACTGTTTTTCAAAGCAGACAATTTCAAAACCAGTTTTTGATGTTAAACATGTTTTGGCAGCCACACCTCTCTTAAAAAGAGGAACTTTAACTTTATACCTTGAGATTAAGCTACATTATTGTAGTCAAACCCTTAGATGTTAAATGCGGAAAAACATGCTGACTCATGCCTGTGCTCACTGGAGTAGTCATACTGCTTAGAGCAGAAACAGGCAGCAGTCACTAAATGCTGCCATTTTTTTAAATACCAGTTTTTTGTTACATGTGGCCATTTGCTATTGTGGTGAATAACCGTCGAACTGTCTTTGCTAAAACGTGTCTTTAAATTTCTTGTTGGTGTGCCCATATTTTACATCTCTAAATAACTGATCTCATGCATTTCTCCTGATTTTTGTCTTCCTCACCAGTCAAATCATTGTAGAAATACTTGATTGAATAATAACTAAAATTCAAGCTGCAGACATTGCTATTATTGTTTTTTTTGGGTTTTTTCTTCTTGGGTGGACACCGTCTGCAGCTTCCTCGTACTGTCTTTAGCTTTTTTTTGCATATTTTTACTTTTCAGTCATGGGAATGAATGCCCCTGTTGTGAACTACAACCTGGAAAACTTGCAAAACAGATTAGCAGCTGTGTGATGCGGTAGTAAGTCCATGCAAGAAGAAATTCAACCTCATTGCGCAATGTCACATAAATTCAGCCTAAAGACCGGCGATTTGCATAGTTATTAAATTACAAGTGAGAGCTGTTTTACACAGTTTAGGTTCATGGGAAAACATTTGATCTGAGGCATTTTTACTTTATGCGCCTTCTTTAAGCATTACCTTGGTTACCTCATTGGGTACATGTGATGTGGTGTCTTTCAGTCTTGATATCGAGCTGTGACAAAGCCCTCCCACCACTGCCATTAGTGTGTTGTAGTTGTGCATAAGATGTAGACACTAGGGGAAAAACACACACACACATACACACAAAACACACGTATCAGTGAATTCACATCGGCGGATAAAAAACACGCACAATTAAATTTGTTCCAGGTAGCCCTGTTATATAACTCTCAACACTGATGTTACATAAGCCACTTATATTGTTGTCTTTTTCTTGCTGCACACCGATATCTCTCTCTTCTTTGGAAGCCCTTTTTCTCCCTCTTTTCAGTTTTCTAATTTGTGCTGTCACTGAAGCATTATGGTGTGAAATTCGTTTCCACACCCATGGGTTTCGAGGTTGACAGCAATGAGCAGCAGCAGTCTGGTGCATTACTGACAGCGTGAGAGGTCCACCAGAGTACAAGGCTGCCTAACGGCTCCCTGATGCTAGTGTATCACTTCTCAGCAGGCTGCAGGCAGCTTCCCTTTGGAAAGCTTTTAACAAGCTCGGTCTGGTCGGCGACAGTAATCACAAGTCGGTTTTCAATTTTTCAGGACACCAAACTCCTTGCCGTGTTAGTTTCGTTTGATTACTTCAGTTACTTAATATATTTTTTTCTATTTGTTAAACGTTTAGCTCATTAATATAAACAATATCACAAAATATGCTAGACTGATGTTATTATGAAGAATTTGCAGAATACAGTGCCTTTCAAACCCGTGAACCTTTCAACATTTTGCCTCATCATAACCACATGCCTCCCTGTATTTAATCACAGTATGCGACAGACCAGCACAACATGATGTGCACCCACTGTGAAAACGGCATGGAAATTACACATCATTTTAAAAATGATAAATGTGTAGCTCCATCCACTTTTCATTAACCAGTTCATGCTGATGGAAAGCCACCCCACAGTATGATGCTGCCACCACCGTGTTTCATGGTATAGACCACCTGTCAAGGTTAAGGCCCAAATCTGGCCCGCTATAACTATCTATGTGTCTCTTTAAGTAAATAAAATTTCGTCAGTCAAAAAAAAAAAGCCAAGTCAAATAAAGTTCAATATTTAATTTTAAGGAGTATTCACCAAATGCAGAGACAGCTGTTTATCAATGTTTTAAAAGTTTGTTAAAGGGTAGCTTTATCTATACATTCTGCCACATTTGTGATCTTGATATGGCAGATGCGCTTTCTTGCAACAATTCAAATATCTTGCCACTTTTCCATAAGGGCCACATTTGTCCACCATCTTGCCAATTTTCCTACCTGAGGAGTGGATGTCACATAGCAAAGTTCAAAAGCTATTCTTAATCTACCTGTAGCAACTGCGCTGACTTTTTAATGAAATCATTCATGTCATTCATGTTAACAATAGCAGACAGGATGATGCAAAGAGGAAGTGTCTCGAGTTCTGGTACTATAAATGTAGCAGTGGGGGTTGAGTTAACCACTACCTTTGCAACGTGGATAAACTTGGTGAAAACCTCAGCTCTCAGCTGAGCTGTTGGCCGACTCAGCACCATCAGCTGAACCCACTGGGAAATCCCATTGCACAGGGCGATGGAACGCTCCAGCACAGGGATGTCCTTCATGCAGCAGCTTCGAATGTAATTTATATAGTCTACAAACTGACAGAGAGAGAGCAGAGAGAGGACCATCAGTTGCTGTATGGAAACTTTAAGGGATTTCCCACGGGGGGAATTATTTAGGGTTTGCAAAAGAGTATTTTCAATCACGCTAAAGTGTGAAGCATATATAGCCAGAGGGATATTTTAAGCTCAGATGAGTGCACATACTCACTGATATTCTACAGAAGGATTTAAACTCCAGGAAAGTGAGGTGATCAGCCAACTCACTGGGTTCCAGGTGATCGAAAAGAAGAGAAACTTTCCTCTTTTTACTATAGTTAGCTTGAATCTTCTGGCTGGCTTTCCACGACCGTTCTCGTTCATTTCTAAAACACCAACACAACATATCCACATCAGTAAGAGTGAAACAGAGGTGGTAGCTTTAAAAGTGTGAAAACTGCTGCTGATTTAATTAAAAGTACACAGTTCAATCTAGGCCAGACCTACTGCTAGAAGTTTTTAAACCGAGACGTTTGACACATTTTTCACATAATTAGTAAATCAAAATGACTAAAATCTCTCCAAATAACAAGCAACTTTGTTTTGACTTATTTTCTTGACGGCCATATTCTTAATCTCACTGCATGCCACAAAAAAATGTAGCAAATTACTTATTTGACATTAAATGAACATTAACCGTTTTGTGGATGTCAAATATGAGGAGAATGCAAAGGAGACAAACAGAAGTAGGCCTCATTGTGGAGTAACTTTAAAGGAAAAAGAAGCTGTTTTGTTTTAAACCTTTAGTTAACACTGCTTAAAATTGTGCCACACCCACGGAGAAACTTCAGTCATTTTGTCATGACAGTTGTCTGAAACTAATAGTGAAAATGACAGTATAACCTACTTCCTAATTAATCTGGCTAATAATTATCCGACAACTTTCTGGAATCACAGAGCATTGGAATTTCATTACAAGAGGGTCAGTTTATCCTTAAATGTGGAAAATTAAATTAAATTGAAGACCAAATGATGACATCATCATTGTCCAGCACACATAGCAGCACACTTAAAACTAACAGACTCTTGATCCTAAAACAGCACCACAAAAGAGAGCTCTGTGGAGAAAAGCTGCTATTTTTAAATATTTTTATTTAAGACATAATTATAATTCATGTCATAGTTAACATCAACTAGTCATGGTTGCTCTAAAGTAATCGGGCTAGAAATGTACTAGTCAGGATGCAGTCACACGCTGCTGGAATTTTGCAGCAACCACAAGGTGAAACTGCTTTCTGTTCCTTGCTCTGGATCGTGACTGATTTCATGACTGCAGCAAACTGACTGGGAGTCGTGTAGGCTTCATGTCGCAGTTGGCCAGCTGGTAAGAAATTAACACTTACATCCATTTGGTCTCTAGGAGAGAGCAAAGATGCTCCTGTCCGTGTTCTCTGAGCAGATCACGAAAGTCGTCCAGGCTGTCGGACAAGCTGTGGGGCAAGCGGAACATCATCCAGAATTCCTGAATCCAATGTCTGCAAGTTAGAAATGGCAACAATGTAACTGATGGAAAACAAGAGTTAATTTTTAATCTGAACCTAGAGGGCACGTGCTACACTGACCTGATGAGGTAGCATATCCTCTGGCATTCTGCTGGCTGATCATTGTCCAGAGCTGTTTTAAAAGTAAGCAGCAGATAAGGAGCTAACAATTTAATTTTGCTTGTTTTTCAATAGAATATACAGATGCCCAGCATGACAGGTATGTTTTGAGTAAATACTGAGTACACGGATGATTTACCTGCAGGGGATCAAACTCATTAATACAAACTTAGCCCAGTGAACCAAAAGGCAAACACATGTGACATTTGGTCATGTGGGAGGAGGCATCTGTAACTCCAATGAGCATCACCAAATGAATCATTCTGGCATGCAAGGGAACGCGAACAGCAAACTGCACAAAGAAAATACACAACCCATGTCTAAAGCAACTCATAATCGCTGAAAGCCATTGTTTGGTGTCAGGACACCGGAGATATTTAAACCAGCAATGTCTGCCCACAGTGTAATTATCGTCTCTGTGCTCTGGATAACCTTCACGTTGCACATGTCGCTTACCCAAACAATACGCCATTGATTTATTTACAGGAAACAGCCACCATTCCATTCTCACACCAATGAGCTTTGCAAACGTATTCAGTGCTTGTGAACTTGCTCACACTCTGCTGCAGAACGCTGCAAGAGCGTCAGCTTGTTTTACAGGGGATTTTATGTGGTAGACAAATCAAAGTAGGGCACATTTCTGCATTAAAAGTTAAATAATAAATGGATTCCTAATTTTTAAACTAATAAAAATTAAAAAGTACAGAGTGCTTTCGTATTTAGCTTCCTTAAGTCAAAATGTTTATAGAGCCACCTTTTCCTGTAATTGCAGCTGCAGGTCCCCAGGGTTAAGTCTTGTCAACTGAATTCTTTGGTGAATCACTCAAGCTCAGTTAGAATGAATAGAGAGCAACTGTCAACATCAATATTCAAGTTAATGACTTTGACTAGGCCATTCTAATGCTTGAATATGCTTTAATAATTACCAATCAATCTCAATTATTCTTGTTGGAAGCTGAATCTCCACCCGAAGGCTCTCCTTGCCTTGTCTTATCAGTTTAGTCACGGATAGTCAGGTTTACAGCTGTGCCATACTCTTTTCATTTTCAGATATCCAAAGCTAGAGAAGTTGTTTTATAACCTCACCCTGCTTCGAATATTGTTTTCCACAACTCTTCCCCTGCAATCTGTGCAGTGGCTCTTGGTCTCTAAGTTGTGTTTTGTCTATTAATATTCTTTAAAAAACCTCTGACACCATCACATACAATTAAAAGGTATATTTTTATTTAACAGCATTAAAGTAAAGGAGGCTTCATGTCACATTTTACATATTTTTTACTTGCAAACCACATTAAAAACAATGCAGCTGTGGCATATTAAGATGTGAATGAAAAATATGGCGTGTGAGTACTTTTTGTAAGTCACTGGCTCTTTATTGAAATCCCATTGAGAAACACGTAAAGGCTAACTACATCATTGGAACGGAAGACACTCGCACGGTTAGGCAGCGATTGGGACAGTCAATGACCCCCCGTGGCTCTTTCTTGATCCTGAATTGATCATTTGTATCTTTTTTGGTCTTTATCCCAGAATGAGAGGGTTTTAAAAAAAAACATGTGCGTGTGAACTGATGGAGGGTTTCTGTGATCAGTGGCCTTTTTAAGCAGCAGGGTCTGTGTCTAAATATGGTAGATCAGAGGCAGAGGTAATTAACACCTGAAACCCAAGTAAGGTACTGTTCAGGGGTTTGTGACGCCATTGTCTCTTCTTTGAAGAGAAGCTAAAATTATAGGCACTCCACTACCATGAAAAGACAGAAAAAAATCGTCTTCGGGGTGTGAATGGGTGCAAATGAAAAGAGTCTAATCAAACATATTAAAGGAGACCAACAACAGTCAGGTAGTATCCTCCCTGTTACTGAATGGATGAGGTGCAAGCCTTAGTGAAGCAAAGTTGCTCTGAGAGAAGAAATGAATGCAAAATGGACTACAGAGGGAGAAAGCAGGCCACTTGCCCATCAAGCTTTACACTGACAGCTGAAAAATCTGAGCCAGGAATGAGCTTGACTGTGCGTTGCTGTTGACAACCAAGCCCTCAGCGGGTCCAGTGAACCGGTCGTATGTTCACTTTTCTGCTCATAACAAGGGTTGTTTGAATCAAGAGACAAAGGCGCAGTGTGCATGCTGCTGGTGGACTGCTAAAGGATATAGATTGATGAGTTTGTCCAGCAGGTCGCTGGAGGACATGAGGAGACGATGCATGGTCAGGGTGATGTTCAGCACGTGGCTGGTCTTCCTCACGCAACCATCTGCATCTGAAAAGAAAAGAAAAAAAGTGCAATCAGCTGAGAGGAGAAGACATTTTATCAGTGACGGAGTATGTAGCAAACCAGCGTCATAGAATTGAGATGTTGCTAAGTTATGCCTATTCTTAAGCCAAATGAGAGAAGAGAGCACACATGTGTGAACAAATTGCTGTCTGTACAGATGTCAAAAATATATTTTCCTTTGACTGTCATTTGAAAAACAGAAACAATTTAGGATAGAAATTAAATCCTTTCAAAAAAAAAAAAACATCAGTCTATAAGTAATAGTCAAAAATATTTTTTAAACTAAAAGTTATTTCCCCTTTAAAAGAAGTGCTTACATTATCATAACGATATGCTGCACCATCATTTCATTTTCATCTCTTACACTGTGGATTTTGTCATCTTCTGCTAAAACCTTCTAATTTTCTTAGCTTAATCTTGGTTTACTTCCCATCATATACTTTCAGACACCTTTACCATAACACCATATCATCTTCTGGTTTACTTCACTCACTGCTGCATTTTGCAGAACTAGATCTTCCAGTTAAAAACTAGTTCCTTTCCGACAGGTGACATATCTAACTCACACGGTTCATTAATCATTACAGAACCCTGTAAAAATATTCACACTCATTTTAGCTCATTAGAACCACAAACTACAAATCTATGTAGTGTTTTTTTTATGTGATACACACAAAGTAATGCATAATGATGAAAGGAGAAAGACTTGATTTCATTTTTTTTTCCCCCAAGTAAAAAAATATCTGAAAAGTGTGGCATGCATCAGTATTCAGACCCTTCACAGTGTGACTCCTAAATAAAATCAAGTGCAACCAAGTGTTTTAAGAAGTCACCTAATTAAGAGTCCGGATGTGTCAGAATTAATCTCAATATTAATTAGGACAGGGAAATGAACCAATAACAATATATATTGCAATAAACATGTGATCAATATTGATAGATAATATGTCAATAGTTCCACTAAACTCTGATCCCGAACTGCACAGCATTCTGGGGGCGGTAGGCAAAGTAAAGGCTTTATCTGCTCAACTTCTCACGATCTGCTACGCAAGATGGGTGACATAACTAACTCACTCACTTATTTGGTTACCTAGCAACAACCTCTTGAGTAACATGTGCAGCAGCAGTTTCAGGTTTTGCCACCATGCCTCATAATTGCTTAAAAATAATAAACAATGGCATGTAGTGAAAGGAGAAAATGAATGCAACAGAAAAACAGTAAAACAGGTAAGATCACGACACCGGTATGGCAGTATTTCAGATATTTGAAACAAAAGGCTAATCGATAATTATAATCGATACCCTACCAATATGAAATCCTTATATTCTGATAAAAATTGTTTAGCTATATCAGCCAGCCCTAGAATAAATTCAGCACTTTTGTGTCAACCTCTGACATTTGTTAAAGAACATTTGTCAACAAACACCATCATGATGCTCAAGGAACACAGCATATTGGTCAGGGGTCAAGTTGTGGAGAAGATAAAAAAAAAAAAAAAAAAAAAAACAGCATCACAAGTTTTAAATGTGTCACACAACATTATTTAATCTATCTTTAGAGACTTGAAAGAGAATTACGTTGGTGCAAATCCTCAAAAGCTGTCAGGCTAAACTGAGCTGTGCAGTACTGAGCTCATGGTAACATGGTAACTGTGGAGCAGCTGCAGAGATTCACAGCTTAGTGGGAGAATCAGTTGATAGGGAAGCATGAGTCGTGCACTCCACTAATCTGCTCTTTATACGGAAGAGGCAATAGGAAAGAAATTTTTTTAAAGAAAGCCAAAAGAAGTTGAGTTTAAAAGTTTAAACGGTGGATGTGTGAATGTGCGCTCGACACGGAAGGACAAAATTTAACTTTCTAACATACATGCAAAATACTATGTACGGAAGAAAACCAACTATGAACACAAATCCACATCACACTATCTAGTGTTTATTTGTAAAAAAAAATAAATAAATAGAAAAATAAAATGCATTACAATGTAGGGTTTCTCTGCTGTGGGAGAAGGAGGATTAAGAATTCCTTAAAAATAAAACCAAAACAAAACATTACTGGTAATTACAGTATTTCTAAATCTGCATTGGTATGTAAATCTTAAATTAGACATTTGCCATGTCTGCGGCAAAAAATGCATTGATATAATTGCTGTGAACTTTATACATGTTTTGTGTATACTTCATTATTTGACTCAAGAACTAATGACTTACATGAAAGTTGTTCTTTTTAGATCAGATTGACATGCAAATAATTTGACCACAAAACTCAACGTCAACCTCAGTTTTAACAACATAATCATTCTAGAAGTTATAGGCAAAAATTAGATTGATTATTAAGTATTTGGAACTGGAAAAAAAAAACTTTGACAGGCTTCTTTGTCAAAACCTTTAACTGGAAGGTTAAATAGCTTTGTATAAATTTGTGTGACAACAGGTTGAAAAAAGATTTACCGCGAAAAAGAAAATTTCTTTCCACCAGTGCAAACACTGTTTCACCCAGTTACTCGAACTGGGTAAAACAACAATTCATACACATGCTTTAGTCATACTATCCACAGACCCTGCAGCGGAAGGTTTACCTTTTCCTCTGATTGTGTGAACCTCTGATGCTTGCCTGTCTCACTACCTTTTTCACTTCCTTTTTCCTTGCATGAGCAGAACTTCCTCCCTTTGTGAACAGACCACCTTTCCTTATCTTGACTGTGGGCTACAGCTGACATCTTGAGACGCACATAGACAAAGCGATTCTTTCCCAGCCACAACATAGCATTAGACTGCATGTGAACAAAACATGACACGATTTCATAAAAAAAAATAAAAAAAAAAATTAAAAAAAATCGTTGCAGTGTCTTGCTTAAGACACTGCAGAACACAGCATATCTTCAGGAAATCTTCAAACCGCTAAAACAGGGAATTAGAGGTTAACCACATAGAGTCTTTGTTTACTGGGAAAATCATTTATATACTGTGGGACTTTTTCACCCTTGTTCTCTACAGCTTTATAATCAGAAGTCTGTAGAAATGGAAAAATCTAGAGAACAAGCTCGAATAAAAAGCTTTGCAGCTCCCTTGGGACCATCAAGGCCATCAGACAACTGAGGGGGCCACGTTTAAACCATATTACCTTGAAAATACCTCAGACACCATGGCAACATGCTTTCTTATCTTTGTTATCTGTAAGCAACTAACCACTCCTGCTGCAGCTGACTAATCTAGCCCGCCATATCCTACATCGGCTGTGTTTCTGTTAGTAACATGCGGCTGCTACCGTCTAAACCAAGCGAGGGGATGATGACCTCATCCATCGAGTTATTGAGAAAGTAAGAGATTAATTAAATGATTTCTCAGTTTCAAACGATGGACAGCTTCAGTGTATTCAAACGGTTGCATTTCTGACAGGTTCTTCTGCCCAAACAAAATTATTAGAAGCTTGTTTTTCTATAGCTATCACTTCACAAAGAAATCAGCTGCAGTGTCGGATCTACAACAGGATGTCATGACTTTATCTGGTAAACAATTGCTTCACAGCATTCCAACCACCAACACTCCCTGTGCAGGGTTAATTGCAGGAGGAAATCCTTTCTGGACCGTCTGTTAGTGATGGGAACATTAGGAAAGCTGCCGCCCAGCAAGTTGGAACCACGTGATACTGGTTGGTGATAAACACTAAGGAGCGCACGCTCTGACTGGCTCGCTTTTAAGGTTATCTTAAACATTCATCAGCCGCTCCAAACCTGTGTGTTTGCACTTTTCCTTGTTTTGAAAGAGGCTATCAGATGGGATGATCCCTTTGTTTTGTTTTGGTTCAAGTAAGTGGGAAAAAGGATATATTTGTGCTCTGAACAAAAATTCTGTGATCAGACAAGTTGATGTGAACATCTTAAATAAATTTTCAAACTTTTATATCTAAAATGTGGCAATTTATTGCACCCAAAAGTAAAGCAAGTACTGTTTATTTATTCCTTTTTTGTACTGAATAAGTTTTGTCAATTACATTAAAAGCAATCTTTTAAATACTTTTTAAGTCAAAACTGCTTCAGAAGCTGCTGGGGTAGATTTGAATTAAAATTATCTTCCTCCAATTAAGATGACAAACTCTGAGAATTTTAAATTGAGAAAAATAAATTATAATCGTATATAAAAAGAAGAAATAATCAGCTGAAATATATTTAAAACACTTATCAGTTGCAAGAATGAAAAACATAAACTATTGTTTTGTATTAGTGTTTGCACAAAACACAACCACTTATCTTTTTTATTTTGATAGTTACTAATACTTTGTATAGATTAATTACCTTAAAATTACTGAAATAATATTGGACAATAAACACCAATCAAGCTTTACCTGGCTAATACTAATTTCTGGTTTCCATTAAAACTCGGCCTGCTTTTTTCTATTTTTTTTTTTCAAAGGACCCTAAATACAAAAAGGAAAATAATGTGCTGCGGATTTCCTGTCAGAGGTTGAATTATTTTGATTCCAACAGAAAATAAAGGAATTACATTTTCCCCATATATGCATAAAGGAATAGGCCCCTAAACTTTATCAGATTTTCTTTAAATACAATAAAAAGTTACATACATGTACAAGGTACTGATTGATTAATTTACAAACGATAATGGTGGAAGTTCTTAGTTTTAATGCATTTAATAAACAGGGAAGACCATTCAGATATTTCGATATTTAAATCACAGATCAGTCGACAAAGGGAAAATATGAATATTCTGGGATCTTCTTGGTAAATTTCTAATCATGAGTAGACAGAGTTTAAGTAACCTGCTTACAATAAAAAATAATACATATTTTACCCAATATAGATGACTTTTATTCTCATGACCTCACTCTCCAATAATTATTTAATAAGCTCAGCTGACACACATGTATTGTGGTGTCGACAGACCAAAATTTTATTAATTCTAATGAGAGTAATGCAGCATCGCCCTTCCCCCTGCTACTGAGCACTGCCAGTCAGATGGGTAAAACCCAGCCAGCACAGCGTTATTTTTCCAACAATTAAAACAAACTCAACGGTTTATAAATTCATATCATAAATTCTTCTAGTCTTGAAAACCACAGACAATCATATCATGGAAACCAGAGAAGCGCCACCCATCTGTTTCATTAAGGAAACACTGTCTAAAACTACAGCTTTAAGTAAGCAGCAGGACTGCTACCTGAGCAGATAGCCTGACTAATTAGGCAGCTAATATCCTCCTGACATACTACTGTTATTCTATAAAGAAAAGGATAGACAAAAAGGCATAATTTTTTTACCCAACATGTCAATTCACTGGTAACATGTTCATTCTACGTTTGCTGTTTTTTCCTTTTTTTTTTTTTTTTACTGAAATCAAAGAAACAATAAATAAGGATTATCAATATATAATATAATAATATATCATTATTAGAATCATAATGTTTTGATTTGCAACATCAGGAATATTTGTCACTTTTCTGTTTTAACTAAATGAGGACATGTTGTACATCTTTATTTTTAAATTACATGTTAATGCAGAGGCCTTGAAGTTTTTGTTCAAGCTTGCTATACATTGAGAATCACATACCAGCATTAACAGCTTTCTTGTGAATGGAAAACAATTCCCAGCTTGCTTTTCACAGATTTCCTTTTTCTGATAACTACAGCACAAGGACAATCTCACATTTTCTCTTTTAAAGAAACAGGCTCTCGTGTGTTTTGTGAGTGAACAGCTCAGCTCGTGGTGCTGTGGGGGTCTGAGGGGAGTGATGATGTCAGCCATTGATCCACACCTCGCAGCGTTCCTGCATTTCAAAGGTTGGTAGGCATCTGAGGGCTACAGTTCAGGGAGCTGACCTTTCAGTTTGGCCAAGCTTGAAGCTCTTCTAATGGTAATCTTTTAAACTGTGCTTGCGTGTGCTCTCACATTTGAAAAAAAAAAGGTGGCAGGACTTGTGGACTGTGGGGGGGTTCATATGTGATGTGAGCCAAGAGCAACCGATGTGTTTGCCATTTCATCAAGAAAAGCCATTTGAGGAAAACCCCGACCATAATATACTGCACAAACACATTATATCCTGTGTAGAGATATAAACATTTTTTTTTCGTAAACATGTAACATGTTAGGATCTAACATGTTACTAATCTATAAGTCTTTCCATACAGCTTCACTGATAAATTCTCTCTCCCTGATAAACCTGATAAGAGAGGACGGCTGTTATTACAGCCCACTTCTTCTTTTTCTGCAGATAAATGCAGTTATGAAATGTCATTTAATGTGCAGCCCATCGTAGCACATCTCCACTGCTTTTGCTGCATTTGCGTAACCAGGCAACGGCCATCTGAAAGCTCTCTCTTCAGAGACACAATCACCATAACTCTGAGAGCACTCCAGACAACTTGATTGAGACAACGATCTTTGACTGATCCAACGGCAGTCTACGCAATCACCACTGTGTCTTTTTTTGGGGGAGAGTGGGGGGGTACAGTAAATCCTCTTTACAACCATGTGATGGACGTAATGCATGAATGGTGCCTGGAGCAAGCTGACCCTTTCCTCTCCAACACCTCCAATCTCTGAGCACAAAACTTCTTCCCCTTTTCTCAAAAGCGTTCTCACTTCTGTGAGTCATTTTAAAAAACATTATGATGGTGGAATTTTATTATATAGTCACAACTCTCTCCACGGATATTGCATAATATCTGTGGATATCAGACATGCTGCCACAATTTTTATCATTACTTGTATGAACATCATCACTTAGATACCATTCATTTGAGATTAAAATAGAAGTCCAAATTAAATTGTCTAAAAGTGAGATACAATGTACTAAAAGAACATTTAACATGTAACAAAAAACAAAATGCAAGTTAAAAACTAAGCTTTTAATCCTATAAATATTGAAATATATTAGTTTATATAACAACATTCTGAAATTCTTTTAACCAAGCCAAATTGTTTATAACAGTACTTAACCACCAATTCTGTGATTTCAGTCACTGAATAGTAATTGAAATCCCAGCTTTCATTCTCTCTTTCAAAATGGATATTTGTAAAATGTATGTCTTAGAAATCTAAAGAAACTCCTATTATGAGAAAATGAAAAAAGTAAAGCCTGAAATGTTATATAAAAGATAAGAAAACAATATATTAGTATCAATTTTGAAAAATAAAATCTTGATCAGTTTTTATTTAAATGTGAAAGCTTTGAGGTTGGAAAGCCTCCCTACTAATGTTTAGGTCTCTCCACAGACATTTCAGAGTCAAACCAAGAGAGGAACTCATAAGAAATTTATTGACCAAATAAAAGATTTCTTAAAAAAAACTTACCAAAACAGCACTTACTCTTTACTTTGCCATTAAACTAAGCACTCTGGATGGTGTTCGAGTTCATGTTTAAATTTTGAGTTGGAATTCAAACGATCACAAAATATTATATAATTGTCAAAAAATATTTACCTTATTACTTTGCATTGTATTCTGACATATTCCACAATTGTGCTCTAATATTATAATCTCTGTCATGTGAGTGTTTGATTCCACTTCTGGTGAAGTCTAACCCCGTGTAAGGTGTGACCTCTTGTTCTGACGTCACGCAATCCAAGTAAAGATGGCTGACAGCACGGAAAAACGGATTACAGATTACATTTTTTGTCAGGTATTTTGAGAGACATTTAAACAAGAATTCACATCAATGTAAGTTTCATGTTTGACTCACCATTTTTCCAAACATTTGTCATTTTCTTTTAGTAATTTTGGCTAAAAAGAACTATGCAACCATTTTTCACAATCAAACCACCCTACAATGACTTGAATACAGGCCTAACCACTGGATTTTACTGAAACTACATTCAAACAAATATCATCTAACAAAGCAAATCAAACCCAGTCAGTAGGCAGCAAACAAACAAAAAAAAGAACAATAGCTTCAGCTTTGGGCATTCAAGTCATCAATCTTCATCACAAAACCTTCAAACACTCCCAATTCTCCCATTCAGCTTCCCAGTTGGGTGTAGCTAAAGGCTTGCCTTGCTGAAGGCTTAGAAGATGACAGGTAAACTGGTTCACCTCATGTGGGTGCAGTTTGATTGACCATAAACACAGCATTGCTTCTTGAAAACCAATAAAAATGCGGGAAATCATCTCAAATTGTGGGTTAGGGAAACAGGAGGCAAAAATGCAGAAGGTTCCTACGTCAAACAGCTAAACAGGTCTCCCATTTGAGAGCAGCAGGCACTGCCCATTGAACGTAAATGCAAATCAGAAATGGAAAACTCATTCATGGCCATTTTCCACATTCCTACTTCTGATGGTATAGTTTTCAACATCAAACAAAATCAAATTAATGGCGGCAAAACAAATGTAGGAGAAATAAAGCAATGCTTTAAACTTAAAGCTCAGAAATGAGGTGTAAAAGAAAGACTGCTTCTGCCCAAAATAATAATAAAAAAAATTGTAACCATTGTTCCTCCACAACAATCTACCAAAAACATATCCGGTCTGTTACGTTAAGGCGGGATATCAAACTCTAGAACACAAACCAATAATAATCAGCATGGACTTACCAAACAACTCCAGACAAGCCTGGATGAGTTCTTCCCAGCTTGCTTTGGTGAGATGTCCCAGAGACATTACTGATTTATTTGGAATGATCGGGGATGAGACGGGTTTGTGGAACCTGTGAGGACGGCGAGGAGGAGAAACTCTAGACCTGTTGGGGGTATATCCTGGAGTCACCCTCCTTGGAGAGAAAAACAAAAGAAAAACAAGTGTAAAGAGGACTTCCTAAAGTTGAATCTTGCCATCTTATCTATAGCGTGAATGGACATTAATTACAAACAATAAAAATGTTACGAATAAGTACATGTGTTGGCTTGTGGGGCAGAGGTCAAGATAGGTGAGTGTAAATTTAAAATGTGATTGTCATTCTTTTGTGTTTTTCACATAATTTTATCACAAAAATACAGCTGGTCAAGAACAAATTTAATAAACAATCTATGTATAATTAAGACAAGTCTGGATGAGAACAAGATTTCATTTTATCTGCTAACAAGTTGAGGTATGGAGGGTGTCAGAATTTGAGAAAATTGGCAGCATTTGTATATCTTCCTACCAGGTGATTTTATGTTGAAATTCAAACCAAACTCAGATTTCTGCTTTTCTTATCCTAAATTGCCTTTGTGTGTATTTTAGAGCCTAAATGTAAAAAGCTCTTTTTTTATTTTATTTTCTTTTGTTTTATCTTTTAGCACTGCTTTGTGATGTCAAAACCCAGGTATCAAACGATGCGAAGACCTTAGTGGACACCTGCTGTTATTTTTCAAATATGGTTTGCTTCAGATTCTCCCGTAAGTTGTTCTGATTTCCTTCATTTAAATCTGGGCAGTACCAAATGAGAGCAGACATCCAGTTAGTTCAAAATCTAAGATGACCAGTAAATACGGAATAAGTTTCAAGTCCGGTATAACCAAGCAATCCAGAATGACGCACAGATCTGAGGCTTTAGCTGTGCGTAAAGACGCTGGGAAAACATTCCCCTTCTGTTTTAGGGACATCTTAAGCAGCTCTTCCAAGCTTCGATAACGAAAAAAACAAAAGATGTTTTATGCTTTGTGGTAGAAAGCCTAAAATCCAGACAGTCGTCGGAGAAAAGACCTCCAGAAACTTCTCTGTAATGGTTTCTAAATAAGAGACTGAACTTACATATCGTCTGTCCCCTTTTCGTCTGCCGTTATGCTTTCGTTTTGGTTCTCCTTTGACTGACATCCCATGGCGAGGTACTGGGCGACCAGCGGCTCAACCAAGCTGTCCATCTGCGTCCTCCTAGGTGGGAGCATTTCATCGCTCAGCTCGGTTCGGCTCGGTGCTCCTCCGCGGTCTCAATAGCATTGTGCTGACTCGTCAATGAACATTACACAATTAAGATTCACCCAGCCTGTCAGAGAGTGGGCGGCCGCTCTGCTGTCGGGCATGTCACTCACCGACTTTCAACGGTCTCTCTCTCTTTCTCTCTCTCTTTCTCTATTTCTCTCTCATTGGTTATTTTCCCTTGAGTCAGTCGTCATGTTCTAACAGGTTTATATCCTTCTGAACAAGTTCAAACAAGCGAACTGCTCAAGGTTGCTCCAACAAAATATAGACTCCCATTGTTTTGCGGTTCAGCCAGAAGTGCCGCGCATTTGATTATACAGAGCCTTGCAAAAGTATTCATGCCTCATTGGGATTTTTCCCGTTGGGTCACGTCATCCACAAACTTCAAAGCATTTCATTGGGATTGTACGCAATGAAACGACACAAACCGGTGCATGATTGTGAATGGAAAAGAGATGACTCACAGTTTATTATTTTTCTTGTAAATAAGATTGTTTTATGAGTGTGGTGCGCATTGAGTGGATTTAGAACAGATGTTTCAGGCTGCACTTTTTAAAAACTAATTTAAATCCACTTATCTATGATCCTGTTCGATTTTAGGTCATTATTCAGGTTCAGGAAAGTTTTCACCTAAGGAGATTGCAGACTTTCACATGAAAGATTCTGAGCATGCATGTGGCGACTGTGGAGAGGAAAAACTTCCCATTGACAAGAAGAAACCTCCAGCAGAACCTGGCTCAGTGCAAGCAGCCCTTGCCATCACAAAACTGTGAGCATATACACAAGAGGAAACAGAAGAACTGATGTAGGAGTACTTTCTATGTTTAAAAAAAGTAAATAGGAGATGGAGAACTTTTAGTTGTTGGCAGCGGTATCTCAAGTATCACAGCTAAACCAGATGTAGCTTCTACGGAGAGAAAAGATGGATGGATGGATGGATGGATGGATGGATGGATGGATGGATGGATGGATGGATGGATGGATGGATGGATGGATGGATGGATGGATGGATGGATGGATGGATGGATGGATGGATGTTTTATTACACTCCTTCCTCAAAGAAAAATATGTTTCCTGTACAACTCTCAACATTTATGCACAAGACAAACTTTCCAAATTCTTAGAGCAAACAAGAAACTCAGACATGATAAAATGCTGTTTTCACTTAGTTTCAAAAGCATATTAATTGTGTCAAACTTCACCTAAGCAAATTCTTATTTCATTTGCTTAAAGTTTTTTTTTTTTTTTTTTTTGCTGACTGCAGAGAACACATCCAATTCCCAATTTTGTCGGTGAGCAAGTTAAATTTAAACAATTACAACTAGTTTCGGTGATATATTACCATCAAGTCCATAGCATGCAAAAGAGAATCAAAATGGTTAAAAATACACCAGCTGTTTTCTTTGGTTTTTAACCAAGTGTGTAAAAAAAAAAAAAAAAAAAAAAATCTAAAGCTTTTTGGGGGACTTGTGTTTCCACAAGTTGTGTCGGCCCCACCTTTGAAATCAAAATTCCACCTACGTCTGAGGGTTCAGATATAAACACATTATTCTGGAAAATTTGTGTGATGTCATCTCTCCTTTGGTTTATCCAAACTTTATATTTGTTCAGTTGGAACGTCAGGAAAGGGTGGATCTTCCTTTAAAGATAAAAGGAAAAAAAGCTGCAAGTTCCGCTGTAGCTTGCGCTACATCTATCACGTTCGAGATAAATGAATTGTGTGTTGTTGTTTTTTTTGTTTTTTTTTTCAGGGATGTTATTCAACTTATTTTAGAAACAAAATAACTGTTTGTCAGTCATTTAAGCTTATTGGTTTCCACTGATATTTGGGCAAAACATAAAATAAAAAAAATATTCAATGGCCATATTTAGCTTATGAGTTATTTATCTTCTATACCGAATAATATAAACAGCCACATAAAAAAAAGTTACATTTATCTTAAACACCTAGACATTCACTTTTGTTTCCTCAATTTTTTGAGTCTCTTGCTGGCTTCAGGGTATAAATACATGGCCTTAAACTGCATATGTTTCATGCCATTGAATGCCATTATGCCATCTTGAATGGAGATAATTGCATCTTTGTGACAAGCAAAAGAGAACAACTGCACAGTGACAAAAAGATGACACATCTGGACATCAACACCATCCTTTCATCCAAAGTCTTTATTCGTTTTGTTTTTAGATGACCACCAGCCTGAGTTCATATTTTTTTCCCCCTGGAAAGTTGAAGTCATATTTTCAGCTATCTGTTTTTGATGAGATTGTATGTTTCTCTCTTCTCCCTGTGTCACAGTTGTTCTGAGTGATACCTTGAACCTGCACCCAAGTGCCACTGACTTCATTTTTCCTTCTTTGTTTGTTTTCTCGCTCTCTGATATTAAGTCTTGAAGAATTATATTACCTAAGATTACATGAGGGAACTGGAAACAATACTCTGTTTTATTATTTGTTTAATCAGCTGATTCTCCTTCAGGCTGACAGGAAAGAAAACTCTTAGTAACAAGCTTTTCAGTGTGAAAGCCTGTTTATATACCTTTTGTAATCTGGAGGTAATTGTACACTCTGAAATAATGTGTTGTTTTACATCTTCTGCATTTTGTGTATAGATATATTTTGCATATAAATACAGGACGTTGTTAAAATCTGCATGCAATTACTTCACATTTACTACCTTCTAACGTAAAACTGAAATTTGCATGAGTTTTGAATAGAGTGAATCAGAGAGACCTTGGACTGACAGCAAGCAGCTCAGTGCTTGAGATAAGGTCACCCCCTTGTGGAGGAAATACAGTTTAACCTCTTGCCTCTTTCAGCAAGAACTGTCATTAATTTTTGCTAGAATGTACGTCGTGTTCATGTAATAGAAAAAAAAAAAAAAAAAAAAAAGGAAAAAGAAACCGTGTCTTTATACCCAGGCCTGTACTGAAGAGGATGTGGGCTAGAGCCTTGTGGTGCCTACACACGTTTCTTTGTAAAAGTTAATTATAACTAGTCACTCAATACATCATTTTAGGCTGCTAAAAAAAAGAAAAAAATATTTTCAAAACATCCTTGATCTTTTCTGACATATTTATTATGAAAATATCATACATCTTGGGCGTTACAGTTACTGTTAGGGGACTAATGATGCATCTAACTCATGGTGGATACAAAATATTTATTTATCTATTTATTTATTTATTTATTTATTTATTTATTTATTTATTTACTAAAATGTTGACACTTTGAAACAATTGTTACCACTTTATTTATTTATTTACTAGATTAATTTTTAGAATATTATTTATTTTTATTATGTTATCTAGATTTTATTTATTTAGTTATTTTTATTTATTTATTTCTACATGAATTGTCACATGTGGAAAAAAACGTTTAACCCTTTGTTTATATGTTGAAGTGACTGACTTCTGGCTCTTCAAAGTACTGTAACACATATACCTAAATAATTGTCCATAATTGTCATATTACTATTATTACTATTTACTAATCAATTTTATTTTCCACTCGTTTTTTATGAGTTTTAGGAATTCCGAGTCGTTTTGAACGCAACTTGACCTCTGCGCCGCTGCGCGCTTAAGCCATTAGCATACGTTTGGTAAGTGAGTGTTAGCCGAGCTAGCTGGTCTTTGGAAGCAACAACTGTCCATTTCTGGCCAACTAATTACCCAATTGCACTTTCAAGATGGTTCTCGACGACGCCCAGTTCATTTCATTTCTGAAAGGAAAACGCGTTAAACTGACTCTGAAGACTTCTTCGTACTTTGGCGTCGTCTTACGCATCAACTCAAACAAGACGCTGGTGTTGGCAGACGGTCAGCGACTGTTTACGACCCCACCAATTCACATTTACTCGATGAGTATGGCATTACTTTAACTTTTTTGAGGTTATGTTTGTTCTAGTGAGTGGCAGTAATGGATGCAAATATCCGGGAACTAAACTCTTCTTTGGACGCGAGATTGTGAACGGTGAGTACTCTAAAGGTCAGAAAGTGTTGTCATTTTGCTGTCGGCAAACATCTAATTGTTTTGTGTAATTAAATCACAAGTTGAATTCGCCAACGAAGAAAACGATGACAGGTGAGTAGGCTATCTCGATGCAGCTCAATAAATGAAAAATACATTTATCTATTTATTTACGTTCATAAAGTGAAAGTTATAAATTATATCAACACAGTGATTCATTTCGACTGCTTATTTATGTTTATTTCGATAGTTGCGGCTAACCGATAAATACCACCTAAAAATGGACTATTAAAGGAGACGAAAAAAAAAAAAAAACATTGTTACAGAAATTGCATTTTATGACTTACACAAATACGGAGAAGACCATTAACTTGATAGTTGTCCAGTAACCAGACTATAGTGTCCTCCCCAAGCAGTTTAAGGCACAAAGGTTCATTGCAAAACAAAGTGGTTGCTATGCTGTACCCAAGCTTTTTTGTGGAAAAGTGTCTGGAAAAAGCAAGTTGTGCAACAGCCACAGACTGGTTACCTCAATGCCATTCAGCATGAGCAGTTAATTTATGCAAAAAGAGCCCAGACATAAATGAAGAGCGTAGGTACAGTTGGTGAATGTATTATTTTCACTAGTCTTTTTTTTGTATGATAAATGTTTACTGATCTTTTGTAAAATGTACAATTTCTGTAGAAAATTTATAATTTGAGTTCTATTAGCATAAGAACTCAAATTCCCTTTTTATAGATGTGGTACTTTATTGAAATGTACTTGAAGATTATAAAAAAAATGGGATCTGTAATGTGGCAATTTATGGTGGGATAAATAAAAATGTTTTCCAGGAAAATTACTCAGGATGTGCCTGAAAAACACCTGGATGTAGAGAAGTTTCAGCCATACAGAAAGTTAATGACATTAGGTGAGTTTATTTTATTTAAATAATCCCACATTCAAGCAAACTTTCTAAGCTTAGTCACTTTTGAGGGGATCCCCATTTCCAGATGACGATGAAGACGAAGCGGAATGCATCAACTTTGTGGTCATAGATGAGATCCATGAGAAGTTTGGACCTGCTGTAAGTTTACTTACTTTCTTTTTAGTATTAAAACACTGGACACATAAAATTATGACCACTGGAAGGTGAAGCCATTATTTTCATATAAGCATATTTTCATTGTGGCACCTGCTCTGGGGGAGGGCAGCAGATACTAATTGAACATCTTCCTCAGGGCAGTTTGTTAAAGCTGTTGAACTGGGCAAGTGTGAGGATTTGAGCAAACTTGTAACGGCTAGACGACTCACTCGGTTAGAGGGGGAAAGGGCTTTTTTGAGATTGTATCATGTTATAAAATTACTAACTGCTAACATCTCGTGGCAAAATACAATAATGCAATTTTGGGGAGTTTATTGGAGTTTGTGCCTTGACAGGTTAGGACTGTTTTCTCAATAATGGGGGTAACACCACGTTGTTAGACAGGTCATAATGTCATGCTTGATTGTAAGTCATAAGTGTTATTTCCAATGTGCCGATAGAAATGTTAAGTGTCAGGCTCGTTGGTGTAGGTGATGCACATCAAGAAGCAGCATGTGATTGGTGTCGGAGGTGAAGGAGTTGAGCTCTTCAAAAATGGAAGATTATGTTGGCTGATGGTGAGAAAATCTGAATTCTTTTGGGGGTTTTTTAAAAGATTTTTTTCATTTTCTCACAAATATTTTAAATGCAATTGCTTCAGATTGCCACTAAAAACAAGGTGTACTTGTTTGATATCCTTCTGCTTGGAGCACTGGCCTTTAAGAATGGTCTCTCCATGATCCTCGAAACTAAACACATACTGAAGGTGAGTTTTATGTGAACAATAGAACCCAAAGTTACTCAGAGACAAACCGTATCCTGCCATCTTTGCTCATTTGACATCTTTTCAGGTCATTCATGACTGTAGAGCCATTGCTGGAAGTCTGGCAGCTCAGTTCAATGTGAAACTAACCAATGTATTTGACACACAGGTAAGTACATGTGACCAAATTTTAAATTAATGTATTGTTCACTTTTATCAGTATTTCAGTGTAAGGAGAGAATAGATTTTAAGTGTTTAATTTTTATTTACTTTTAATTATTGTCCTCACAGCTGATGAAAACTCACAAGTCAGTTTCTCAGAAAATTTCAGTATGTAAGAAATGTATGTAAAGTATGTATGTTTCAGTTTTAAAATTCTTACTACATTGTCTAATCCTGTTTAATATCCTAATGTAAATGAGTTTTGGGATTTTATTTTTTGAGTAAACACTTTAATTATATCACTCTGTAGTAAATTTGAAAGATTATAACAATTGTATTTGCTTCAAGTCTGTTCATTTTGCAATCCGTGTTTTGTCTGGCTTGTGTGTCTTTCTGATGAATATACTGTTTGATTTTCCATTTTTATTTCAATTGATCTAAAGGTGGCAGATGCCATGTGCTTCTACACGAAAACGGGCGGCTTCCTTCCTGACAGAGTCAGCACTCTCCCAGAGGTAGTAAGTCTGCATCTGAAAGTGCCTTCCTCCAGGCTGTCATCTCTTCATGTGAGGTCAAAACTCACCAAGGTACAGCTTTCATTCTCCTCGTTTTATTCAGTGTCTCCTCCAATAGGGCAACCATTTAAACCACATCGCAAATATATTTTAGTCTCATATTGTACTATTAAAATTAAACCTGGTATTAGAAACAGATAATGAACCACCCAACATGTCTTGTTGCATTTACCACTTCAAAGTTTGGTAGACGATTTTTTTTGTTTTTCCGTTCAGGCTTTTGTTAATTGAACTTGGTTCGATCCAGTTGGTAACCCATTTTGAGTTCTCAGAAGCTTAGAGTTTAAGTTGTGCATTTTATGTTTATAAAGTGCCATAATGATACGGCAGACCATATGGTTGTGCTGCAGGAGGTATTTTATGTGAAACAAATATATTCTGTAAGACGTTCAATGGATTTACCATTTTATTGTATCAAGAGGATCAATGAAGTCAGAACAGTCAATAACTAGAATTTTGTGTAGAAGTAATTTGTTTGGATTATTATCTATTTAATAGGAAGAAATGGATATGTGGTACAAGCGGCCTTGCCCTGTACCGCTCCTGAAGGTGATGACGTTATCTGTGATCCATCTGAAGCCTCTCAGACTGGTACTGCTGGACACACTGATGACCGACTACATGATCCTGGTGGATTCGTACCTCAAGAGTAACCTCGATAAACCCGACGGACTGGAGCATGTCACTATGGTCAGTCATTCAGAACCAAAAACTGACACAGATGTGAAAAAAAAAAATGACTCTACACTTATTGCAGCACAAAAAGCAATAGTGAGCAATGTATAAAGTTAGCTGCTACTTGATGTGATAAAGGTCTTTGTTATCCATAGATATAGTTTTGGGCAAAGTCCAAAATCTGTCTAAAGGTATACTCTAGAACAGTGGTTCCCAAACTTTTTCTTCTGCGCCCCCCCAGTGGTCAAACATTTTTTGCGACCACCCTACAGATTACAAATGGCTGTCTGGTTGAAACGATGTGTGTGAAGGGGGGGGCATCGACTTTTTTGGGGGCAAAATGAATGTACGTAGCTGAAAATAGACACCAACATCGGTAGCCTACAAGGTACTTGTTAAGCTTAAGGTTCTGTATTGATATTAGCTAGTCATCTTTTAGCTAACATTACCTGCATCCAACAGCTTTACTCAACTCAGTCGGTTAGTTTGGAGGGAAAAACTGTGAAAAGTTCTTTGCGTTTTGCTGGTTTGCTGCCGTGATTCTAACACAAACCTACGTAGCTCCGCACAGCAGCAGCAGGTCTCCTTCACAGGTGGAAACCCAGCGCGAGCGGTGTAGCGCTCATGTTGCGTTTAAAGGCGGCTCGGAAAAACAGGTTACAACATGTTAACAACGGATTAAACAGTTTTAACTGCTGATAAAAGTGACAGAGGACACAAATATGGGAAGTGTGGAAGCCTCTACTGTAACAAATTGACATAGGAATAACAGAGAGTTGGTTATTCTAAGGTAAAAACCCAGCGCATACAGTGTTCATGTTTTGTATAGTTTTTTCATCCAGAGGGCTTCCCGCGCCCCCCCTGCAATGACACGGCGCCCCCCCTAGGGGGCGCGCCCCACAGTTTGGGAACCTCTGCTCTAGAAATAAATCATGATCTACTGTTTAAACTGGAGTGTTAAACTGAGAAACCCGAAAGTATAGGTGGTTTTTTTGTTGGTGAATCTCATTTCGGTCTATTCATAGTGTCAGTAACGCATATTTGTACATTAATAAGTAAATTTACCTGTTTGCATTCACAGGAAAACGTGCTGGAGTTGCCTAAAGAGCTCAGGAAGCTGGATGAAATGCGCCGTGAGCGGCAGGAATGGGCTTGCAATTGTTACCCTGTGACAGAGCGAGGGCTGCTGGCTCGCTTCAACCCGTATCCTAAGTCACAAACCACACCTGATGCTGATGGCCACAGCGGTACACAGCCTGACTCCTTGGAAGCTGGAACTCCAGCACCACATCCATCACCAAAAGTGGATAAAAATACTTCCCTTACCACAAGATTAGACAAAGAAAGCAATCAGATGCAAGCGCATGTGATGGGAAGGGGGATGCTGTTGGGGAAAGAGCAGTCATCTGTCCCAAGCTTCCTGTCAAGTGGAAGAGGTTTCCTTCTCCAGAAAGAACAGTCTCAGATTCCTGAAGAGGGCGCTGGTGGCATGAAAAGGCAGGAGATGGCTCTCGGAGCCAACAGCTCTACACTCACCAAACCTGGCTCCAATAATGACGAATCTCCCAAAAACACTTGTGATTTGGGAGAACATCCTTCTCCACCCTACCCGTCCATCTCCTCACTAATCCAATCATTTCGGTCCTTCAGAAATTAAGAGTCGGGCTGTAAAACCAAAAACCAAAGCTTTACGTACACTGGTTGGTTCATGCTGTGTAATTTTTCTGACCACTAGATGGCAGCAGACGTTCTTTTACAAAAGTACCTTGTAAGCCTTTCTGAGAAGCTTAGAGCCAAAATGTGTTTTATTTGAGCTTTGTGACTCACTTTAAATGCAGAGTTTTTCTGTTGTTTCGTAGTTTTGTGTTCTACTACTTTTCGTTTAATCTGAAAATTTCCAGAACTGATGAAAGTTCTAAATGTTTGATATACAATACAGCTTTCTTGTGATGTATAAAGAAATAAAAGTATTTCCTTTGGAAAGAAAATTAAACTGCCAGGATTTGTCTTTTACTACTTTCAGCTTGGCTTGCATTGACATATATATTCACTAAGAAAAAACATTGCTAGCTGACTCTTTTTGTAAATACTCATTGCACATAAAAAAAGACCCAATCTGAGTAGTGAGTCCCAGCAGCTTTATTCCTGGTGTAAACTTGTGTAATTGATCACAGGTGGCAAGCACCTGCTGCATTCTACAAAAGCTGATCATATCCAATTAGTGTGATGCTTTGAGATGCCACGCAGATTTCGCAGAGGCGCTCTATAGCTGTTTTTCTTGGGTCATCAGCGATATTGCCGTAAAGGCATGATCACAACAGGAGGGCATTGCTGCATCCTGCAGCGTGAATGGGAGGCTCTGTTGTATAATCACATCTTGCTGCGTGCAGAGGCTTGGGCCCTTTCCAGGGCTTTCAAATTGAAAGCATGAAACAGATAATGTAGGATTTTAATTAACTGGGAGGCAGCCAATCTTAAAGCCCTGCATCTTTCTCTTAGCAACCAGCTCCTCCTCAGCTTCTGTTAAACACATGCAGGGTGGAGCCCGTCCATATGCTCCCCTTAAACGTTTCAAACAGTGGTATTCTTCAGACTGTGTTTTAGTCCAGCAGGGGACTAAAAAAGTTAAGCGCATCGTAATGCTGATTCAGTTAACATTATCTTTAGTTCTAGAAAATTCAGCAGCTGTGAAACATGGATGCATTCATGGAAACTTTCCTGAACAACAGAAGGGGAGCTTTATTTATCTGTGTCAGTCAACAGTTAAGTTGTTAGGGAGGAGGTGTGTGTGTTTGTGTGTGTGTGTGTGTGGTGGGGGTTACAGGTCTCCATGGAACCATGGAGGACAAGCTGCTGTCATTGACCACCAGATTGCAGCTCTTATTTTAGAGGACCTTGCATTTCCTCTCCGTCACAATAATGCCTTATGTGCTCCACTTCCTGTTTCTCAGGCCTGGGAGGAAGGAACTGTGAGCTTGTCACACGGTAGTCACCATTTCCTCCCTCCCTACATCCCAACTACCAACCCCCCCTCTTCTGCACTCCCTACCCCCAAACTTCAGACAGTGTTATGTCCTTCAGAGGGGAAAGATGTCTGCACCTTCAGCATCATAGCAGGATGTGTCTGAGCTATTTTTAAGTTCAAGTCGGAAAGGTAGTGTACAGACATAAACACAAACTTTAGGATGGCCAGCTGTGTTGATTTAGCATTTGAATATGGAGGCTTAACTGTGTGACCAGTTGTTGTTTTGACTGAGTTGTGCCTTCAAGATGTCTTTCAAAAGAAGGACGAGCATTTTAACATGACACTTTCATATTCTGAGCATTGTAAAAACATTTACAATCCCTGAACTTTTTCACATTTTGTTGTGTTACAAAACAGTTGAGATGTCATTGCATCCAGTTAATACCTTGTAGAATCACTTTTGGCTGCATTTGCAGTGCCAAGTCTTTGGTTGAGGTCTCAACCAGGTTTGCACATCAATGACTGAATGTTGTACCAATTATCAAATGGATTTAAGTTTACATTTCGACTGGGCGGTTCTGACAAATGAATGCACTTTGATCTGAATATTTTCATTGTAGTTGTGATCATTCATCTTTAGTTGTTTTCCATCTGGAAGGTAGGTCTTCAAGTTTAACTTGAAGAGCTAAGAGCTAAACTCAAAACCTTCTATTTCCTCTGTCCCTACTGGAAAAAAAAAAAATCCTCCTAATGTTATACATGACATTCTGATAGTTGGGGTGAACAGCTTCATCGGGGTAGGTTTTCAATTGGACAAAAGTCTTTCCATTTATAAGTAATTAATTGGACAGTGTTTTGTCTTGGAATATTTTTTCCTAGCCTAACCTTGCTTTAAACTTCACAACTTTATCCCGGATATGTCTGCTGCTTCATGAGGCTGCTTGTTCTCTGACATTTGGTTTTTTGATTTGGTGACTTCTGAAAGCAGTTGTTTGCAATGATTTTTTATTCACAGGTATCAGAGTAAAGGGGTGGATATGAATGCATGCTACTCTTTTCTTTAAAGCTTTTTAAAATCCAGGGCTCTTCTTCCTCAAATTATAAATTTCACTGTACTTTGTAGAAATTGGAAGGGTATAAATATTTTTTTCAAAAGGCATTGCAGATTCATAACACATCACAGTCTTTATTTATTTTTGCACCACTATTCCGATATGACAGATGAATGTCAGACTGTATCTCAGATCACCTGCACTCGTGGCGCCCTCCAAAGAGCACCCAAAACAAAGGTGTTGGCTCCCTCCCTCCGTCCTTCTTTATAGAACTACAAAGGAACACAACAGGTTGATGGTCCTGAGCAACCCCGGTGGGGTTAGGCCTCAGATTTCTCCATAATTAATAGGCTGTCATTAATTATTAAACACCAGGATAAGTTACTGAAAACCACTCCCTTTAAATAGCACCTTGTTAAACAAACATGTTGTTAGCTCTTTTTCACTTCTAAGCATGTCATTAAAATTTACTGTCGAGTCGCGCTGACTAAGTGTGCACTCAGATCACGGTGCATTTCTTCAGGACTGCTGAAGTTGAGGAAACGTGTCCTATTGGACTGCTGGACCATGGGTAATCTTGTTATTGTTTGTGTGCATTTCTTTTAAATTATCCCCATCATTGATTCCTGCTTTAGAGATGTGTTCCATCTAGCTGCCTTTGGGAACAGCAACAGGATCTGCTGATCAATTAGTCTTACTAGACTTAGAGCTTGTATTCAGCAGTTCTAGACGTCCTAAAACAAGCTACATAAATGTTGACAAAATAACACCGGTTTCATTATTCATGGAACCACATGTAATTCCTTTGTATTCCTAAGAATGAAGGAATATAACCTTATATCAGGTTTCGTGAAGCTGCTGGGCTGTGTCCGTAGACTCTGTCTCCCATCTGCCGATAAAAACCTTCTGTTGAACCCTGCTTACTCCACCAACTCACCTCTATCTTTTCTCACATTACAAAATGACCCTCTTTTGCTCTCCTCAGTTCATTTTCAACTGGAGGATTAATATTTAACGTGGGAAAGATCGACCTTTCCAGATGGTTTCTAAACTCCAACAAAGCTAAGAAACAAAACCATGCATCAATATTTTAGCCCACTTCAGTAACATTTTGTTTTTTATGTGTTTTGGCATTCTGGAAATCTTACTCAGGAAGAACTCACGAACGTTTATTCAAACATACCCAGATGCTCGGCCACAGTTTGGATCTTTATGAACTGCTGTGCGATGTTTATTCAGCCAGCGTGAAGCGCCGCTACCTGGAGGGGCCTCTCCGAAGGACTCGGACATATTGTGACCTTCAGCTGGTACAGACAGGATGAGTGACAGGTGTCGGACCACCTGAGAATGCAACTTATGCGTTGAACGTATTTCTTAGGAATATCACCATCTAGTTTGCCTGAGTTTACATGCTGCACCAATGAGTTTTATTTTTATACCAAACCTACCTTAGGTAAGACATGTAGATTCCAAACAACAACTCTTATAAGTCTAAGCCTTCCAGGTATTTCTGGCATAAAATTAATTTGGTTCCATTAAACATAAAGTCATGAAAGAGCTAAAGTTGTTGCAGATATCAATAGCTACCAGAGATTAAACCCAAGGAAAATATTTACTGGAATACAGATCTCTTCAGATGTAGGTGCTTTTATTTTTTGCAATTAAATGATTCAAATCGATAAATATTAATATTAAAAGACAAAGCTAGTTTGAGTAAATGCAAAATGTAGTTCTCAAAGGATTTAATTTAACTTGAAAAGATATCTAAAGTGGACCACTGTTCTTCGTACGATTGTTTTTATGCAGCAACATACGGGGACTTCTGTGAATGAATGGCCTGTTTAAGGTCAGGCCATTTAAACCTGGGTTTTGACTATGCCACTTGTGAGCTGCCTTTGTTTTATTTTGGTATCCAGAGTTAGACTTGCTGGTGTGTTTTGCTGAAAGTTTTGCTACATAATCCAAGTGCGCTTGAGCTTAAGGTCACAATCTCATTGTTTGACATTCTCCTTCATGATTTATGATTTCATCAATTATGTAAGCATTTCTGGTCTTCCAGGTGTGTTTTTGGTAAATGTAAAACTGGATTTATTTGTTCTTTTAGACGTCAGTGCTTTTTTCCCTTTTACTCCTCCCTGGATCCCATGATGTCTTTTTTTGTTGTTGAATCATAAACACTGACCTTAACTGAGGTAAATGAGGCCTTCAGTGCTTTAGATGTTCTAGGTCCTTTTGTAATTCCTCCTGTTCTGCTTTCCATTTTTGTGGATAATGGGTTTCACTGTGTCTTGCTGAAGTTTCAAATCCTTAGAAATTATATCCGTAGCCGTCCTCCTGAAGAACAGATGTTTCATCTGTTCAAGTCAGTTTTTTTTTTATTCTTAAGATCAGGACTTGATATGTTGCCTTTTAAAGTATTTTAGCCTATTTTTAATTCCACACATTATGCAATAATCAGGCCTGATGTGACGAATGAAACTGATTTCAAACTTATGACTTAACAAAAAATGTATGTTTTTAGTTGTCTTACTCTGATATAAGCTACATATTGATATGGGAAACGTGTTAGCACAAGGTTAAAGATAAAGCTGTATTATTTGTGATGTTGAGATGTAAAAATCAATTCTCTTGTGACTTTAAGACAAAGAAAGGCCTTATTGCTTTAAAAAAGTGCATTTTAAAGGTATAGTTCTAATTTTGGATACCCCACTAAGCTACACATGTCTGATTCAATCAGGTTTTGGCAGGTTCCTCATAATTAAAGCCTGCATTGTGTGATGTGTGGGTGTGCACACAGATGAGCGCTGGCTTCAGTCGCAGCGAGGGCCTGGAAAAAGAAGGGGTGGAGCAGGCTTCTTGTGGTTGGCTGAATTAGTGCCCGATGGATTGGCCTGGCAGCTGCTCTGTGAGCCTGGCACCTGAACAGGCCAGCGCCGGGGTGTTTTGTTGCCAGGGGCCGAACTGCAGACAGCCAGGGAGGTGGAAACACCAGACACATCAAACACAAAACTCTTTCACCAAGTGCAAGCTTTGTCTTTCAAGCAGCTTGCCACGCTTGTGTTGCTTATACCGGCAGTATCATTGGATTAGTATAGGATTAAATTTGGTAATTAAAAAGGGCAAATTCAGTTCAAGTCAGCAGGGAAATCATTGAAGCCACACTAAGCTGGTCTAAGAGAAATAAAAAATGTATTTAGTTTGTTACATTAACTTCTTTATGCTTAGCTTAAAGTTTTCAGGAATTGAATTGATGTCTGAATTATTCACTTAAATTAGTCATTCACACTTTATTTCACTTGAAAAGCCCTAAGTGGAAAACTGAATGCAAAACACACAGGATTGCCATCTGTTACAGCACCTGCAATAATTGGTCACCATATGGGAGTTATACATCAGCAGAAGCCCAAGTCTGATGTATAAATATACACATAAAGTCTAATGAAGTTGTACATCTGGTTTTGTTTTTGCTGTGAAGTTACCTCATTCATACTGTATTGACCACAAACACTTCACATTTGACCTTTCGCTAATTTCTTCAAGTACCGAATATATCCATGATAGACCTATTAGTTTGGCCAAGAAAAAAATAACTCCAATTCCACACCGGTGGTATGTATAGTCTTTATAGCTGTGATGTTTGTCTTTTTTTATCTTGGGGTGTTTTCTCAGAATAATAATTTTCCAAATGTGATTAATTGCATGTTGGAAACTTGAATAAGAGAGCCACTAAAACCAGGAGTGCATTATCTGCAGTGATGTGTATGCTAATGAATTCTCTCTAAGTCAAACAATGTGGAAGGAAAAATGTATTTCCTTTTTTTTGGCTGTTTAATGTGGCCACATCATCTTCAGATGACCTCTTTTTCTGGAAACTCCAGGTGTTGTGAGTGTTGACTCAGAGCAAAACAGACGAAAAGAAACAAACTCAGAACCAGCAAAAAAGGAAACTGAGTCACATCAAACCAAGCTTGATCAACTTGCCAGCTTTTGCTACTTTTGTTTACATTTTCATCTAATTACCATTTGAAACGCCACTTCTCTACTGTGCTGATGCTCAATGATTTTCTTTACAAGATTTTTTTCTTCCTTCTGAACTATTTGGTTCTGGAGTGATCCAAAGTTGAAAACCATGAAACATCAGAACGACCTCAACGCCAAGAACACAGGTGTTGTCCACAGAATTGTAGGTTCACATATAAAGAAACACCCCCTCAAAACCAAAACCATTTGGAAAGTCTTGGTTGTGAAGCCCTTTCTTTAAACTCCCAATTGAGACAAAAATGAAAACCATACATCAAAATTTCCCTTCTTATAGTAGCAGTAAGATTTAGAATTTTTTTGTTTTTTCTTATTGGGCTTTTTTTTTAATTTTTTTTATTTTGGGTTAAATAAATTACGTAAAAATAGACCAGTGCCTAATCATAAAGATTCCCTTTGATTTCCTGTAATCAAATGTATTAAATCATTGTTGTTAAATATCCACAACCTGACTGGAATATATTCCTTGGACACCTTCTGAATTGATTTATGTACATTGTAGTAATTTAAAGTAGCTTCAATTCTGCAATAATTGATTTTTTAGCACCACACATCTGGTAATTTTGTCCCTCATTAAGCACCAAACTGCCAGTGTTACAGTCTCCTAAAGCTAGTTTCTAGGTCTTAGTGAGTGAATGGTGTGATTTGGATAGACCTGCCTTACTATCTGTCTTGGTCCAGATGCCAAGGCTTCTGTCCAGCTGTTGCACCTGACTTTATTAGTTGCTATCTCAGAGTCACAGACAGCTGTGCCTGAATATTCACAAAAAACCCAGATAAAGGTAAATGGTTAAATGTGTGTTTATTAGACCCCTTATTGTGTTCGTTTGAAGGAACTAGAGATTGAAGCCAGGTAAAGAAGTTTTAAAAGCAATGTATAATTTTTATAAACTCTTGATACTTGGGGGGAAAAAAGACGGACAAAATAGAGAGACAGAATTTAAACAAAGTTCAGTTATAAATGTGATTTTAACTGTTGGTACCTTGTAGCACACTCATGGTAAATTATGTTTTTACCATTTCATGGATCGCAGTGGGCGAAATGGGGAGCAGCTGTTCATCTGTGTGACCGGTGGGCTCTCCTGTGACTGCTTTTTCTCTGGTTCTGTGGGATCCCACTTCCCTTTTGTTCGGCTACTCACACTTTCACAGTCAAACCCATGGCCACTGTCACCAAACATGACTTCAATAAGACAAGCTTGGCCGTCTTTGAGATGTGTTTTGGTGGTGCTATGGTCAGCTAATTTGCTGGCAAGCAGCAATGGAAAAAGTGAATTTTTTAGACTGAAGTTCTTTAAAAATGAGCAGATGGTCTTTACTTGTCTGTCTGAATAAGTGGAATGAACCACTGGGCACATAGTAGGACATTTGTGGGCAAACTGTTTTGAATCCCCTCTGTTTTTAGAGAAAAAAAATGCAAAATGGCTTCTAAATGTGGGCAGAAAACTGCTTAACCCTAATGAGACCAAAGTATTTTGTTCCTGCAGATATAATGAAGATAAAATGTAACAAATCAATGCAGCATAAAAAATGGTAACATTTGTTCTGTTATTATTGAAAAATAATGCTAGAAATACAAAGTAAATCTCAGTTATTTGATTATATATACAATCAAGAAAATAAATAGTTACTATTTTACTGTAGCTAACAGTTATATAAAATGTAAGATAAATCATAACAGAACTATCATAACACTAGTTCTAATTGGTTATTTAGTAACGCAACTTTGAAATAACCCCATTTACCCCATGATAATTTAACCGCTGATACAATACAAAACCCCAAAGTAATAAAAGTTTGGATGCTGTCAGTAATAATGTTGGTATGTGGTACAAGATACTGCTATTCTCCATTTATACCTCATTTGTTATAATTGCTGCAATTAATTTTGTTTCTAAATCCCTTAGTTAGTTCTTTGTTGGGCGTTGCTTCTATTTTTTTAACAGAATCCAGCAAGACTTGGACACATGTTTACTGTTAGGATGTCAAGCATCGTCTTTCCTCAGGGATGTGTTCATCGCCCTGGTTGTTTCCTATGGCCAATAATCTCATTGTGGTTGTGCCCTACCTTAATTACAAATAGTTTGAGCTAATCAGGGTTTTAAAAAATATACGGTCAAACCAAAAGCATATAATTGCAGGGGCGAAATAACGGAACAACCAGTATGTGGCTTTTGGACTTGGAGGTATTCTTATTTTTTTAATTCTCCTTTCATCTGTGTTCTCTGCTCAGTTCTGTGTTAGATCCCAGACACATTGCAACACCACTGTTAATGAATTAAAATAGCACAGTTGGAAATACCTGCTTGAAGCCTAAGCAGTGAAAATATTGACACAAGATGGACACAAACAATAAATTATATTTTGATTAGAGAATGAATTATAAGGAGAATAAATCCCCACCAGTATCGCCAAAATATGATTTTTCTTTTTTACTCCACTGTTGGAATCAAACTGAAAGTAGTCACTTACATTTCAAGTGCAGTGCAAAGTTTAAGTGCCAGACAAATAAACTTACATTTCTGCTTGCTTTTTAATCCAGATAAAACTACTTTTAGTACAAGATCCTTACTGTATGTGTGTTTTGCATAAACTGTAAAAGCTGGCACATATCAGAGTATGATGTTTTAATGACACATCAAATTTCATACTGATAGAAAATGTTTGCACTTTTTATAACTGTAAAATAGAAGTACTTCAGGATTCATCTCTTCATGGGAATTTACAGCTTTCTTGACTCTAGGGCTCGCTTTTTATGTTTCTCATACATACAAAAATGTCTAAATATTGTTTAAATAAAGATAAGTGCTACTTCATGTCTCGAAATTTATGGCTGCATGGTGTTTGTGTATCAGAGCCGTAAAAGGAGGCATTAATGCAGACTTACAGTTTCCCATCAGGCTTGTGCCTTTGCTTTCTGAGGCAGAAGGGCCACAGTGCTTTCCTGTCATTATGAGGACTCCAGAGGAAACAAAGAGAAACAAAATGGTTTCCAGGTTTTACTTTAATCTGTAGAGGGAGGAGGGAAATTTGGTCACAGGTGCCAATTTCAGATTAAAGAAACACTCAGCTGCGAGGAAATAGAATAGATGAAATTACATTTGGGGTCATAACGACATGTCTTAGTGACATAGAAAAAGCGCTTTTTGCTCTAGTAATCATCACACATGCACATAGCTCATAACTGAGCATATTTTACTTCTGAGATTATCAGTCTTGCATCCAATATTCCCCTGTGGTGTCAGCCAGAGGCAGCCATTAGAACAATGCTCATTGTGATGTGTGACAGCAACAAACCTTTGCAATTCTGTGAGTTATACCAGGGGATGATACCCACATCGGGGGGAAATGGGTGTAGATTAGGAAGGAAAATGACACAACATCCAAATTTCATTGTGTTGCAGACAAAACTAAACCCATGTTTAAAAAATTTCAGATCTTCATGGTCCTTTTTGTTTTTTAGTGTGCTTGAGGGACAGTTCAAGAGGTACCTTTAACAGATGTCCGCAGTTTAATAATTTCTATAGCTCATGATCTGCAGACAATCTGGACTCCAATTCTTGTCCCCTTTTCAGGAGACCCGTATTGTCTGAGAAGGTGCCACATTGTCTGTGGAGGTTCCCTTTCTCCCCTGTCCCATGATAGCTTTACCAGCAGCAGATGACTCGCGAGTTAATCTCCCACAGGACAAACAGGAACCAGTGTCATTGTGGACCCAGGTTCTTATCTGATTCTAGTAAGACTGTGCTCTGTTTTTGGAGCTAAATGTTGCAGATGTCATTTTGGCAGTCTTTAAGCACTCTCTGTGAAAGTTAAGGTATAAGAGCATTAGACATGCAGCGTGCCTATTCAAAGCTTCAGCTTCGAGCAGAAGGAGTGCTGTAGTTTGGTACAAAGACTGAAGCCCAGGAGACTCTCAATTCGAAGATATCTTGTTAACGGTAAAGAAACACCAAATCACCAACAGAAACAAGGAGAAACTAGTCTTCATTCAGTCTATACAAAAATATGATCAAACTCACAAAATAGGTTTACATACACCTGTCAAGGACAATATGGTATTAACTTTGGTCCTCTGTTGATGCAATTGAAATGTTCTGATGTGAAATAATAACAGAACAAATCCATAAGAAGAAACCCAAATTGTGGACCCTTCAGTGCTCAATTTGGACTTAATACAAACTTTCTGCAATCCACAAGGATCAGAATTACACATACAGAATTTAATGTATGCTTGCACATCCACTAATATTCAAATAAATGTTCCTTAGCAATGGCAGAAAAACTAAAAGTTTTTTTCTTTTTTTACCCTAATGATTATGATATAATTCTTGGTGGATATTTGACCACTCCTCCGATTATAAATAGTAGGTATGATTTAAATTGGCTGGTTAGACACAGCTTTCAAGCAAAAAACACATGTTTAATTAAATTGAGGTGAGGCCATTTCCAGAAGCTTATGGTTAGCCTCCCTTTTCCATTCCAAAACCAGTTTTTGTTTGATCATTGATCCCAACTGTATTGAAGATTTAACCAACTGACCCAAGCTGTTACCCTCAGATGAAAGAAAATTGAAAACTATGTTCAGGAACAAACCAGAAACCAAACCAAAGCTCAGTCATAAATCGGGAGCTATTGGAACTCCAGTGTTCACAATTAAGAAAGTTTGATATCAATATGGACTGAACTTACGAAAAAAGAGACCCTATTCTAAAGCCAACAAACCTGACTGAAATCTGTACCCCACCCTTACAAGGTCAAATAGCTCTAGATGAGTCTTATGGTCAGAAGAAACCTGGACTATTTGACCACAAAGCCATGATAAATCTTCAGAAGAGTAAGATTGTTGATGGGTCAATAATGATTTGCTAGGAAAAGAGCACTTACAAGCTTTAATATATGACTAATATAACATCAAATTCCAGAATCCCTATATTTTTCTATATTTTCCCTTTAGCTTCTCTCTTTGAGATCTTGTTAGTCAGTGGCAGTAATGGGACCAAGACTGATGGCACAGGGATTAAATTTTGTTGACAGAAAACTTCATTTTCATCATGATGGAGAGATTTTACAGATTAAACAGGGCCAACATAAACAATTTTGAAAGCTTACATAATTAGATGAGATCCAAAATCTGATGGATTCTTGTTACAGTATGTAAACTGTTCCAATGATGAGCTTTAAATTTGCTGTATTTTTCATTTCCCAAGAGCTTAATATTTCCTGATAAGGAACTAAATGCACTCTTATGCCAAACAAGGCATGCAGTATTTTACCCTGTAAAAATAAAATCAGAAGCATATGCAGTACATATCTTAAACTAAATTTAATATAATTTGTCATAAACAATTATCTCTGTGAAAACATCTCTCCCCTCTTTTTGTCCCGTTTGATTTCCAACTGTTTCCCTTAACTCAAGAAAGTGGAATTTTGAAGACTGACAGTGAAATATTTATTAATATAATTATGCCTCCATTTGTATAAATGCTGTTATTAACTTTAATTTTCACCACATGAAACCAATAAGCAGAATTTTTGTGTATTTTATACCCGCTAAATGCCAGATTTAGAGATTTCGGTCCATGTTTTTCCCTGATCTCAAATATGGAAAATGGAGGAAAGGCAATTAAATAAAATAAATTGTACTTTTAAGAGGTTTTAACACAAGGAGTAATCTATGGATTGAGACAGAAACCAAATAGCATTAGTAGTGTATTCAAAACGTAAAGTTTAAATGACAGAACATTGTAAAATGTATTGCTTGGTTTAGTTGGAGAAGCATATAAACTATTTGATGAAAGAAAACATAAGAATTGACCTCAGAATAAAGCCTGACCACACTGTATGCCATGTGCATAAAAAAAGTCAGAGTACAGCAAAAATAAAACTCCAAAAACATAAAACATCCAGTTTACAAGGGAGCTAAGATGTCCATGCACACCTGCTAATATAATAATATGCTTTGTATGATGTAAATAAAGAGACCATGATCAATCATTTTTAAAATTTTCTTCAACATATAATGTGACATGTATCCTGAATAGTTCAATCAAAAAACATTGTCTGCAAACTTTGGGTGATGTTTAGTGTTATTCTTGTGTTAAACTGGCCAATTTTAATTGATACCCAAAGTTCTGGCTGGTTTCCTTCAGGACAAAACATTTTTTCCACAAACATTTGGGAAATTTTAAGCAGGACTGGATATTTTCTTTGAAAGAAAATCTTTTGTTTTGTTTCTTTACTCCTTCGTCCACAAACGCAGTGAGAAGAGGACGTTGTACAGTAGAACATAACCAGCCTAGTACAAACACCTGCAACATCACTTTTGAATAATACTCTGGATTTTGTTTTAATCTCCTGGTTGATATCTTTGAATAATGAAATCATTTTGATCCTTCACTAACTCTCTACAAACTTTGTGTTTCTTGAAAGGATGCAAATATCCCTAAAACTTTACAAGGACGAGTGAGTTTTACTTCATTTTAAGTAGTTTCATCGTTATTTATGTTAAGGGTTACGGTAAAGAAACCTAAATGCTGAAACTAAGTCAAAAGGTGCTTCACCTAAGTATTGGTGTGGATAACCTGGATGCTTTTGCAACCAGGTTATCACAGCTTGTTTTACATTACTTGCTCTAATAAGTTTTGTTTCTTTTTCAACTGAATTGTACATGATAAATCTCATATTAAATAAGGGAAGAGTTATGAGATTATTTATTGGGCTCGTTTTTTACACCACAAAATCCTGGCTTTTGAACTTGACTGTGTACAATTTTAAGATCCAGTTTGTATGCGAGTTTCGTAGCCTGAGGGGAACTACTTTCATGCTAAATTACAGTAATTCTTCATGGTTCTAATGACTGCAAAGATTTCAATTCCCTCGCCTTGCAACATTTCCTTATCAAAGCAACTTCGTAAAACAGTTACTTATTTGGCCTCATATCAAAAGCCATTTGAAGCTCCACTTGTATCAAAGGCTAATCTAAAGGCTGTTTGCGGAGCTGGTTCCCAGCACGGTTCGGTCCGTCTGGAGGTAGCACAGAGCGACCCGTTTGCAAACAGAGCCTCATGTATGGCCTGCCCCCGATGTCCAGCGGGGGATGACTGCTGGCATAGTTTGGGGGCGAAAGGGTTCCCATGTCACAGCTAAGGGCATATTGTTGCTTTGAGCATGCTTTACAACATGTTTTTATTTTTACTTCTCTGACTAGCCTCTTGACTCTTGAGAGACCTTTAATTTCTGGTCCCACTCCGCTCACTGTCAATCTCAGCCTCCCCTGGGGTCATTTCCATCCATGGGAACATTGGTTGTGACAGTGGATCCCCCTGGGAGATGGTACAGGGTAGATCTTGACAGAAGGGCACAGTTTTGTCATTCAAAAATCGTCTATTGCAGCCAAACCGAGGCAGTTTGGGGTTATGGAGAGGTATTTCATTAGGATTCAACTCCTTGACAGCCTGTAGCTCTCTCTGCACAGCCAGGCCACTCCGTCTTTATCTGAGACGTCGGGATTGGAAGGCTGCTTTGCAACCTCAAGGAGGGGGTCTCTGATCCAGGACCTTGATGATCTAGGTGAGAGCAGGACGGCTGATTAAGAGCCAGGATGTGCGTTAGACATCCTCTGATGTTCAGGAATAGTCTCATTAAAGAAGGTCATGTTGACGGCGAGAAGGAATCAGCCGGCGGAATAAACAGGGGTGGCTCCTCCGGCAAATTCAAATAAACACACTTCATTTACTCAACATGGAAATGCAGCTCACAAATATGTACATGTCTTAATTGCGCAACATCCTGAGGGCCTTTCCAGAAAAGTTCCTCCTGATTTGAAAGACAATAGGAAATTTTCTATTATTACTTCAGTTCTAGTCTACTACATGCATAAGTAGACTGGAACTGCTCTTTACGGTTTAGTTTATCAGAAAAAGGATAAATATGACGCCAGGAAGCTGAAACATGATTTAGAAAAGTGTAAAATGAGAAAATACCTTCCAGCTAGCCCGCTGCAGAGCGCTCTTTCCTCAATAACCTGAATTGCTGCAATTAGCCAGACCATTAACATATTTGTTCGATGTACGGTTCAGTGCTAGAGCCACGTCGGGGCCCTGATCTTGTTGATGTTGCTGCTTTTCTTTTCCCCCCTTTTCCTTTCCTTACTCCTTCTTTCTTTCTCATGTCTGACAAATTGTTTCCAGCTAATTTACGATGTTTAAACTGTGAGAGAACAATACCTCATGGACAAAACACAGCGTAAGTTCCGCCGCATGTCCCCGAGAGGAGCGAGGCGCTCGCAGGAAACACTTGCTGAGATAACAAGATAGTTAGGAAAGCAGGGGCTGCTGAAGGTCCATTCAGAGGTCTGCAAAGAGGAAGAGAGGGCACTGACCATGGACATAAATGTCAGCGATAACTTAAGTCTAAACATGAACACCATATACATTTGAAACCAGGAGTTTACGTACACCGAGTAAAAGGATGTGTTCACCTTTTTTTATCAGACCAAACATCTCCTGTTTTAGATCAGGTGGAGTTCTCGAAATCATGTCTGCTCTCCGAATGGCACAATAATCAGAGAAAGAATATGTCAGATTTCTTATTAATGTCCTATAGATCCATTTTTTCCTGTTATCTCAGCAAACTTGTTGGAGTGTGCCTACCAGCTTTACCCAATAGTGATATTTTTACCTGTTTTTCTTTGCAAAATGGTAAAAATTTTATGCAAAATGGATGATGGAGTGATTGTGGCCATTAATGTGCACATATTCTTGCTACATATTCTCAAGTGAATTCAGGTCTAGGCTGAACAAATGAATACAAGTCAAAATAAACTATTCCACTATTCCAATATAGCTCTCCACACTTTTCAGTAAAATATTTTGAAACCCATCCTTTTTCCTTCCGCTTCACAATTACACCCTCTAGTCATGTTGGACTGTCACTTACAAACCCAATAGAAGACACTGAAGTTTGTGTTTGTAACATGACAAAATATGAAGAAGTTCAAGGGGTAACTTCACAGCACACATTGAGATTAAGATGTTGAGACTAAGATTCCCTCAACTTAACATCAGAGCAACCTCAGACCAGATCAAACACTCATGATCACTTCCAACACGATGAGGCAGCTATAGATTACAAAGCAGGGGGCAGAAGTCTGTTTATTTGCTTAGACAGCCATTCAAAAGATCAATAGATCAGTCTCCATGTGTCTTCCACACGTGCTCACACTGTTCAGCCCTCCCTCCTGGTGACAGCTGATGTTTGACCAAACAGTTTGGATGCACATCTGCACAGGCTGATTATATGTATTTAGCCCAGATAATAATTTCTGGACCTTGTGCGCCATGTAATTACAGGCAGCACCTGTGTCTAGCCCACCTGCAGTCATTATTATGAATGCCAAACGGCAATTTAACCATAATTATATCAACAAGGGAACAGAAACGAAACATTGAACTACTGTAAGGCTTCACTATTATAAAAATATCCTACGCTTGTTTTACTAGAAGTACTGCCGCTGCAGGGTTCCCAGAAACCAGCAAATCAGGGAGATTTAGTTCTTGCCAGCTGGGTTAAGGTTGAGCAATACAGGTGACATGGAGGACAGCAGGATCGGGGTTATCAGTCAAGCTAATTGATGAGTGTACTTGTTGTTGCTGTGCCCAAGTATAGGCCAGAAGAGGAAAAGGAAGGCAGTCTTCAAGGCTGCCATGTTTGTGTTGTGAGGATAGGGGTGAGAGGTCGGTTCAGAGCTCTGACTCTCTAGTTTGTTGCTCTGATCCCCGTGTTTGAGTTGAAAGAAGGCGGGTGTGGGCGATGTGCAAATTCAAGTCATTCTGGTGAGAAAGAAGACGCAAGGAAGTGACAAAGCTCTCCTAAGATCAATGAACGTGCTGGAAAAAGGAGTGGCCCTGGAGGCAGGCAATATGGGCCGGGCCACAGGGAGCTGCGGGGAGACAACGTAAACAAGGAAACCACCTGATGTGAGCGGGGTCAGATAAATGCTCTGCTCCCCTCACAGGCAGGTGCTTCCTGAGTCCTGCTCTCTCAATCAGCCGAGCTGCACTGCCCCTCTCGCCGCTCGCTCTTCTTCTGTTTTCTCAGTCCGAGGCGACGTATCGTGATAAGCGAGGATTTGAGATCAAACTGACTCCACTGCCTTTTTTCCTTACACATAAGATCCCAAAGCAAACAGAGTGGGAAGAGTAAAAAACAGTGCACATAAGGTGATGATGGCCATAAAGGCAGTAAAGATAAGAACAGCTTGCTCTTTGTAAATACATATAATGGTAGGAACATTTAACAAGCATATAAACGGCCTTCAGCTTCAAAAGGGACAGTCAGGTGATATGAGCAGATTGACTGTACAGACTATTCTGCTTCCAGCCTCTTTTCTCTAAGCTCACCTCTCCTCCTGCTCATTTTCCTCCCCTTCGTTCTTTTACGCTTTGCTGGTTGGTCTTGGATTGTTTTGTGCTGTCCAATGAGGAAGGAAGTCGGTGTGAGAAAGTGCCTGTTTTTTTGGGACCAACAGGAATTGGCCTCATCACAAGAGGTTCCTTTTTTTGCTGCTGGAACAATGCACTGGCGTCACACCCCTCAACTGGACCTCGGCATTTCACATGGAAAAATGTTCCCAGAATTCCGCTCCCAGGCTCGGGGTAAGGCCGAGGATGGGGTGAGGGCGAGAGGGCGGGAGGTGGAGGGCGGGAGGGCGGGAGGTGGAGGGCGAAGGCTAACTCCTAGCACAGTTTGACTGACGGACACTCGTCCCAACCATGACCAAGGAAGTCTCACTTCTATATTCATGACGTCTGAGGAGAAAGCACATAACATCCTTGAATGTTTGGTCGACCAGCTTTTAATGAAGCCTTCAGACATCATGTAAACCTCATTATTCAACTCTTTCTTTCGCTCATCAAATAAGGTTGATCAGAATAAAAAAAAGCAAATATTAACCACTGTTTGGTGTTTGGCTGATCTCGGAGTCGGCATCTAGAAACACTGACATGAGCCTTGTTTCAGGAAAAGCATCCCCACAGCATGATACCGCCACCACTATGTTTCAGTGTAGGTATGGTTTGTTCAGGGGGCTTTAAGAATCCACTCTCTCCATGTATACGTATATACTGTACATGCATCCTGCTATTTGTTTTATGTGTTTTGACCAACAGTTCCCGAGTAAGATCTTGCCAATTTATAGAAAAGTATAAATATAAATTGAGACAGAAAAAGTCTAAGATTTTTTATACAGTTTTTGTAATACTTTTTAAGGCTCTGTTTCAAAACAAAACAAAAAATATTATTTTTACTATTATTATGTGGGCAATTTTACCTTAAAATTTCAGATCATATGTTAAGACATAAGTTATTAATTGAATTGTAAAAATGCTGCAAAACTGTATTGTAATCAAATTTTATGTATTTAAGAAGGAAGTAAATAAAAGTTCCTACACCTTAAGTGACATAATAAAAGTAAAATGCAGTTTTATTATTCATAATAAGCTACACATGAGCTCAAAAGAAGATTTCTTGCCAGAAACTGTACTGTGTTCTATTACATGAGCCCCCAAAACTTTTGTATTATATGGATTGCAACGCTTTGTTCGTTTGGTATTGCACAGAGGTTTCAAGTAGCTGATAGTTCTGCACTTATAGTATCAGAGCCATTTATCATTATGACTTATGAGTAATTATGGTTTATATGAAAACACAAACCCTGAGCAGAAAGATTGATTTACATGGCACAATAAATGATTTATGTATATCAATTAAGAATGGACTGGTTCCTGAATGAAAACATTGGAAAATGAAGTGTGTCTGCTTGTTAATTCATTTGCTCTGGCTTTTCTGCGCCATATTTTAGGTTTGTTTGACATAAGGAATAAGATTCTAATAAGTGACCTATCAAAGGTCTGATCTGATCTATCAAAGGTTTGTACGATGGAGTTTCTGAGACATGACGGATGTCGCAGCGTAAGCTCAGTAGATCAGCTGAAAAGACGTCTAATGTAGCACGATGCCCACTGACTTACCGTCCACAGGAACAAAGCTGCTCCTGTGAATGCATACATCTGTAATCTGTGCACAGCACTGTCGACAAGACCATCGACAAGTTCTGAGCTGACTTTGATAACAGTCACTTCACACAAAAGGGTTTGCATCTGTTGTTTGCCTTGCAACATGGAGACGAGTTTGTATGCACAAACCCACTGAGTGTTTATAAGGTCAACTCCAGTTCAGCCACATATATGAAATCCAAACAAGAGTCATGTTTCATGATGATAATGGCTTATGACTGCTGGGAAACACAGGTACAGATGAGTGGACTTTTTTATTTATTTATTATTTTTAGACTTACTAAAAAATAATTTTGCATCCACATGTATCCACAAGCAGTTTCTAAATGCTAATTGTATTTATTCATTAGAGGAAAATGTGCTTCAAAACCAACTTGGTTCTGATTGAAAAGCTCACTTGAATCATGAATTTACTGGGTTTTACCATGTTTTCTGCTTGCTTTTTACAAGCCAAACCAAGTCCTGATTACGATTAAGCTGAACTAAAGAAATCCAAGGATCTGGAAAGATTTACAAAGGCATTGCTAAGGTTTTGGATTCTGACAAACCACAGTGAGAGTCATTTTCCTAAGTAGAGATGATAACAGATGGTGGTCAACCTTCCCATGAATACCAGACCAACCAAAATTACTCCAAGAGTGTATGAACGACTCCACCAGGAGGTCACAAAAGAAAACAAAGAAAAAAAAACACTTTTTTCCACTCACAAAAGAGAAAAACTGTAAAAAAAAAAAAAGAAAAAAAGACCTAACTAGTATAAGACGTAGGATCAAGAGTAGCCCCAAAACAATGAAATAACAATTGCAAATTTAAACTCATTAATGGAAAAAAAAAAAGGCCATCTTGTATAAATAAAGAGTGATTTACTGTTGTTCTGTGTACAGCTGAGGTCATGTGTCCATGCTCGGGAAGTTGGGGGGAAAAAACAACAGATAAGAGATCATTAAGTCTCTGGATAATTAAAGCAAAGCTGCGAGCCCTTATCACGCCACATCACAGGATCTAACAGCATACCGAGGTGAAATTACATGACGCTAATCATGCTGATGGTGTCCAGTGATTATGATGAATTTCCCCCGCAGAGACACTGAGGCCAGAGCTTTGAAAAACTTCTGAAGATTAATATTGGCTTTTCTTTCAATGGAAAGATCCTGTTTTTCACAACAAAAAGGAAGAAAAAGGAATAAAAGCCATATAAAACTTTATGAACACAGACTTCAAAGCATCCAGCTAATCCACCTGTTCACACCTCCTGTGAACAGGTAGATTGACGAGTGAATTGCAGGCCAGGGATTTACGCTCCCAGGCTGTTTTCCTGGCTTGCTGACATCGACAGCCCTCTTCACACCAGCACGCTTTTCCTTCAACTCCATTTATCTCTTTCCTTTTCCTGCTGTGCGGTTTTGTCCTGCGTAAAGCGATGATGCTTTGACTCTGGCGAGGGAGGATTTCCTCAAAACCACAGTAGCTTCTTCTGAACAACCTCGCGCTGGCGATCGCTCGAGGATTGCGTGGACATTGAAAACATGTTTGGGTTTCACGTGCGGTGCCTGGGAGAGTCCTTTATTTTCTGTTCAAACACCAGCAGCAGGAGGACAATAGGACCGAGAAAAGGGCACGAGCATCTGCTATAATGAAACCCTGATGTGGGGGTTTATCATTTTACAGTTAAGGTCGATACGTGAGAAGGGTATTTGAGTGATTTACATAACCTTCCTGAACTGAGGAATAGAGCTGTGTTAATTCACCCAGAACAACTTTAGGGTCTCAAAGTGGTGATATTGAGCTGTAATTTGTGCTGCTTTCACCAAGCTTTGCAAAGATTTTACCACTTGGAACAATCTTTGCATTATGTCACGTCATTATGACAAGCCTCATTGTACTTCATTGGGCTTTTACGTAAAAGACAAACAAGTGGTGAATTAAAAACTGAAAAATGGGACCCCCTTTTACTCTGGTACCTCTAAATAACCATATACAGTGTGGAGAAAACCTAGGATTGTGCCTTCCCCTGAACACACCATCTCCGCTTTAAAATATGGTAAAGGTTTATATGTATGGTATCACTGATAGTACTTAGACTGTGTTTAGTAGTACTCACAGTAGATGTCGATAACTATTTGTACTTCAAGTACAAATTGGAAGTAATGTTGAGCTAATAACTAATAACAGCCAAAAAAAGACAATAGCTTTGATAGTCTGATGCTAGTTTGATGTAAAGTGAAGTAAAACGTTAGGCTGCACTAGAAGGTAAACTAAGAACAGCTACTGGTGGCTAATTATTCTGCTTCCTCTTTATCTATAAATTGCATCTACAAACAATATCTAACCCAGCTTGACCATGTTCTAATTCTTTTCTGCATTCTTTGCTTTCAAACACTTAATATGAATGTATTTGTGCGAGAACTGTTTTAAATACGGAGGATATGGGTAGCATTAGAAATAGTGGGCTCAAAAGCACCAGATAAAAAATTTAATTTGTACGTCAGTTGCGCTTTTAAGTTTTCTATTGCTTTTATTCATGTATGTCAATGGAGAGTTAGCGCTCTCCAGTTGCTGTTAAGAAAATTAAGGAACTGCATTGAATTTTATCTCGACCTTAAATTTTGATAATTTCACGCATTTTGATTGGTTGAGGAGCAACAGTGGCTTCTCCCAGGCACTATTTACGCTGGAAATGCCACTGTGTGGGAAACACTTAATGAGACGTAAAGCCCAACCCTGCAGCTATTACTGCATTTAAATGCATGGCAGCCATGTTGAATTTCCAGTTTAAGTTAGTGAGGAAGCTGAAGTTTTCAATCAATAGTTTTTCACCTCTGAACTTTGACTTTTTTTTCTTTTTAAACATGCTGCACAAATGGATAAGAATACTGTTCTCTGTTGATTTTGTTCACAACTGTTTGTGCCGATGTGCCACACCGAGTCCCAATGAAACGCACTGAGGTTTGATGTTCAAGGAAAACCGATCAGTTTGCAGGCATGATGTAATGGTGACACCAAATGTCCTTTTCAACACTTTTAAATCTCCACTCCGATGTAGTGACACCTGCGTGAATCATGTTATGATGTCAGCGAACGAAGCGTGTTGTTTGTTGTGTTGTAAAGATGTAGTGGTGCAGACACAGGCAATATTTTGTCAACAGCATCGAAAGAGGGTGGTTGGAAAGTTCCAAAACAGCCCAAAGGCCTCTTATTAAAAGGCAGCCACCATATCAGAGGCTTTGAACTGAAGCTGAAGCTTTAAGCTGATTGAAAACAGACCATCATGATACTCTTCACTTAGTAACCTGTTGCAGATGTTTAATCGCTTGCGAGATGAAACAGATTTTCTTGGTTTATGCTTATCGAGTCCTTCTTGCCTCTTCGAGCACAGCCTAACGTGCAATGGTTTAAACAAACTGGTTTCTTGAAGAGGCATGTTCTGAGCATGCTGGGGGGAGTATTACGTTACAACAGGACAGCGTGGCGCTTTGAGAAAAGGAAGCAGAGCCCTTGTTTTTCTAATTGCAACAGCAGGTGATTTCTCCTCCCAGAATAGCATGCTCAGATGCCTCAGATCCACTGGCAGGCGCACATCAAAAGCCTCCCATTGATTGGCCGAACAGATTGGGGCATAGAGATCAAATGTGCTGTAAAGAAGTATTAAACTGCTCCACATCAAATGGGGGCAGATTTCTAAGAAATTGGGGGTTGAGGTGGGGACATCTGTTACCACTGTAGCTAATTTCTGACTGCACTCGCCCATTGTTTATGTTCGCTGAACGGTGGCCACAGCAGGTCGGGACTGAATACAGAGGTTAGATGAAGAGGAGAAAAGTAGTAAAAAAAAAATAAAAAAATAAAAAAAAAACCTTGATATTTTGTAGTCGTTTTACAAGACAAGGTTAACCTTTCACAATTTTGTCCAATTTGCAGGGAAAAACCTTTGGACATAGGCATGTTTTTGTTTATATGCATTCAGCTAAGAAAAATTCCACCTGAGATTTTTTTCATCTTTGGAAAAAGTGTGTGACACAATAATCATACTTTCATATATTTTGTAAATAAGTATATACAGTATCTTGATGTGACATTTTGAGCAGCTTAAAATCTCCTTGCAGTTCCATTCATAATATATTTCCATATATTTTATCAGGATTTTATGTGATACAGCAAAGCAGAGCAGGGCATAATTACAAAGAGGAAGGAACATGGTGCAAGTTTGGCTTGTATATATATTCAGCCTCCCTCAGTCAAAACGTTATAAAATCATGTTTCACTGCAACTAAAAAACTTCCAAGTTTAAAGTTTTGGAGGGATATTTTTCATTCTAGCCACAGATTTTCAGTTTTGATTAATCTGGACTTTGACTGGGACATTTAGACCATTATTCTTTAATCTAAGTGCTGGAGCTCTGAATGTGTGCTTAGGTTGTTGTTCTGCTGGAAGGGGAACCTCTGTCCTATTCTGGAGTGTTTTGCAACCTCTAACAGTTTTTCTTCCACGGTGTTGCAGTATTTGGCTGAATCCATCTCCCTACAAACTCACCAGGTTCCTTGTTCCTGATGAAGAATAGGATCCCGCTGCCCCAGCATAATGCTGCCACCACTTTATCTTGCTGCGGTATGATGTTTTCATATTTGTTCAATATTCACCTTCCAATGCACATACCGATTTACATGTGAGGTAAAAAGTTTTTTCTGTGACCTGATCACTTTCTTCCAAGTGTTTGCCGGGGTTTCTACTTGATTTGTTTAGATATTTGCCTTTCTTTTTGTCACTCTTCCATAACTAACTCTTGTTCTGTTGACAGATTCTGCCACCTGAGGTGGATCTCTGCAGCTCCTCCAGAGTAACAATCACCTCCTTTCTTCTTTTCTGATCAATTATTAATCTAGTCGGACATCATGTGTTGGTAGGTTTGCAGTTCTTTTGCACTGGTGTTTATACAGGTTTGTCATAATAAAAGGGGGAGGTGATTCATAAAATTATTTTAAAATCCATTTACCCATTTCCATCCTCTTCCCAGTAATATCTTGTGTTCTGTCACATAAAATCCCCCAAAAAATAAATTAAAGTTTGTGGCTTTTTTACACAAAAGCAATTTTTTTTTAAAAAGGTGCAAGGAGGATTAATGCTTCTGCGAGGCCCTGGAAAAATACCAACTCGTCTCGTGACTGATGAGATTTCAAACATGTTTTAAGAAACTATAACTTGTAATAATGAAGCCTGTCTGGGAACAGGCATTAGTCTTTCAAATAAGCAAACAACTGCGGCAGACGGCTTCTCATTAAAAGCAAGTTTCCTAATAAGTTCACACAAACCCCTTCAACGCCTTTCACTTCCGAATCAAAATGTTATTTTTCAGGGTTCGATGCCAGCTGAGAAGACGTAGAACAATCAGGAGTCAGCTTCACAAAACAGTGTCAGAGAGAAAAATGATGCTCCACACAAAGCTGCAGATGGAGCTGCGGTGGGCCAACGTCTGTCTCCAAGGCTGTGTTTGTTCTAGCCAGAAAAAGGAGCCTGTTATTGTATTGTTTGCATTGGCCTGGAGTAAATAACCCCCGCACTAAAATACGCTTTTAATTCAGGCCCAGGGTTTTTGCCTTGTTTACATAGCTACAATCATATTAAAAGGGAGATAAAAATCACACAGATCAATATGTAAATATACAAAGGGAGCCTGAATGCATCACCAGCATGGCACTTCTCCATATCAGATCCAAGCCAGTGTTTTTTCGTCACGCGGCCAAACCAAGCATCGCTGCGTGTTTAGCACAGTCCATTTGCTTTACATGGAAATGTAACCTGAGCTGCAGAAGAAGAAACCTTACCCACAGGCCATCAAATATTAAAGTATATGTATGTTTTGACGTGCAAGAACGGAGGCACCGTTACTCTACGCATTTCTCCCATATCTGAAGAGATTGATGAAGCTCTCGAGTCTCTGGCGGCTTCATAAACTAGTGATTTGGCCTGCAGATAAGTGAATTAAGGTCAGTTCTGAACACAAACCAGAACAGGAATACGTGCCTTAACCGCTGCAGAAGTCTGCGCTGATCCAGCACAGGATCTGTGTGGTACAGTCAATGGTGGGAACGGCAAATACTTCAATGCAACAGAGTTATGAGATGTCCGGGCCTCTTACTCATGCTGCTGCGCACTCAATAGTCCATTGTCTCGTGCTCTGAAGTCAAACCTCAAAACCTATAAGTCAGAGGTGGGGGGTAAGACATGAAGTCACCTCGGCAGGAGGGCGGTTTCAAGCCACACACCTTTTTGGTCGGGGAACGCTCGTCGAATCCTGTTCCCTCACTGTAAATCCTCCCAGAGAGGCGGCTCTGCTGCTGGGGTGATAAAGTTAACAAAGTCTGTGCCCTGCATGAGCCTTTATGTGATAAAACATCCATATGGAATTTGGATTTATTTACTCAACATCATTTATATACTCCTCTCCGAGTTCATTTTTTTTTCTTTATCCCTTTTGGAACAACACGCATGCTGACGAATGGCTTTTAATATTATTTTTTTAAACATGGCTCTTGCGCATGTTAGGTCAACAAACAGTCTGAGGCTACATGCAGGATAGAATATCAGCTTTAATTTACAAGCTGAGACCATGGTGGGTGCTGTAAGAACAACTTGATTTTTTTTTTTTTTTTTTGTTAAAAATAAGCACAATAAACAACTTTTTGCGAAACGTATGGCGTCTTTTCCTTCTCATAGCACGTGAGCGTGCTTGGATGGCTTTTCCAAACCATTCAGAAAGAGAAATAAATCAAAGTGGCAGAACTGGTGGTATAATATTACCTATAAGAAGTATAAGTCTCCAAACATTTACAGTGAGAAGAGTAACAGTTGTTTTTAATTTGCTATGCATCGGTAAGTTTCTCAAATTGGGGTTTCTCAGCTGATTTAAGACGGACCAAGTGTTTACAGTATGGCTCCATTATCTTATATAGAGTTCTGTCCTCTTTTATCTTCTAAAATAAACACGAAGAAGACAAAGAAATAATACGAGGTCTGAAACATAATTTCTTTAGTTTTCCTTCTTGTGAAAAAGAAAAATGGAGTTTGGAAAAGATTTCCCTCCGCTTAGAGCTTTTTACTTTTTGTCACATTTTTTTGGCACAATCTTCAATGCACTTTACTAGGACTTCATTTAAAAGACCAACACAAAATAGTGAATAAGTATAAAATACAAGGAAACTCTGAAAAGTATGGCGTTTATTTAAATTTATATCCACACTATGATATCTGTAAACATCTGTAAACGTTACCCCAAAATAAAATCCTGTGCAACTATTTGCCTCCAGTAGTCACCAGTTAATTAATTAGATTAACTGCCTAATCTAATCCCTGATGTTTATTAAAGAATATTAGTGAACAAAAAGCACCATGGAAACAAAAAAAAAAAAATAATGAGGAAAAAAGTGATCTGGTCGGAAGATGAACTTTTTAGCCTACCTACAAAACATATGCATCACAATGAATACCCACACGGTGGTGAAAACATCACTCTTGGCTGACGCTTTTCTTTAGAGTGATGGAGAAACAGGTAAGATATGATGAGAACAGATGGAGCTAAAAACAGGGAAGCAAAAGCTGTAACAATCTGAGCTGCAGTGGAATGGTTTAGATCAAAGCATGTCCATGAAACTTGAGCTATTTTATGGAAAAAAAAAAAAATTCCCTATACACACAAAACTGGTGGAGACATTTAAAAGGTTGTTCTATCACAAATGTACACCACATTTTTCTGATTTTATTTAAAAAGCATTTAAATGTATAATTATTCTTTAGTTTCACAATATGCCCTGCCCTGTGTTAGTCTATTGCAAACAATAGGCTGGGGCTCTTTTTCACAATGCTCTCTGTACATCCAGAGGAGGAATCTGTGAAAACAGGTGAATTTAAAGACATTGTTATAAAGACTTGCACTGGATATGTTGATGTTTACACTCCAAGCAGAAAGGAAGGTAGAGAGGACAGTGGGTGGTGTTAACTGCAGATATATAAAGCAGGAGGGGTCAGACGCCCCTCACTGGGAGCCACCATGCGCTGATGCTCCGTCACATGCTCTCATCACTGTTGGCAACACAAGCCCCGCATCAGCACAGCAGAGTCAGACTCCCGCCGACCGGCACGATGGATGGGCCACATAAAGACCGCAGAATGACTCACTTGTGGATATTGACGTTACTGACGATTGTTTAACGTCTAGCACTGGATAGATAACTCGGTCTTTTTGAACTTTTTTCTGTCCCCTCTTCTGGATACGGATTGCGGAGCTGGATTTTATCCCAACAGGGTTTTGAAGAAGGATTATAATTTATTGAGTTCAGTTTTTTTTTTTTTTTTTACTTTTTCTGTTTTTTTTCTTTTCTTTCTTTCTTTCTTTTATATTTTGCTCTTTTTATTTGGAATTGAAACATTTTGTGTGGGAGGGTGAACTGATTTCTGGGATACGAACATAAAACTCTAAAGGATGGCCGATTGGTTCACCTCTATCATCGCAATTGTTATGATGTTATTTACTCAGGTATATTTTTGAAAAAAATCTATATTTATATAAAAAAGACACACATATTATATGTTCTGCGCTCACTCTTAATTCCCTCTTAGGTTTTGGGATCAAGCGTGTTCGAGATAGATCTTCACCACTTTCAAAATACAAAAGCTTTGCTGGCAAACGGACGCAGCTGCAGCACGGATGGCTGCAGGACTTATTTCAGGGTTTGTCTGAAGAACTTCCAGAAGGAGGTGTCTCCTGGAAGGTGCATATTCGGCAGAGGCAGCACACCTGTCCTGGGGAGCGACTCCTTCAGCATCCAGTCGGACACGACCGTGCGGCTGCCGCTCAACTTCACCTGGCCGGTGAGAGCACGCACGCGCTGGTCACATTTTAAGGCAAAACGTCAGGAACTCCTCGAATTTAATTAAATGATTATTTATCATTGTTTATACTTCGTTTAAAAAAAAAGTAGCATAAAATACCCCATTTTTAATTTAGATTAATTACATATAAAACTAACAAAACATACACGTTAATTTGTATCCTTCTAACCTTGAATTTTCTGTTATGACTTTACAATCCATTTGGTTATAAATTTTATTCTAACGTAAGAGCCAAACTATGATACTTAATGTTCTTGCCGAAAGCACGTCTAAATATAATATTTAAATACTTTTCACACTTATGTGTGAAAATGAACAGCAATAATTGTACTTAATTATGAAACACGGAATAAATTGTTGACCGATCTTCGTTTAGTTTTATTCGTGATTTAAAAAGGATTTCTCTCTCCTCAGGGTGCTTTCTCTTTGGTTATTGAAGCTTGGTATTCTCCTGCAGCGGAGCAGCCCGGAGGTAAGCAGATACCTGCTGCGTTTGTACCGCTAGAGGGAGACAAAGCCGTGATTGGACTAGGTGTCAAATGTTTGTTCGAATGTCTATGTTATTACAAGGAAATATTTTCCATACGAATATTTTGCTTGTTGCATCTTTTAAATTGGAATATGAACTTTTAGAAAAATCATGGATTTCATACTTTTCATACTTTCTCTGCTGTAAGACATCGAAAAACGCAGTTTCATCCTCTAAAATAACCAACTGCGAGCTTAACAACTGCATTTTATGCGTTACTTTTTTTCTCCGCAGATTCCAGCAACCCTGGATTATTGATTAGCTCCTTTGCCACCCAAAGCCAGCTGGGAATAGGGCCTGAGTGGACCCAGGTTGAACAGACGGGGATGGGGACGCAGACGGAGCTTAGGTACTCATATCGAATCGTCTGCAAAGAAAATTACTACGGTGCCACCTGCTCAAAAATATGCACTCCAAGAGACGACCGTTTCGGCCACTACACCTGCACACCTGATGGACAAATAGACTGTCTGCCGGGATGGAAGGGGGAATACTGCGATAAACGTAAGCAAGAGTGGATGAGGACAAACACTTTGAATTGCTCTAGCTCAACTATGATAAGGATGGTTGTCTTGACTTTGGATTTAGAGAATGACGGGTTGAAATAAGGATGTAAAGATGCTATGTTAATAGTTTATGTGGATTTACCTTTCAATCATTTGAACTGTGTGTTCATAATTGTTCTTTTGTCTTTTATGCATTTGATTGTAATTGATGAGAAATCAACATTTTTAGTCTAAAGTCTTCCTGTGTTGCATAAACAGTTACATCTTAAAAAATAATTCAGCTGGTGATAAGTTAAGATACAACTGAGCTGTGGATGTGGGTGATATGGCTCTCTGCTCAGGTTGTCCTTATGTCAGAAGGTTGCCCTGCATATACATTTCATTTGCACACAGATAACTTTTATGTTGCTTGTTTTTATGTTCAATCAATGGGTAGTGGGCTCCCTTGTGCTGTGCAGTAAATGCATTGAAATATTATATAGTCATGCAAAGGCAAACAAGGCATTGTTTGATTCCAATTTAGTATGATATGGCCAACTGAAGGGTTATTGTATAGTTTAGTTTTCTTAAAGACTTTCCACTTCATATGACTTTTTCTAGTTTAAATTCTAACACTAATCAAACCTGGAGTGGATTATTCAACAGCGGCTGAATTTCAAAAGGCAGAATCTGATAGGATAGAATTAGTTTTGCCTATTTCCAAACATTTCTGTTACACATGGAGATTACAGTACAGTGACAGCTAAATTCACAGCGACTTCAAAGCTTTCACATCTTCTATTTTAGGCCTTCAAAAACAATCTTTGCAATTCTTCTTCATTCTCGAAGAATTCTCAAAACATCGTGATCCACAAGAAAGTACACAAAACGTTAACAGTAAATATGGTTGGCCTGTATGTGGCAATGTAACACAGTCACTGAGTTGTAACTTGTTCCAGATGGTGTGCGTCATTATTTCCATAAAACATGCCAAGATCAAATGGGTAAATAATTAATCTTTAACAATGCCTTAAAAATATGTTTTATATTTGGTGCACCAAAACCTTCAAGGTTTTCTACTTTTCTGAAAAGCCTGTGCTTAAGTCAGAGATTCATAAAAATAGAAAGAGCATATTACATATCCTTTTTTTAATCATTAGGAGCTGATTTAGATTAAAATAAGTGTTAAAACGGCAACATATGGACTGAAAATAAAAAAACTAGACTGAATAGTTACCTATTGATTATAGATTTCTGAAACTTTTACTCTTGAAGAAATGGCTCACCCCAGGCTACATTCATCCAAGAACCGCCACTGCTGTTGAGCCTTAATTTAACTTTCTCTCTGGGCGCGTGCGCTTTAATCCCGCGCGGTGGTCGAAGCAGCAGCACGCGCTGGGGTTAATCGCGGCATTATCGGACGCCACGCGCCACTAAATTGAGGGTTTCTTTTGTTGATACGGCGCGGGGCAGCAGCTGCAACAGGGGCTCGAACCGTCCTCTGGAAACAATGGGTGCAGCTGTCCCTGCAAACAGGCATCTGCTGCGCTACAGCAGCACGCTGAAAGAGTGTAAAAGCTGTGCAAAATCAGTACAGCACAAGGGAGCAAGTATAATGGGCCTGCAATGAAAGATTCACATATAATAGTTGGAGATCATTATACCATGATGAAATGCTTATTAACATAATTTTATATAAATACTTAATGAACAAAGTAAAACTTTTAATTCCCACTTTCAGCCATCTGCCTTGAAGGCTGCAATGAAAGCAACGGGACCTGTCAAATACCAGGAGAGTGCATGTAAGTATTAAAGCGTGATAATATATAATGTCACATTAAAGATGGAAAAAAAAAATTGCCCCCATTAAAGAGTAACAATGCTGTAAGAAGAACACCTCAGGGTCTGCGCTCTTTCATTTGTTCCTCTGAGTTTTGTTTATGTGTGAGTTTAAGTTTATGCTTGAGCCAACTGTCATGTTGTATGTGTGAACAGATGCAGAGAGGGCTGGCAGGGACTGTTTTGTGATGTGTGTAAACTCCATCCGTCCTGTAAACACGGTACCTGCGAGGAGCCGTATCAGTGCACCTGCAAGGAGGGCTGGGGAGGCATCTTCTGTGACCAAGGTGCTCATTCTTTCTCAAAAACAACAGGATGTTGGATGTTTAAGATAAAGCAAAGTGGTCTGACATGTCCACCCCTGTTTTATTATTATTATTATTATTATTGTTTGCAGACCTGAACTACTGCACCAATCACAAACCCTGTGCCAACGGGGCCACGTGCATGAACACGGGCGAGGGTTACTACACCTGCGCCTGCCTGCCAGGCTTCGCTGGGGAGAACTGTGACTTAGAGGTCAGGGAGTGTGACAGCAAGCCCTGCCACAACGGAGGCCGCTGCGTGGTGAGTCCGGAAGTCGCTTGCTCTCCTTTCCCACAACACAGGCTTTCCTGTTTTTGTTTTCGCCTTGGTCTATCTGCAGCTCCAGGAGGATGCTATCGATTGTCAAGTCAGTCGATGACCCAGTTCACAGACTATGCACTGGAAATAGAATTCAGACTAAGAAGAATAGAGTTAGTCAGGGCAAGATACAATAAAAAAAACATTTAACATTTAAATTTTTTTAGTAAACTCTTTTCCCCCTCTTGTTTTTCTTCTGCAGGACTCTGAGACGGGCTACTCATGCACATGCCCAAACGGGTTTGAAGGGCCACACTGCGAACACCGGATACCGACTTGTGCGGACAGGCCTTGCTTCCAGGGTGGCAAGTGCAAAGAGCAGGACAATGGGCGAAGTTACATATGCGAGTGTCCAGCTGGATACACTGGACTCAACTGTGAGAAGAAAGTGGATAAATGTACATCGCTGCAATGCGTCAATGGTAAAACATCAGCCTGAGGCCCAGAGTACACTTATACAAATGTTTTTTTTTTTAAAAACTAAGTGGATGAGCTACAGCTGGATCCAGGAGATACGCATCAGTTTTAATATTTAGGTCTCTTCTTCCATGAACGATAAAAAGTTAATTTTTTTTGTCCATCCTGCATATGTAAATTGGATTCTAGTGATGCATTTTCTGACACTGTAACCTTTGAAATGCAAATTTTATGGATTTAAAGGTATCTATTCGTTGTTTCGGTGTTTAAGCAGATCAAATAAGTGCTCCTGATTTGATGATAATACCTTAACAATTTAAACCCACCAACATGCCATTTTTAGTGAGGGTTTTATGGTTTGTTTTTTTTATACAATAAAGCCCTCATAAAGTTTCAGTTGTCCATCCCACATATATAAATTTGTAGATTTGCAGGAGGATGGCGTTTGATCATTTACATTTACATTGTCTCGTAAATACTGTAGTACCCATGCTGCACCACCAGGAGGCGAAAAAGCCAACAATAATTACATTACAATCTAATTGAAAAAGACTAAAAATAAATAAGATTTATGTAATAAATTATTCACCTTAAATTTTAAATTTAATCGAAACAAAATGAAACAGATGTGGAACAACCAGTACAAGCCCCTGCTATTATCCTAGTTTTTAGCACAACATTTTCAATTTGGGTCTTCAAAGATCTTTTTTTTTTTTTTTTTTTTTTTTTTTTCACCAGAAACCCACTTTGCATGTAGGCAGGAGGATAAAAATATCAGAGCCCAAATAATTAATTCATGTGCACATACTAAATAACTGCATTGAAATGACTTGCTGTGCCATTTTGTTTGCTTCATTAGGTGGACATTGTGCGGTTCACGGTAACCTCAGGGTGTGCAGCTGTCGCTCAGGTTTCTCTGGGCTGCGTTGTGAGATCAACATCGATGAATGCGCCAGGAATCCATGCTCTAACGGCTCCACCTGTGTAGACGGCATCAACCACTACACCTGCATCTGCCCGCCGGGGTACATGGGCCACCACTGTGACAGACCCATGAACCGCTGCGCCTCTATGCCCTGCCTCAACGGTGGAACCTGCACCCATGGACCCACAGGCAAGCCCACCTGCCTCTGCGCTGCCCACTACAGCGGCTCCCAGTGTCAGAACAGCAACCAGCATTCAGCGGACGCCTCCAGTCCCAACACCAGTTCGGAGCCCAGCGAAAAGCTGAACTTGGTTGCCGTCGGCTTGGGTGTTGGTCTGGTTATTGTTCTGGTCCTTCTCTGCATGACAGTGGTGATAGTATGCAACAAAAAAAAGCAGAGGGACAAGGAGCTCGACTCCAAGACGATGAACAATAGCTCCAGGATGGACTTTCAGAAGGAGAACCTCATCTCCTCTGTTGAACTAAAGAACACAAACAAGAAGATCGGTCTGGAGGTGGATTGTCCCTCGGAAAAGTCTAACCATAAGTACATCAACAGCTATCAGCTGGACTACAAATCCCCCGTGAGGTACAAGGATGAACTGTCCCTCCTGGGCAAAGATGAAAACTGTGAAAAGACATTAGAAGAAAGAAAACATTTGAGTAGAATGTACAGGTAAGGACACAGAAAGAGAAAAATAAGCCATCCCAGAGATATCTTTATGGGTTCTGGTCATTTCACTCATTTGCCATATTGTCTGGACCCAACTTTTTCATCTGCCGCAAAAATATAACATTGACAACTAGTGCTTTAAGGTGATTTTAATAATCTACTCATACTTTACTGTGAGGAAATCTGGGTTTATATGGCTTCAGCAAATACCTATCAGTAATGTGCTTAGCATTCATTTTAGTTTGATCAGGAATCCTAATGCGTCACATTTCAGACGTTTTGAACGAGCAAAATAGGGATCACAACCCCAATCAAAAGAAAGAGGGGGTAGTGCAAACATTCCTGGACATAATGGCAAATTAATTAGAATAATACAGTAGATTTCAACATTTCTATGTGCATCTATCTAAAGAAAATAATTAAAATACTTACTACAAACAGTAATGAACTGATAACAATAACAACAATATGAAATGAGGGTGTGATTTGTCAAAGGAATAAGTTTTTCATCATTTATGAATTCAGTAACTAATTTCTTGCATCTTGTATTTCACAGTGACCTGTCAGACTGTAGAATATCAACAATATGCTCCTCTAAAGAGTCAGTCTATCAGTCTGTCTTTGTAATAGGAGAGGAGAGGCAAGAATGCATCATTGCAACTGAGGTAAGCGTTTTCCTATGAATATTATAGAAAAATGTGTTGATGTTAGTAATTCAATGCGAAAGGTAGAACTTATACGTATTATTGGACGCAAAGCAATACTTAAAATATTTAGTTCTATTCATTTTGATGATTATGGCAAACCATTGATCTGGAATCCTTTTGTATGAATTACTGCATCAATCCAGTGTGGCATGGAGGAGATCAGCCTGTGGGCTCAGCTGAGGTGTGGAGGTTGCTTTGAAAGTGACCTAAAACCAGGATGCTTCTCTGGTGTTTTTCATCTTTCTTTTGACAAAACTCCTTAGATTATCTAAGAGGTTTAGGTCTGGTCAGTTTTCTGACCAATCAAAACCAGTCATTAAACCAGCTATTAGTACTATTGGCAGTGTGAGCTGCTGCCATGTCTGACTGGAAATAGAAATAAACATCTTAATACAGCTTGTCAGGAGAACGAAGCATGCAGAGCTCTTAAATTGGCAGTGGATCAACACCAGCAGATGGCATGCCTCCCCAAAGCATTATTAACTAATGAAAATTCACACTAAACCTCAAGAAACCTGGACTTAGTGCCTCTGTGCTCTTCCTCCAGACTCTGACGCGCTGATTTGTTTGTGCACTTTTTACAATCACGCATTTTTCTTTTCACTTAACTTTCCATTTATATCCCTTGAAAAAGCACTCTGTGAACAGCCGTGTTTTGTGGCTTACCCTGATTTCAATGGTTATTGTTGGCGAACTGTCAAATCATCATTATTGCCAATGATTGTGTATTTCATAACATAGTCACAACAAAATCTCTGTGTTAAAATATTGTTTTTACTATTATGGGCTATTACTCAGCTTTTTTGAGGTACTAAGTGACATTGTAAATTAAGGAGATGCAGCTCTTAACCCACAAAAAAAGCTTACCTTTGTATTTTCATGTGATAACTGAGACTAAAAGTGACTTGTCTTGGTTTCTTCCAGGTATAATAATCAGAACGTGTTTCTTATTGTGAAGAGTGGATCCCTTGCGGACTGTTTACACGTGTGAAGAGACTGGGATTTATTTAAAACGCAAGATGCTGCTGTTGAAAACTTGATAACTGGATGTGCTCTCTGTCTATAACTGAACTGAAGCGAATAAGCCTTTGAGAATGTACAGACCGAGGCTCATGGATCCGCCTTTGACTGTTGCAACTCAAACCCTCCACTGCTTCGTCCAGCTTAACCGCGAAGCAACGAGAAGTCACTGTTTCTGTGCTGATTAGGACGGGAAGAACACTCACATAATTCAGCTGTAGCATGAATCAGGCTTATTTCTACTCTTTTTGACCTGCACTGTACTATGCAAAAAAAAGAAGGACACACACACAAAAAAAAAACTACTGAAAACGGTTCATTTGTGAGGGATATATTTGGGATTCTGTAAAACAAATCTATTTTTATAAAGAATGTATGATCACAAAAGCCTTAAATGTGTGTAGGAAAACCATTTTTGCCCTGCCTTCTCTTGATTTCTTTGCACAGCATCTTGGTGGTAACTATAATTGATCAGAAGATGCAAAAACAAACAAACAAACAAACACTAAAATACCATGCAGGGAAACTTATGACTGGGCCTTGTCTGTTTTATATAAACTCACCCCAATAAAGACAAAGACACATGTGAAGTGACTATCATACCAAGGACGCCTTCAGTGGAAATTGCTGAACCAATAATGCTATTTTGTAAGATTAGTATTTCAGTAGTAATTTAATTATACAAAGCACTGATCATTTTATGTTTTATAAGATTGTTTTGTATATAATGTATATTTATATGTTGAGATTAGATGTGTTTTAAGTTGATGCCACCAAAATGGCAAATTTGTCTCTTTGTGTTTTATTTTATTAATATTATTATTATATATATTTTTTATTTTGCTATAAAAAAGACATGCAGAACACATATCTGGTACACTGTTTATTTGTGGATTGTCTGTGAGTTTCTTGTGGTCGAAGTAGAGATTTTACATTAAATCGTCCGTAAGCTCTGTCTGTGTCAGCTGACCTGAAACGCAGCTCATAGATGCGTTAATATTTGCCCCGGTAGCTTTTGTCATACTGTGTCCATAGTGGCGTTGTGTCAGTTTCATGTGAAAACAATGTGCAAGCATCCATTCAGTGGACAAGATTGTAAATGAAAACATTCAAATGAAAATATCTACTTTAAAGGTGTGTATGTGACAATAAAGAGGCCTTATGGTCTTAATGCTTTACTACTTAATATAGCAGCTGCTGTACCTTTACCACTCTGGTTCTTAACATCAGTCATGTTCTAGAAAAAAGAAAACGAAGGCAAAAGTATCGCTGCACACACTGCTGGTCACATTTCTTAGCAAACCTGGTGACAATTTGGGGAGGGAGGGAAGTCCTTATTCAGTTTTATTGCAGTAGAATAATTTCAACCTGAGAAACTTTAGAAGTATCTGACTTTTTATTTAGGGTAACGTTACCTTGCTTAACTCCATTTTCCTGATATAGGCCCACAGTATTACATGTCATCTGCTATGCTTAATAGCTGTCTTTCTTCACATTCATCTTCTAGTCAGTGCCAATCCCACTGGTGTTTTTAGTCTTACCTGATAAAAACGCACAGTTCCAGTTAAAGTCTACGCAGAGTTCAGCAGACTCCATGTGTTTACATTTGTGATGGTAGGACAGACAAAGCTTTTCCTTGACATTATTCCCAAATAATTAGATGGAACCTAAACAGAGTCTAATCCTTGTCTCCGTCACTCAAAAATCCCACCTATTACTGACAGAGACATTTGCAGACTTTTTATTTGTAACCTCACTTTCCGTACTTCACGCTCAACACACAATAATTATGATTTCCTGCACAGAATAATAGCCTCTGGCTTCAAGAAATGAAAACAGAAAGCAAATGAAAACAGAAATTTTTGTTTAGAACTTCCTAGAAAGAATCAATTACTCTTTCTGCAACTGTGTGATTATGGCTGGAGATGAGCACTATGGAGATGAGCACTATAAATGTTACGCTCATTTACCTTTTAAATCTAAAAAAAATTTCAACTTACATTTATTTTAAATATTTTTGCTCAAGTTTAAGATCCAGCACTTTCTCAGAGTGAGGCTTTCCACTTGGGGGGCAGGATTTGTGTTGCCTTCTATTTCAGCTCTTGAGATGCCACACACAGTGACAAGCAGAGGAGAAGTGTGACATGCATCAGCCTGCATGAGCACAATGAGGTTAGACGGATTGATGTAGACGCCTAATGAGCTTTAGAGAGCACCAATATATCAGTCCCAGCTATTTATAGGTAATGTGATTAGTCTCTTGGATTCACTGTTTGACACTTTTAGGAAGCGATAGGTGATCGGATGGTTAACAAATGGCCATAAAGACATACATATTTTTCGCATAGTGTAAAAACATATTTAAAAGTGAAAATATTGTCAGTATGGCAAAGATATCAAAAGGTAGGATTATTTTATATATATATATATATATATATATATATATATATATATATATATATATATATATATATATATATATATATAAAGTTGAAACATATGTGTTCAATGTTTTCCAACCTCATGAACTTCGATTGCGTCACTGCTCATTCATGATAGGCTACGTTACTTAAACCCCGCCCACTCTGCAATTTTATTGGCCGAGCTTGTGCAGCTGCGGTCACTCAACAACAAATCCACGTGTTATTTTTCTCCTGAGCTCAGTGGAGAAACGGACAGTATCTACGAGTTTAAATCAGAGGACAGTCAGAGCAAAAAAATACACTCAGCCCTTTGAGTATGATGATATGAAGGATCAGCACTTATCTAACAGGAGCAGTGAAGTGTAGCAGACAGGATGGGCAGAAGAAAATAAGACGTATCAGAGAGAGGAAGCTACCTGTGGACAGAAGGTCTCGTGTTTTTTAGAGACTAGAGATCAGAATGAAACTTCTAGATATGGCACACGAAAAAAACAGCCTTTGGATCTTTGGCTACGGATCTTTAGTTTGGAAGCCGGATTTTGCTTATAAAAGACGGAAAGTTGGTTACATTAAAGGATACAAGAGACGGTTCTGGCATGGGGATGATTTCCATCGAGGGGATAAAGAGAAGGTGAGTTTCGAGGCCATTGTCCTTCTCTTTTTTGTGAATTGAATACAGTTCATTGACTAAAATGTACATGTATTACATTGTGTTATATAAAACATAATAATTATCTGTATCTTTGCTATTCAGCCAGGCAGAGTTGCCACACTAGTAGAAGATGAGGAGGTGAGTACCGTGGCATTACAGCCAAAAACCTCATTTTATTTTAATGTGGTTTTATGTGATAGGCCAACACAAAGTTCTATATAAATGTGAAGTCGAAAGGAGATTTAACCTGGTTTTCATTTGCTTTCTTTTCACTTTTTTCCACAAACTAAATATGTGGCATAAACGTCTACTCAGCAACTTTAGTCAGAACTTTGCTGAGCCAAAGTTACAGCTGCAAATCTGACGTTTCTGCCAGCTTTTCACATCTGGAGCGGGAATAATTTTCTTCTTTAGTAGAATAATTTTTTCCCCCTCAGATGAAAGGTCAATGAAAGGTCACATCTCTCTCATCACACGGCTTCTGACAAAGAAGCATGTCATGTAATATCAAAGTATGATATGTCAGAAGAGAACCAAGTGTTTAGAGAATGTTGTTGTGCGACACAGCTGTTGTACTGAAGCAGCACTTCTGAGGAAGATGGAAGTAAAACGTCGAAACATGTCAGACATGAATGAAGATAGATAACTGAGTATCTAATAAGAGTAGAAGAAACCCAGTAGGTTTTGCTTTAAAGCCTAAAAATGAAAGAAACAAAGAAACAGCGAAATAAAAAGAAAGAAAGAACTTAACTGTAGTTTGAGCATCACAGTAAAACATTTTTACTTAACTTACAGTTCTAAAACTTAGTTTCCAAGTGTAAGATCTACACAGCATAAGTTGCTGATGACAGTTTTAGGTGGATGGCCATGGATTAAAACATTGATGAAAGCTTAGTTTCATAGCTGAAATCAGCCACGTCTTTGTTGCTGACCTGGCTTGTGTGTTCTTTGGTCTGTGTACTCATTAGGTTATTTCTGAAGGTAGTGATTGCACTGGATTTTATTTAAGGGTAACGGAGTAAAGAGGGATAAAATACACATGCAGGTCAAACCTTCCAGGTTTTGTGTTATGTGTCATTTTTCTTGCCAGTTCATAATTATGTACTTCTTTGAGTTGGTCGATTACTTAACTTCCTAGTAAAAGAAATACAAGTTTGTTTCTTTCTACTGTCTTTTATTTTTATTTATTGCTTCCATCGTGAAAGAATAGTAAATCTGGATTCTGCCATGTATCAGGTCTGATCACAGCATAGCATGTTTGTTCTAGGTAGCACTGCTGCTGACACTGCTGTGTTTTTGAGCACAGGCCTGCACATGGGGCGTTGCCTACGAAGTGTCACAATCCCACATGGAGGAGTCCCTTCAGTACCTCAACGTCAGGGAGGTTATGCTGGGAGGATACGTAACAGAAATTGTGGAATTTGTTCCTAAAGAGAAGAGCCACACTCCTCTGCTGGCTGTGGTCTACATCGCCACATCGGACAACCCCATCTACCTTGGTCCAGCCTCAGATGTAGAGATTGCAGCCCAAATTTCAATTTCCAGTGGAAAAACGGGCCACAATATCGAATATCTGCTCCGGCTGGCAGAGTTTATGAGGCTGTGCTGTCCGGAGGTGGAGGACGAGCACCTTTTCTCCATCGAGGCAGCTCTGTTAAAGATCTTCCCACATGGAGAGATCACACTCTCAGCTCATAAAGCTCTTTAATGGGGACCTTAAATGATAGCACACTGGACTTCTTTTATGATTTTTCTGATTATTTAAGGTATTCGGTGCTATGAAAAAATCATAGGATTTCATGTGAAAAATTCCTCTTTTTGTTGGTAATAAGAAAGATTTTGTCTACAATATGGAGGGAAAACACTTGTTTTCCTTAAAATAAATAAAAACTACTTCTTTTAAATTTGTGTTTATACACTTTTAAAAATGTACTTTTAAGTATATTTGAATAAAAATGTTTCCTTTTTTAATGAAGGTCATTGTTTTAGCATTAAAAGCATAGACTGCAACATGCTATTCTGACTTTTTCTCTTGTAGTGGACATGGAAAAGAGTTTATAAAGTTACAGTTGTGTTTATTTTTTATTGTGTTTGGTGTACTCTTAAAAAAAGCATTTCAGTGAGTTAAAAGGAAGTTAAAAACTCATCAAGATTAGGTCATTTGAGACTGAAAGGGGTTAAAGGTTGCATGATATGCACTTGTAGGGATATAGAAAGATATTTTTTTTAACTGGTGATGTGTCAAGTGCAAAAATGATTGCAAAGAATTTATATCCTTTTTATTTTTTCTCGATTTATTACTTTACAACCACACACTTCAATGTATTTATGTGGATTTTATGCGACTAACCGATGCAAAATAATTGATTACTGTAAAGTGGAATGAAAAGAACACAAAGTGTAAATCTAAGTTTGTGAACATAGGTTTTGAACTGTCTTTCTACATATAATCAACTACATTTAGACCTAGTTTCTGACTGAGTCAATCAAACATGTAGTTTGATCTAAACCGTTATAGCTCTGGTTCATTCGGCTGCAACCTGTGACTCTTTGGGACTTGTACAATGACTTTTAATAACTTTGGCTGTACATGATTACGAACCTACAAAATGTTTTTTGTAAAATCTAGATGGAATAATAAATGCAAGTTTGATTTTTTTAAAGGCGCAACGGTTTCTTCTGGCCGACTGCAAACAGGACTTATCACTACTTTCTTTAGGAATGCAGAGGAATTTTGTAAGGTAGTTCAACTGTCCATAAAGGGCAATTAATAGTCCTGGTGACAAATTTGGTCACCTCAGTTACCTTTTAATATGGTACGGTTTCAAGGAAGTAGCCACCACTGGGTGCACAATAATTTTGGCACTGAAACTGCACCATATTAATCAACCTGATTAAGAAAACTAGTTCTGTTTTGGGACTTCCCCGGAAGCCTGTAGTGAAGATTGTGGAGAGATTGTATTAAATTTACAATCCTTTGAAGCCTTCACTGTATGCCATTTTCCTCCTTTTACTCAATTATGAGCTACTTTATTTTGATAAACTCCACAAAATCCCCATGAAATACAGTGAAGTTTGTACTTGTAGTGATGTAAAACATAACATGTTCAAGGTCAATTGAGAGTATTGTAGGACCCTGGGCCTTTTTAATACACAGAGGGATAATTCCTGGTAAACCAAGAGGGATATCTTGAAGAACATGATATATCCAGACATGCTGCAGTACAGAAGAGTGCACAGAGGCTTATATGGGGTTGTGGGGGGCAGATAGAGGTTTTCACTCCTGGCTATGAGTTTGACGGAACTAAACTTGTGTCAAATGCTCAGATGGAAAATGAGTCTCAAACCTGTGACTCAGACTTAGCTCCTTTGAAATCACCTTTAATAGGCCAAAGGTTAGAGCAAGGGCAGGCAATGCTCTATTCAGACTGGACTGACAAATAAAAAACCTGGGGGAACATTTTCCCCCATGTTGACAGACTTTATGTTTTATTGGATAGTAGTTTTTTTTTTTTTTTTTCTGGAACAGCTGTTTAGCTGTTGGTGACAATAGTTAGAAAACATTTGTTGGCTCAACTCACTACTCTCCAACAAGGTAATATTGGTTTTAGTGAAACTAAAGAAAGGTCTCCCAATGAATGCTGACAGACAGCATTGAATCAACGCAGATATGTTCTTTGTCATTTCCAGCAGAACAACTTGATAATAATATGTGTGCCACATACCATGCAACCCAATCTAGTACACTCTGTTCACCAAAAACAGATTACATGACTCACAGAAGCTCAAGTACCTTCTGTGCTTTTATTTTCATTCATGCAAAAGCAATGAACACTGCAGATTCTGCTCCAAATTAAAACATCATTAGTTGTGCATTAAATGCTGAAAGTGAAGACCAAAAAAAATATTCGACTGCAACCACGTTACCCTCCAAACCAACAAAGAATCCCTGTAAAGTCTGAGTCTTACTTTGCAAGCTCACAAATACTTGGAGATTTAACTCTCTTGTGAATCATTGAACTAATATTTAGTTCTACACCCACTTTTTCTGAGAACTATCTACTCTGCAGGGTGTCAACATATTTCCAGCAACTTTGAATAGGTCTTCCTGCCCATGGCATTAGAACCACATTCCACAGTCGCTCTGCATTTCTTGGTTCAACTTCAGAAACAGCATGTTTAATATTAGCACACACGTTGTCTGCTGTATTAAGGCAGTGGTTCCCAAAATGTGGGGCGCGCCCCCTAGAGGGGGCGCAGTGCCATTGCAAGGGGGGCGCGGGAAGCAGTATGGATGAATGAAAATAAATAAATAAATAAAATAAAATAAACAGTTGCACAAAAGTGTTTCACTGTAAAGATGGTTTGTCGTGTGTTTTGTTGCAACCTGAAGTGTGAGATAAACTTCAGTGGAGTTTGAAAACAAAATATGTGTACAGGTTTATGTCTGGTTGAACAATATGTGTGCCCAGTTGATTTTTTCTTTTTCTTTTTTATGGGGGATTTTATTGTAATCCATAAAGGGGCAGAAGAAAATCTTTGGGAACCACAGTATTAAGATACAAGGATTGGGATGGCCACTCCATGACATCAATCTTTTTGGTCTTTAATCATCATAGTGACTGACTTGGGATAAGTATATTTTTAAAACTCTACTGCTAAGGGCAACTTGTTTTCAACATAATCCCTTCAAGTGTTGCATAGCCAAATGGATCCATGGTCCTTGGTATGTGATAGAAAGGCCCAACATCACCGCGTCACATTAAATGAAAATAGTCTTGTATAAAACTAGGAAGTACTGAGAAAGTATTGATCACATCAACAGTTTTCACTCTAAGCATTTGTAATACACAGGATACACTGCATGATGGGTAAAAGCAAAACGTTCTCCTAAAACCAATTAACTGTATATGTTTACTTATCTCAGGGTTGTGGAAAGCTGGTGCCGATCTCCAGTAGTCACTGGGTGAGGTGGGGTAGACTCTGAGCAGTTCATCAATCGATCACTAGGCAGCAGAAACCAGTTTTTAAAGCCACTAGTTCTTCTGAAAATAAGATCTCATGTTTTGTCTTCTATACACAGCAGACTTTATTTAGCAGGAACATAAACATTTCAACACAATCTAGAGGTCAAGTCCTTGGGATATGCACGTCGGCACAAATGGTTTAATGTTTCTCAAAAAATGTGATGCATTTTTAACTCTCCATCTGCATGTTAATGTGCACCAAGTTTGAACCCTGACCTTTGATCTTAGGTTGGTCAGTGCAGAGGTTATAGGTCACCCCGGACGCGTTTTAAAGAAAATGTGATACGGAGTCTTTCTGCTTTCCAGTTCCAGCACTCTATACTGTGAGGTCAACTGGGAACTCACCCCACCCTTGCCTTCATAAAGGCTACTTCATCACTAAGGGAAGAGTATCTATGTGCTGAAAGCACATTGGCACTTTGTAGGAAATCAAAGGCTGGCCATTCTTCACCATTTTATCTTCTAAACATTAGAAATATTTGCTTTACCAAATCACCAGTGCCAAACCTATGTTTATTCATGCTTTTAGTATTTTCTACAACCCCTTCTTATGAATCGAACAAAACCTCTACTATAACATCTACTAAGATTGGTGCACTACTTAGAGAGAGGGATCTTTGTCCGTTCTCTTTAGCTTTCCAGAATTCTGGGCTCCTGTCTTATTATGTCTTTTATTTAGCTGTCCCAAACATTTTCTGTGAGATACTGAGTCCTTGGCAGGTATGACCTGCATGATCAGATCCAAACGATCTACAACCTCTGATATGTGATATAATCACAAACACCACAGTGTGAGAACTGTAGCATGGTAGAAGGTTGATTTCAGGTGAGCCATTTCTACCTTGTTATGTTATATGGATCATCATCCACCTAAGAGTCTTAGCCATATGCAATCTTTTCTATAAGATTGTAATTCAGATGTACTTTTCTACATTCATCTTTTGGTTCAAGTTTACAGGGAGGTGCCACTGACAGAAGGGTTCACTTGCAGCAAAACGTTCCTGGCTATGAATCCCAGCCTGGGGTCTCTCCAGTGACCCTTGGAGAAAGCCACCATCTCCTCTGTAACTCTGCATTGAGAAATCATTGTAGTGTATAGGTGGATGGGTAGATGGGCGGATGCCTTAAAATTAATCCAACTCAAGTGTTTGGGATTAAAACAATGAATATGAGTCAGAATTTGTTTTTCTGTGACGCCTCCCTCACAACCAGGTGACAGACAGATTGTGTCTTAATGTTATTGTGGAAACTTGATGATCACAAGGTGTCACAAGGTTTCATATTATTTACTTCTCTTACCATCCTCCTCTTTGTGTGATGAAACAATAAACATTGCACCCTTGTTTGTCAGAGCTCCAGATGTTTCAAGGATATTATCTATTGCTCTGACTGTAGCCGTGGAAAGGGTTAGGTAGGTAGTTGTTTTCTTATAGCCAAAACCTAGCTTTGGAGGATGAGTACGCTTTTGGCTCACTTGAAAAACATGTTCTCTTCTCTTTGTCATCTTGAAGAATGACTCAGTTAAATGAATTGCTGGTTAAAAATAAGTGATCTAAGTATAGATTTAAAAAAAAAAGTTTTATTTTGTTTTAAAGGAATTGTTGGGATTGTATTAAAAACAATTATTTCTTGATGTTGAATATCTTTACCACTAAGCAACTTAAATCTGTTTAAGACCTGCATTTTTCTAGCATATTAATTACGAGGCGCTACTGCAATAAAAGATTATCTTTTAAGCTTTCTCATATTTGGTAGATGACTGTAACATGCCATGTCTTGTAAAAATGTTGCTCAGTTTTTAAAATGCATTTTCTGTGAAAATGCAAATGATCTTTCAGGGACACATCGGTACGAAACAAAAGCTACTGTGTAGACATGACATAATAGGTCTAGAGAACACCAGGTGATATTTAACATTTGTTTTTGTATGTTTGTCATAAGAATTGAAGTAATATTTATATTTTTTAACATTTATTTTTCAAGTAATTTTTTTGGGAGGGGTTTATAAAGTTTAGCTCATTTTAGAAATGTTATAATAATCAAACACATTTCAGAAAGATCTGAAAAAAAGACTGGAGGTGATTTTTAGCTTTGTACAGCTGTTCATCTGGTTTTGATGTTATAGAAACTAAGGTTTATCTTTTACACCAGCACACAAAAGTAGAATATCGCCCTCTGAAGAAGGAAGACTGAAGCTGTGTTGACAATAGACAGAACCAAGTAGCCTATTAATGCTTCATTAGTTTCCTCACTGCTTGAGAAACACTTTTTATCAACCTAATTTTGTTTCCCTACTTACACTTTTTCTTCAGCTACATTCAGCATGCCACTACTTGGGTCTTAACACCTGTGATTAAGTCTCGTCTACCTTTACGTCATCATGAACTAGCAACATGATGACGTAACATGTTTGCTAATGTTTTGAACAACTTGCTCATGATGCCGTCAGAAATGTTTGCATTGTGATATAAGCTAAGCAGCACCAAACAAGTCACCTTGTTATCCCGACATTATAACCCATGAAAATAAAACCCATTTGTGAAAACCATGTTTATTTTTGTCTTATGTTTTGATTAAAATAAGTTATTCTAACTCATGTTAGCCTATATAACTTTTCCACTGGTTATTGTTAGCTTTCATTTTCCATTCCTTTCTGAAACTTACTTATAATGCAGCTTGGAATATGGCTGAGTTTTCCAGAAAATGTCAAGACTTTCCTTTAACTTATCTCTTTTATGTCTTTTTGTTGAAAAATTACCTTGCACTGCTTCCTGAGTGGGTAAGATTCATTGACAAAAGATTTGTGAAATCCTTTTTTATTGCTACAGTCATTAGTTTGAAGCTCTTTCCCACAGGCTCATTGTGTTTTTGTTTCATTTTTTCAGTTTATGGGCCATGACACCAAACAAAACCTTCTATCAAAAGGATATTTAGGAAGACAATGGTGCTAGAGGGAGGTAAGGGGTGTGCTTCCTGGTCTACTGTGCAGGAATGCCAGGAAAGTCAGGAAACATCTGAAACTAACTCAGCAGTGTAATCCAAATCTTTCACTTATCCAGATGGCTTCCCACTAGTATCTACAGGTGCAATGAATCCAGAACAACAGACAAGGAGCCAATAAAGAGCAAAATATATGTTCAGTCGATATCTTTGATGTAACGTTAGCTTTCCATGTTGATTTGCGTTGTTCTTGCTTCGTTTAAAACAGCCATGCGTTAAATGTCTAAGAGTCACTTTTGAAGCATTACGTTTTTTCAGTTATTTTTGTTTCTTTCTGATACTGTGATTCAGGAAGTGTATCTTTTAATCACAGATGGGAAGTAACTAGTTAAATATACTTGAGTACATTTTTTTTATCTTCTTCTAGTAGTCATTTACTGCACAATATTTTTTTACTACATCTTGACTAATACAATTTTTATGCTACTATTCTTTAAGCCCCTCTATTCTCCTTATGTTTCTCCACTAAATTAGGAAAAAAAAGACAGACTTACCTTCTTCCAGAGTGATTGGCTCATTAGGGTTAGAAAAGAGGCAGATGAAGTGATGCACCCATCATGCCTAGTGTCTACTTTACAAGCTTGTAGAGGCATCTCAATGATCTGGGTTTGCTGCAGTTTATGAGGTCAAAGTTCAGAAAAATCAAGAGCCTAAAGAATGAATGTATGCATGACAATGCAGAAGCTTATCAACACATAAAACTAAAGAAAATAAAACAGAAAGGGGTTTATGCTAATTTATTAAATTGTTTAGATAGATCTTATACTGGCACAATATTGATACCCCTCTCACATCAACTCAAATTCTTGCACCTTATTGTCACTGCACAAATGATTCATGGGAATTCAGACCTGTGCTTTCCTCCAACCCCTGCTCTTTGTGCAGTTGTTCACATTCTTCACAAGCAGCCAGTTATGGAAGGAAAACATAAACCACATCCATGAATTACATTAATCCCGAGATTCAGGATGTTCTGCTACGTCTCTTCTGTTGATCCGATGCATTTGCATAATCTGAGATAACTTTATTTTAGCAGGACTGTGTAATTTATATCTCTACCAGCTTAGTGTGAATCATCCTGTCCTAATTTTTGCCTTGATGTTGGTCAGCGAGCATCTCTGTCAGTTTAGTTACTCCTGGTCCATTAAGGGTTAATGGGGGTCCTGAACCAGCCAGCTAATCCCACTTTACCCTCCATAGAATTTGTGAGGGGTCTGCCTGCTGTCCTTTGTCAGAAAGGTATGGAATCCCTCCTCTTGTACCATAAATCACTTATACAATTTGATTCAGTTATTATTCAGAAGCATATGTTGTAACTATAAATTGATTCTCCTACAGGCCTCTTGGTTGCTTCTGGGAGCAAATCTTTTCTTGCCGCGTCAGTCAGTCAAATTGGATGCCAGGTTTGAATTTGCTCTTTCTACTTTGGATAATAGATGGAACATCATTTTCTGTAAGGGATGTTCTAACCTAACCTCGCTTTAAACCTTTCCACAACATTCTCCCTGACCTGTATGCTGTGTTCCTTGATCTTCATGATTGCTCACTCATGGTGAGTAAGTGGACATGACCCCTGAAGACAGTTGGTTGCACTGGATTTTATGTTAGAGGAGCGTCACAAGAGATGGTTAAGAAGGGATGGCCTTAAATTGGTATTCAAATACAGGCTATGAACAATTGATTTGTAACTGAACGATATGTAAATGTTCATAACTCTTTACTAAAGAGATATTGTGCCATAAACATTATGGAAGGGGTTTGTTTACCATAATGTTGCCATTGTGTCTGCATTGGGTCCCGTTGATCTATGGCTTAAGCAGAAACATAATCTTTTAACACTTATCTGACAGATTTTCCCCATTGTTGGATGATCTTTCAATGCATCCAAAATTGTATGCTGCTATTACCGTAAATGAAAACTGGATTAACTCATGTGGCTAACCAGTTAAGTATTGGAGTTGACCACCTTACACAAGTCAGGAGTCAGACTGTAATCACCAAATTGATCTTTTTGATTATGAAAATGTGGAATTAGGCGTATGTGCTGCATGGTCTCCCCCCTAAGCCACACAGAGACCTTTACTAAGCAGATTAGCTCAGTGAATCTGTGTCAGGAATCAGGATACTGAGCTGGGTGTCGATTCATGAGCTGAGAGTGTGAGAATGAAGACACAAAACATGTTTATGGTAAAAGAGGTGGCAGTAAAGCCTGAAAAGCTTTTTTCAGCACAATAGTGACACCTGCTGCTCCTTTCTGAGTTACATGTGAACTTTGCCTGGGTGTTTGAACTGATCTTGCTCGGAAGAGCTGCCCTGCAGATGATCTATGATAAAAGAGGATAATACAGGAAACGAGTTTTTGAATCCAGAGATATTTAAAGACTATTTCCTGTGTGTGGATTTTACCTTGGACTGAGGAACAGAGTTGTGACTTGCAGCTGTCAGAGGTGAAGCACAGAAGTGAGTTTGCAACATGAGCAGACCAGATGTTGTCCTCCTGCCATGGAGAATACAGTCTATCACTCACACTGCAGGTGGTGGGAAAAAGAGGGGGGGAGGCGGAGGGGAGAGGCACACAGGAGAAGAGAACGAACGAGTGAGAAACGAGGGCAAACAGGAAGCAGAGGCCTTAAAACACAATGCTCCCAGAGTTTCCTGCAGGCTCACACAGATAAGAAGCAGCACTTTGTTTAAAGGGGCATTTTTACCCCCAAACATTTCCCGCTTCTGAAAGCACATCTTGCAAAACTTGCAAAGCGGTTCGGCAGAACATCGGTGACATTGTGTGGTGCAAAAAGTGGAAGAAAAGGAGTGAAAAAACTTACAACCTTGACTCTGCAGAACAATGCACGCAGCTCAAAGGAGGTGAAATACAGAAGGCAGTGTCTGACACGGGTTCTGTGTGCTTCCTGATCAACAGGTAACACCAGCGACACACTTTCAATGCAATGTGACAGTGTTCATCCTGAACTTTTCATTCATTGTAGTTGCAAAGCTCAAAGTATTTTATTAGGATTATTTTGTAATAGAACATAACACTGGACATACTATTGAGGTGGAAGGAAATCTGCAGTTCATTGTATTTGCATAAAAAACCACAATTAGTTTCATATTTCATATTTGCAACTTCACTAATTTCAGGATTTGCATTCCATTTAGTTATCTAAAGACTTTTATATAAGAAAACCTCAATAAATTTTACGTGGATTATTGGATAAACTAGCCACGAGGTCAAAATGTCTTTGGGACTGTTTATGTTCAGTAATTCTGAAGGCTACTTACTTCTGTTAGCAATATATTCTGCAGATTAATTGGTGTATTTTTTATGATCATTGATAAAATAAATTTGACTGTTTTGTCAGCTAACTAAACATAGTTTCTTAAGGATTATCACCTGAAAGCATTAGCTTTGAGACAACTGAGAATTAATTTGTATAAATAATTATTACTTATATCAGTAAAGTAACTAACAGAATATTACAATAAAATCAAGACGGGGCATATTTTCCGGCTGCTGTCTAACCGTCCAGTTATGTGTGAATTTATGAACTCAGTCACCTTAGAAAAAAAGGCAGGATAAACCAAAGCACACAATGTTGCTGCTATAAACAACAGCTGATGACAGTGTAACAATGCCAATCCAGCTGTGCCCTTTGGACCTCCGTTTGCCTTCATTTGGTGCAGATTGTGTTGCTTGGAAATAGCATCTCATTGGGCCAAAGTGTTTTTTTTTCTTTTCCCTTTTGTCTTACTGTGAATTCTAACCTGAATTTCCGTCTAAATTAACTTTCCAATTTATATGTAAATTGGAAAGTTCAATTACAATATCTTGTAAACAAGACATTGCTTTAAAATGTTCCTAAAAACTGCAGAAAAGCGGTTATTTACACCGGAACCGTCACCATGTCACACACCATCATCAGCAGCACGCCCAGCGGCGGCAGGTCTTCAGGGAACAAAGGCCTCAACTGGGGTGGCTGAAGATCGGTCAGCTCATGAGAGCAGATGCATGCTCTCTTCTTTCACTTTTTCTGTTTAACTGTCAGGTTTTCTTCACGTGACTTGAATCCCAACTCAGATCAAGCCGACAGATACAGCTGAATTTCACAGCCTTCTGTAAACAGAAATATGAGTCATTTGCTTATCACTGTGTTCTATTTCATCTGTCAGGATGAGTTTGGTCACTTTTCGCTGTCTCTGCTACCCCCATGTGGACGTCTCCATCCTCTGTTTCAGCCTGGTCACCCTTCCACAGCATCTCTGCAGGTGGATTTCCCAGATCAGAGGTGCAAACCCGATTTCCCCATTATTCTGGTGGGAACTCACCCTAACCTGCAACACAATGTGGACATCCTTTGATCTTCACCAGCAGGGCTTCAGGCAAACCAAGAGCCTTGAAGACAGAATCAGAGCTCAGGACTATGAGTGCTCAGCTCTGACACAGCACAACCTCAAAGCTGTGTGTGGTTCTGTATCTGCTATCAAGCACAGACATGAAAGTACTAAATCTAGAAACATAAGCCCACTTAAACAATTAAAATCTTTTGTTGGTTGGAGAAAATTATTCAGATTCATTTTTGCATTAGGGCAGTGTGGAAGTATCTTACTTGTTCAACTTTGTCTGTTGTTGCTGTTTAGATTTGTAATATGTTTTGCACATTTCCCTATGATTTTCTCATAGTTTTAAAGTCCAGTTGTATTTGGATTGAACTATAAATATTGAAAGAACTATCTGTAGGATCAGTATGATTGAGTTGACTTTTTTGTAAAGTGCGTTGAGATGATATATTGTGAAACTGTACTATATAAACAAAGTGAATTGAAAACAGAATCGAAATCCACGTTGCTCTCTTCAGATTTTTGTTTATCATTTATCATTTATCAAAATGTTAATCATAGAATTTCCATTTCCCTATGGGCCACATAGTTTAGATCTATCGCATAAAATTCTCATGAAATACATTGAAGCTGGAATTGTAATTTGAGATATAAGGTGAATTGGTGTATAAATACGTAATACTTACATCTCCAATTACCCAGAAGAGAGTTTACCGTGTAGAACTACGTTTCCCGTCATGCCACAGCACTCTACTTCCTTCTTCACCCCTTTGACTGAAATAATCAGATCAGCTGATCTGACCTAGCAACAACACAACGTAGCTACAGAAACCTGCAAGGGAGGGGGGCTGAAGAACAAAACAATGACACTGCTCGGAAGGATCCAAACACAGTAAGACTTTAAAGGACTTTTAAAAACGTAATTGGGAGGATTTCCCTCCCGATTTAAAGCCAAACCAGCCGCAGTTACCAGCGGTTCTCTCACCGGCTAAATTTGCCTCCTCAGTTCAGTTGACAAACAGGAGGCTAGCTGCTTGTTTTGGACGGATGAGGAACATTAGCGTTTGCTGCTCTTCCTTGGAGAAAAAAGTTAAAACACAAATCGCTAAATTAGGCCAGCTGTAAGCCGAACGGAGGCTGAATCATAGAAAAAATAATTTTATGAATTAGCTTCCTAAGCTCAGTTTGTTTTGCTAGCCAGCCTGTTGTTAGCATTGACATTTACCCACATATTTATGTCAGGAAAAAGCTCCCGATATTCGCTTGGTACTGTCTGTTCCCTCAGATTTATACAATAGTTATTTTTTAGCACCACATTTATTAAGTTAGGAATTGAAGTTGGAAAATCAAAATCGATCACAGATATACCTGAGGGATGTGTTTATAAAAATAACCCAACGTAATCACCAACTTGTATTGCACTGGCAAGCTAACTTTGTGTTTAGCATATCTGTTAGCATTACTTTTAGCAGCAATACATGACATTATTTAAAACAGCTAAATCACCTTAGACAATTTGTATAACTTAATCAAGTTAAAAGCAGCTAAACCTGTCAGCATGCAACTGTCTTAAGATTATTTATTAATATAGCATCATTTCAGTTCAATATTACTTTGTGTGCATTTCACGTTAACTGTTTGTTTTTGGAAATAGCTGCTGCTCTAATAAAGTAATAATACGAATTTAAGATAATCTTCTAATAAACAATGAGTGGGCATGGCTCGTCATCTGAAAAGGGAGTCAATACAAGTTTAACATGTCAAGAGAATTATTCCTGTGGTGGCTCCGAAGAGGCGGCATTTGAGTGTGATGACTGCAAAACCCTCCAGTGTGTCAGGTGTGAGCTGGAGCTCCACCGTCAGGAGCACCTGAGGAACCACGACCGGGTCCCAGTTGGTCCTGGCCATGTTCCCTACTGTGACAACTGCAAAGGAGGGAATGGGGATGGCAGCAAACGCCTCAGGTCGGTGGTTCGCTGCCAGAATTGCAAGGTGAATCTTTGTCAAGACTGTCAGAAACGTACCCACAGCGGGAGCAGCAAGAAAAAACACCAGCTCATATCTTACCCTCCACCACCCAAACAAGCTGAAGTGAACACTGCCAAGATTTCTGTCCAGAACGCTGATGTGCCTGAGTCATCTGAGAAAACACGGCTTCTGGAGAAGGTGTCGAGCTTTCTCTTAGTTGATGAGAATGAAGAAATGCAGGTGAGTTCTTCCTGTTCTTCCATCCACTTTGTTTCAGTCACTTGTGCTTTCATTCAAAACCTTTTTCAGACAGACTGAAAATGTGCTTTGGACAAACGTCACTGCTGTTACTGAGGAACAGATCAAGTCTCTGAAAACCAATCTATAAGTTGTCAAAAGGACTACATTATGCAGTTTCTTGGCCATGAATCCAAAATTGTGTAATGTTTTGATTTCTTCATCAAAACATTACACAACATTACACATTTCACAAGCAAATTAGAAGTTGCCACTTCTTTTTTGCCTTGTTACACGACACTCCATTGGGGTGGAAAAACCAGTTTGTTTGTTTTTTTCACTAAATTGCTTCTGAATCACTGGGCAAAGTTTTTGTGGAGGATGTTGTTTTTTTATCCTAGTGTTTTGGCAAAATTGGAGTGTTCACCTGTTTTTCTCTTTGCAGTCTTTTTCCCCATTCCCCAAAGAGTCTGAAAAACTGCTGTGAGCTGGTTCTCTGCAATTCAATCCTGACACTTCTTGGAGAGTGTTAGAATGTTTTTCCTTAAAGTTTTTTGGTAATGAGTTGCTTCTTGATTGCATAACACCATGAATTCAGAAACCTTCCCACCTGTTTGGTGTTACCCTAATAAGCTCTGCACTGGTGGCAGTCTAATCCCTTTGTAGAGTTGTCTTTTGTAAATTAGGTTTTCGTGAGGATTTGTCGGTCTTAAATTTTGTCGTTAATGCTGTATACTCTCCGTTGTTCCTCTCAAGATAAAAGATGAATCGTCGTTCATGAGATCCCTCGGGTGCAACCCCAACCAGCTGCTGAAGGTGGTGTCCATCTTTGGTAACACGGGGGAGGGCAAGTCGCACACCCTGAACCACACCTTCTTCATGGGCAGAGAAGTCTTCAAAACGTCTCCCACTCAGGAGTCCTGCACAGTGGGTGTATGGGCAGCATTCGACCCCATCCATAAGATTGTGGTCATCGATACAGAGGGGCTGCTTGGCAACAGCTCCAAACAGGGCCAGAGAACTCGTCTTTTACTCAAGGTGCTCGCTGTCTCGGACCTCATCATTTACCGCACTCACGCTGACCGCCTCCATGACGACCTTTTCAAGTTTCTCGGTGATGCCTCCGATGCTTACCTGAAGCATTTCACCAAGGAGCTAAAAGCCACGACGGCCCGCTGTGGACTGGATGTCCCTCTGTCCACCCTGGGTCCTGCGGTGGTCATCTTCCATGAAACCGTCCACACCAAGCTCCTGGGTTCAGGTGACACACACTCATTTTCCTTGCAGCAAGTAATCACTTTACATTGCACTTGATGCTGTGCAAACAATAGCCCTTAAAATGTGTCCCTCTGAACGCAAAATGCATTCACACGTACAGAAAATGGGTAGTTGGATGTCACATAACCAACTTACTGTATTAAATTTTGAGTTTATGTGAAACACCAACATAAAGTATCGCAAAATAATTCATTTGGGCTGTGTCTCTACCAGCTTTACACTGAATATTTTTGTCCATTATATTCCATTTTAGCCTGTACTGCACATTTTGTCTGATATTACCATGTTTCGCCATGGTGTGTCCAGGGTGATGTGCAGTATTGGTTTTCTAGTTTTGTTATTGCTTTGAGAATAAAAGAATACACAACATAAATTAGAAGTCCTATTTGTTATTGCTATGTGAAATTATGGTATTAGGAAAAGAAAAAGGTCCTGTTTTTGCACACTCAGTCATGTGAACACGCCATTTGTTCAAAAACTTTGGTGAATGTCATATTCTGTCTTTGTCCTACTGTAGACAAATCACTGGAGTCTGTGGATCGGCTGCTGTTGGAGCGCTTTAGGAAGCTTTCCCGCTTTCCTGAAGCCTTCAGCTCCTTCCAGTATTGGGGCACACAGACTCTCAGTCCTCCTACTGATTTCCGGGGCTTGCAGAATAAACTGGAGCAGCTCCTTGATAACAACGCCACGCGTTCTCCTCGTACCCTGGGCGTCATCTTCAAAGCCCTGCAGGTAGAGCTGCATGTCCGCTGACTTTTCAATAATTAATCTGCTTTAATCTGGCTGGATGTTTAGTAGACCTTGCTGATCTCAATGAGTGACACTGAACATAGTTTAGGCTGATTCGTAGTGTAACTGACTCTGTTTAGTTGCGGTTATAATTGAAAGTTTTTTTTTGTTTTTTTTTTGACACTGTTCTTGCAGGCATTGAGTGAGCGCTTTAATGGAGAAATCGCAGGTGAGGTTGCAGCACACAGCTGTTTCTTTCCTGATGAGTACTTCACCTGTTCCAGCTGTTGCCTCAGTTGTGGGTCAGTACTCTTGCTTTTTTAAAAAAAATAAAAAACAACAGCTGTCGCCCCATCTATTTCAATGTTCATAATTAATAATTGCATTTATCACAGATCTGGCTGCAAGAGTAGCATGAACCACTTACAGGAAGGGTCGTACCACGAGGCGAAGCAACGCTGCCGTTACTCTGCGCAGTATGATAATCGCATTTTCACTTGTAAGGTACGCTTAGTTGCTCAACTTTATTTTTTGTTATTTTGTTTTTAGATACAATGCTAAAAATGCACTTTCTTGATTAATTGAGTAGGCATTACTTGGCATAATATTTTCATCTCAGGCTTGTTATGAAGGAGGGAAGGAAGTGTTGGTCGTCCCAAAGACATCTGCTTCCTCAGACTCCCCATGGATGGGCCTCGCCAGATACGCCTGGTCTGGGTGAGTAACGGGGAAGTTCACCTGGCAATGTTTATCCAAGCTTTACTCAACATGCTTATTACATTATACGAGGCACAGATCATTATCAGATCCTCGAGGTGTAATAACCTTAACAGCTTTAAGACTAAATATTGAAATAAACTTGCATAACATAATCTAGTGGATTTTATTAAAAACAACAACAACAAAAAACTATTTTGTAATTGCCATAATTAAATAAATCATAGATTTTAACACACACTTACTGGTTACTGGTTCGTAAACCGTAAATTATTTTAAGGTTCATAAAAACATTGATACTCATCCATATAGGTGACTTTCAATTCAGTCCAAAAAGAGACGCTGCCATTTTATCTATTTATTTATTTTGTTTAGATAATGAACATATTTAAACATATTTATATTTTTCTTTTTCCATATGTTTAGTTACGTTATTGAATGTCCAAACTGTGGCGTGATCTACCGGAGCCGCCAGTACTGGTATGGCAACCAGGACCCTGTGGACACAGTCGTCCGCACTGAGATCCAGCATGTTTGGCCTGGGGTAATAAAAGCAAACTGCTTGCATCTATTTTTAAGTGATATAATTGTTTAAAGTGAAGTTATTATGGAATAAAAATATGTTGTATTATTTATAACTATATTTTATCCACTATAAAATAGCTACAACTTTATAATCCTAGCAGCCCCTTTTGTCATCACTCCTTCTGATAACATTTTTCTAAAGCTGTAAAGCTTACGTGACAAAAATGAAACATGTCAAGTTTTAAAAATTACTTTTTTATGAAACGTATGTTATGGTTAAGTTGCCAAACCATGACAATTAAAGCAACATAAACATTTTTTACAAAATGAGAAATAATATGTTTTTCTTATTGAAATGCTCTATTTTGACAGAGATTGAAGAAAAAAGTGTGTACTTTGACAAAAATGTATAGAAAAAAAAATGTTTTTCTTGTACCATTTTTCTCACTGTCTTGTAAATTATTTGCATTATTATATAATACACTTAAATTAGCCTTTTTGTTACTGTTATATGTAAAGGTTCTGCTGACTTTTGCAGCAAATAAGCAGCTTTAATAACAGTCCTTGTGTAGATCCTGAAAAGCCACAGGTTGAAGACCCCTGGCTTATAATCGTTCAAAGGGAAATTTATACTTTTGTCACTGCTTTATTAGACAAATAATATACGTGTTGCATATGTGATTACTGCAAGATCAGCGGATGGGCCGGGATCATTTTCTGATGACTGCAAGATCTGGAAACGCACTGGACTCTTCCGTTTCCAATGTCTCTGCACAACTGATGCAAAAGAGCAGATTAACGAGTCGTACAGCCCCCTGGTCTGAGCCTACGTAGCTGTGTAGTAACACTGCAGCAAACTAAAGCTAGTTCCTGTCACATCTTTTAAGTCCAATAAAGCCCAGTTTATATAGTGCACACACGTTTGGTATTAGGATTACGTTTTCAGAGATCTACTGAATCAGGATAGGATAAGTTACTTTAGCTGTTATGTCACTGTTAAGTAGTATTTTTTTATGCATTCAAGGAATAACTTCACTGCTCTCTGACCACAGTGGTCAGATAATTATTAGCTGAATTAATCAGAAAGTAGTTTGTGCTGTCAGATGTATTTTCATTTAAACGTATTTGGCACCCCAAGTAAGTAAGAGGAGCAATTGCATTGTTACATGGTATTAGGTCACTGCAGTGAGATTTAAATATCAGTTGTGTAAATGCTTTAGCGATGGCCTACATATGTGGTATGCAAGAATTGGGCAACTCATGCTGCATATCTAAAATATCCACATCACCTTGACTTGGCTTGTAGTCAGATAATATACTGTATTAAATGTTGAATTTTACAGATATGAACACCTTTTCAGTTTCAGTTTTTTTTTAATGGCTAACATCAGCTAAATAAATAGTATTGTTACTCATAGCTTCACAGATCCTCATCTCACAAAATCCAAACTGTCGCATGACGCAGACCTTGAAATATTGTGACATTCAAACAGATTCTTCTGTGGTTTTGCAGTCTGACGGCTTTTTAAAGGACAACAACAACGCTGCACAGCGGCTTCTCGATGGCGTCAATCTAGTGGCCCAGTCGGTATCAGAGCTCGGCGTGAAACCTGCCAAGGCTGTCACCTCTTGGCTGACAGATCAGATCGCCCCGGCCTACTGGAAACCCAACTCCCTCATCATGGTGAGTGACACAGACTCGCCCTCTGCCACCCGCCACCAGCAGCCAAGTCAACACTTTCATGTCCAGGGGGATGTTTACTCTCTATAGCGCTGGGCTCCCGTTGCACAACTTAATGCGTGCCTGTCACGAAATGAAATGGGGAAATACTACTGGTTGCAGCCTCCTCCCTTCAGCTCTTGATCAATAACAACATGTGCTGTTATTGCGTTTCCCTCTGTACAAGATGTGCCACAAGTGTCACGCAGTCTTCCAGGATAACGACACCAAGCATCACTGCCGTGCCTGCGGGGAGGGGTTCTGTGACGGCTGCTCCTCCAAAGCTGCGCCCGTCCCGGAGAGAGGCTGGGGTCTTGCCCCTGTCAGAGTCTGTGACGTCTGCTTCGAGCAGAGGGCTTCGTATGCAGGTACGCCCTCACAGATTTTAAATGTCATTCCTCTTCCTGTTTATGCTGGTATTTAATCTTTATGTAAGCATGCCTCTTTTTTTTTTTTTTTATTGAGGTTTTTCTTCTTTGTGCAGAAATACTTGCGTCAGAGCTTGAGGAGGAAGAAGGTGGGACTCTGGCCAGGAAGGTTGGAGAGGCTGTTACCAACACCATAGGGGTTGTGGCTACTGCTATTGACATCCCACTTGGTAAGTATTGCTCAAAAATCAGATATAGTTGTGTAGGTAGGTATGGAAGATTCAAAATGGGTAGTATATTGCCCCCTTGTGGTTGAGTCTCATAAAGCTTATTTTGTGGACAAAAATATCCCTAGATCAAGTTTCTGACAGCTGTTATGCACAAGTCGGGTCAATTAAACTTAAATAAGTGAGAAATAGCAAACGAAGCTAATTGCTTGCTTTAAATCAAACAATGACTTAAAGTAAAAATCCTTATCAAACCAGAAAACTATATGGGTACACTCTTGATCAGCTAAGAGGATAAAATGTGGCTTAAAATCTTTGAATGTATTAACCGTAATGCCTGTTTTATAGCTGCACATTTGATTTAGCAGATAATTATAATTTTAACATTAATGTTTAAAGAAGTGGGTTTGCCAAAAGTTGCTGTTTTTGCTTCTGAATGACTAAGTCTCCATACATGAGTCACGCTTTACCCCTGCGCCACCATGATGTCTCATGAGGTACATTTTTATAGCTTGATAATCTTACTATTGTGATCTAATCAGCGATTTTTGATTTATTACTCCTTTGTCATCTTTATTTTTTTTTATTCAGAGCTCTATACATAATGAAATGCTCAAAAAAGTGTTTTGTATTTATACGCACACACAACAAAAAACTGTCTGTTGAATTTCTTCAGTTTGCAGCTGTTTTTATGAAGGAGTTAGATCTAAGTCCTTCAATCCCTCCAGTCAGAATTGAACTCTAATTGTTAAGAACTGGTTATTTCTTCTCACAGCTACAACTCTTTTCAGACACTGCAGCCTAAGTTTCTGGCTGTCTTCTATTAATTCTTTGTTAGTAGGTGCATTTCCTCCTCAATAACTTTTTTCAAATCCCAGCATAGCTTTCTGAGGCCATATTTTTGTTTTACTTTAAATTCAGTTTGCACTGCCTCTGTCCGTGTAAAAGTAGATTACCAGGGTGCAAATGTGATCAATGCTCTAGCTCCTCCCTCAACGTCCCGAGTAAACTCAAACTTTTGAGGAAAGTACCTCCTCCCCAAAAAAGAACTTATAAAACGGCTGAATCGTCATGTGAATCTGTATCATGAAATGAATCTTTAACAAAACCAGTAAAAGGCTAGCTAGCAACAGAGTTGTTCATTGAACTGAATCGTCAAATTTTATCTGCTGTGTTGAACTCAATGCATGTATTTTTTTATTAATGGATATATTGTGTAGCACTAAAGGGACTTATTTGTGTCAGAAACAAATATGTGTCAGAAACACGGCTCTGTTGTGTTCGATGAGTGACATATTGTGACATTCTCTTGCCTCATTTGCTTCTTAAGAAATATATTAACTGTTTTAATGTGTTCGTTAGGTTATTACATGCTAGCCTGGTGTTGACCTAAATGTACTTCTCAAAGGCTTTGATAAATATGTTTTTGATAACCTGATATCCTGCTGGAAATGTCTGTGTATCCATGGCCATCCCTAAAATACCTCAGAGCAAACGCTACTCCAATCACAACAAAATTAGACCACCTACTTACTAGTTTTTTTTATTTCCATGGTAACAAGAATCATGTCTCCTAAAGATTTTATTCACCACATAGTAATGGTCCACTTGAGACATTTATGATTAAGAATATGCACAATCAGTGTTTTTAGTGCCTGTAGTTAGGTAAAAAGTTGTTTATGATATAAAAAGTGATATGTACTCTGCAGGTCTAATTTCCGTAAAGTATTATACACACTTAAGGATATATAATACTTCCCAGGTAAAGGGAACTTGAGCAATAACTTTCTCCATTATTTTGACTCAAAGTCATAATGTTCATACTTTTTCACATCTTGCATCATTACAAGTGCAAAACAACATGTTTTATTGCAGTCAGAGCTAAAATTGAATGATTTAGATCAAGGCATACGCATGTTTTTGAATGGCTCAGTCAAAGGTCAGACCTAAATGAGAATATGTGGCAGGACTTAAAAATTTACACAGACCATCCAATTTGACTGAGCTTGAGCCATGATGCAAAGAAGGATGAGGGTGGAGACATACCCCATTAACCAAAAGGACTTGCAGATGTAACTGCAGCAAAATGTGGTTCTACAGAGTACCTTCAGGTCCACTGAATACCAGTTCATGCCATGTGTTTTTCTAATCGATTGTAGAAAAGGGTAATTTTCCTTTCACTTTACAATGAATACACTAACTTGTGTTGGCTTATCACATTAAGCTCCATTAAAAAAATATTGAAGTTTGTGATTATAATGTGACAAAATGTGAGACTGCTCAATATGCATGAGTACTTTTTCCAGGACACTAAGTTTTTCAGCAACTTTTCAGTAGGTCTAATGCTATTTATCATCAGACAGACAGATTAAACTCCGTCTTGATCTCAGACTCTTTTCTCAGCAATATTAATCTTCACCTTGCTGCTTTTATATATATATATATATATATATATATATATATATATATAGTCAAAGACGTGTTTGTGTGTTGTTGATTGACTATATTTTTGTTCCGTTTTCTCCTTAGGCCTCGTGAAAGACGCAGCCCGTCCTGCCTATTGGGTGCCTGACCAGGACATCCTGTCGTGCCACAACTGCCAGCGCGAGTTCACTGCCAAGCTCTCCAAGCACCACTGCCGTGCTTGTGGCCAAGGAGTGTGTGACGAGTGCTCCCCACAGCGTCGAACGGTCCCTTCGCGGGGCTGGGATCACCCTGTCCGCGTGTGCACCGGCTGCAACCAGAAACCTGGAGAACTTTGATATGGTTGCTTTTCCTTCCTCTTAGCACCGGAGAGAATTGTTCACTCATTGGCAGTCTGTCACTACTCAGGTGTACACCTGCTACTCTAATGGATTGGTCTTGCATATATGGAAAGGAAAACATAGGGAATACTTCAATGTTTTAGCAAATTTGAATTTAAGAGTTCCTGTGGCCTTTCTAGAACACACAGAACATGGGGGTTACTTGACCTGAATTTTAGCTTCATATTTTGATCATTATGGACATAAATCCAGAACTTTTCCGTTAAACAAAGATGTTGAGGTATTTTTCTATTATTAGAAAATATTTTAAAAAAATGCATTATTTGAAAGGCTGATTGTTGAAGATGATGGTCGGTTGTTGTGGTTATGACTCCAGCAAAACCTATCTTGACTGGTTGTTTCTGATCTTGGGCGTGTAATGAAAGTGTGATATTTCATATTTGTTTAGGCATAACTGCAGGTTCCGTTGCATGCATGCATTGCAAGATTTTAGTTTTTGCACTAAGCCTTTTTTCAGCTGTTATAGGCTGTTGCTTGACATGGCCAAAAGTTAGGTATCCAGCAGAGGAAGTATGCAGTTCCAAACTGAGCTAAACTCTGCAGCAGTAGTTTCAGATTTGGATTTCTGGTGTGCCAAAATGTATTCAGGTCATTGTGTCTGTGCAAATGTAATGTTTATATTCTATCATGCGATTTGTGGTTGTATGAACTCACAGAGGTGTGTGAATCTGACTTGTTGAAAAATATTTAAATGTTAATTATATATATATAAAAAAAAATGCTTGTAAGCACACTGTCTGGCATTACAGTCTCAGAACTCTATGGCCTTTTTACTTGTTCAGACAATAAGATCTGAATCAACCTTACCATATCTCTTGCCAGGTGGCATTTTAGAGTTTAGATGTTACAAAATATTTGCATTTTATGTTCAGGTTTTATTTTTGTGTGCATTTCAATACATGTACTACCTACTCGTATCTATGGATCATGGAATACCAGAGGAAAACAACATCAGGATTTCTCTCCAAACTAGTTTTTCATTATTCAGTAACCAAACTGAACATCGGCACAGTACCTTGAAAACGTATTTATACCCACTCTATTAAGCAAATCACAAACTTTGATGTGTTTTATTAGGATTTTAGGTCCTACGCCGACTCAAAGTAGTGCATAATTGTGAAGTGGAAGGACAAGGAAACATGGTTTTTTCATATATTTTACATATGTCCATCTGAAAATTGTACTGTGGAGTTGGCAAAATTCTAACAAATTAATACACTTTGATGTATTCCATTATACTTCTGTGTGGATGTTTAGAGTTGCAACCGTCTTGGAAGGTACACCTCTGCTGTACTTTCAAGTCTTTCGCAGACTCCAACAGGTTTTCTCCCCAGGGTTGCTCTTTATTTAGCTCCATCCATCATCCAATCATCTCTGACCAGCTTCCCTCTCCATGATTAATAAAAAACATCCCCACAGTAGGATACTACATTATGTTCAGCGCCATGTGTGGTGTTAGTTTTCCCTCCACACAGCAATTGTACCACACTCTTTTAATCTTTTGATGATAAATTTAACAGATAAATGGAAATATTTAATGGGTATCAATACTTTTGCAAGGCAATGTGTGAGATAAGGACTGCTGCAGCTTTTAACTCTTTGCATTTACGTAAGCTGTTATGAAAGGGTTTTTTTTTTTTTGGTCCATCCTCATTGTATTTTTTTTTTCATATTACTGTACATGTATATTTATATTTCTTGTGTTGGAAACTAAGCCAATTGATCTTTATTTATTTTTATTTTATGTTTTTAGCCCAAGACTGGTATAGTGATATTCAGATCTAGCTGTTCTGACACTTTGTCTCGCATGATGTAACAGAGTTTTAACCTGGCTTGCACCATTGTTAGTTTTATTGAGTAACCTGCCTGTTACACAGTGATGTCATGGAAAGCACAAAGGGTGGATGCCTTTGTTGGTTAAAACAAAGAAATATAAAGAAATATAGATCTTTGTGGATAGTTATAATTTTTTCTCTGATCAAGGTTAGGCTGCCTGGTCTCAAATAGATTTATTTGCTTTAATGTTCAATCAGACTCCCCTAGCAGTCTTGCACATAATAGAATACAAAATGTTGTAATCCTGTCTGTTCATATCTCATTTATCATGTTTTGACTTTTTCAACACTTAATACTTCTCATTTACAAACAAGGAGGAATGAGTGATTTACTTTAAACTGTTTGAATCTGACTTGAAGAAGACTGGTGGGGGAGTTGCAAAGGATTAAAGCTGTGTCAGCACCTGTCTGTCAAAACATAATCTGGAGCTGCCTCCATGTTTTTTAGTGCAAGTGTGTGTGTGTGTTTTATATCTCTTCACGTACTGTATGTGGGAGGAAGAGATTGTGTGCACTCTATTCCTGTCAAACACTGCAACCACAGAAATAGTGAGTGGGAAAAGATTTAGTGTGCTTATTAAATATGCTAAATGATTTATGCTTATTTTAATAAAGGAAATATTTTTTTTTCCATATTAACATTCATTGCCATTTAAAATGTGCTATTTTATTACACCAAAAATTCCACAGTCAGCTTTCGGGGATACAGTGGATGGTCTCTTTAAAAGTGTTGAAATTCAATTGTGTACAATATGAATACAAGGGAAAACCCTTTAAAATAATTTTGACAGTTTACCCCTATGAAGCCACGCCCCATCCGCTCGCGCTTGCCGTGGATTGGTCCACGAATTCGCCTCGCGTTCCGATTGGTCAGTTGCCCTAGGTTTCCCTCAGAACTGCAAGACGCCGATATTGCGTTACATTGTAGCAAAATGGCGGCTGTCATTCAGAATCCACTGAAAGCGTAAGTAATTTAGACATTTATCAAATTCTGAATAATTACTTTGCTGCCAACTCAGTACATTGGTGATTTCCTTTCGTGTGCGTCATTTCCAGCCGTCTGTGTAAGGCAGGCGAAGCTGTCCGAATATATTTTCTATACTTCTTTCATGTCAAAGTAGCCCTCTGCTGTTCTTTTATTTTGCCGAATTTCAGCATTTAGACTATCACGAGCACACAGCTCCTTGACATTATCTTAGCACTGAAGGGGGCTTCTCTCCTGCTCGCTTCAGGCAGAGTGTCGCCTCTCCTGTGCTGTACATTTATTTGAAAACTGTCGACAACGTGCCGATTCGCCGCAGCGAATGATTAAAAGCCGATTTCCCTTCGAGCTGGCTCGGGCACAGGCAGCAGCGGAATATCTCCTGGCATTTCCAAAGTCCCTTATAGTTGTGGGAATTGTCGACATGTCAACTTTGGCTGCATGGAGCGCAGACGTGGTCAAGACTTGGTCAAAGGAAAGCAAGCAAGCAGGCAGACGTGCGAGAAAGGGAGGAGGCATTTTGTATTTGCAAGCAAGACATGCGAATTTACAAAAAAGTGACAGCAATTTTAGTTTGAAATTGAATAATTAAACAATGTGTGCAAAAGTAATTTAAATCCCTGAATTTCAAGGAAATATCCCATCTTTTCCCCCATTTATCCTTTGTTCTGTTGTACTGTTTCTCTAATGTTAACACTGTGGAATAACTGCGACTTAGCCTCCTGCTTCCTGTCATTTTAAAGCAAAATTGCATTATAATTTAGTAAAGCTTCTAATGCATGATCGGTTCAGCTGTACGTGACAGCAGCAGTCAGGCTGGCTTTATTGATGTCTCCTAATGATCCTGGCTCAGTGGGGACTGAGGAGGTAGAGCTGTAGTTCCACTGTGCCTTTAAGTGGAGGAGTGCTGGAGATTAGCCTGGTCCAGGATCCTGGGCCCATCTGTCAGAGAGATGCTCCAACTGGGAGGAAGTGCTGGGTTGAAGCAGAAGAACCATCTGCTCCTCCACAGAGGTACCGTGCAACCTCTGTGGAGTGGAAGTGGAGGATCAAGGTGCAGATTCCTGGACCAGTTGTCACGCAACGGGCTTCTGGGTTGCCTCAGTCTCACCGAGGAACCAAACTTAGAAAAAAAATTACCACAAAGCAACCACAAACCCTGCAGAGAAAAATAAGTTGTGCTCAAATTGTATCTTGCATTTTGATTCCAATCTTGTTACTTTTGCTTCTTTGTCTTCACCTTTATATGCTAACTCTTGTTTGCATTTTACTACATTTACTATGTATATATTTGTAGTGATATACCAATCATAAAACCAGAGATCAGAATTAGACAAATTTGGACAATAAACAAACAGAATTTCTAATTTCCTATTCACTGAATCCATTAAAACTAAGAACTCCCATCATTTTTAGTGTATGAGCTCATCAACCAACAATTTTTGTGTTGTTGCACTTTTTGTACTTTAATAATGATCAGATATACTTGAGATATTTATACTTTGATGCATAAATAGGGACAGTTATTCCTTCATCTTCTGTTTGATCGAAAACCACTACGTCTATCATCAACCCCTATCAGATGATCCTTTTGGTCCGTGATCTTTGTGAGCTTATTACACCTCACAATCAACTAAAAGGCCTTGATGCAGATTAAAGCGGGGCTTGAATTTGACCCACCAATACTGCGCTCTTGAACCATCTCGGGAGGTAGTCATAAACCTGTGACCACTATGAACAGTAAAGGGATTGTAGTGCAGACTAAAGCAATGCACGTAGAACTTTAACATCATCGTGTCATGTCATGTCTGATCGGAGGAATATATTGATCAGAATCTGGTGGAGATGATAACATGCTTAAGATGGCACCCGACAGCTTTGTTTGTATTTAAAGTATTGAATGCAGTTGGGTAGCCTTCCTGCATGAGGCTTTTTGACACAGAGATCAGTGCTATATGTGGGATTTTCCCGCACAGGTTTTAAGCAGATGAATTCTCTGAGTTGTAGGCCATGCTGAGTTCTGCAACCTCAGTTGCGAGAACACACACGGCCTGTATTGTAAAATTGAGTTGCGTGATGCGAGAGGTCAAATAACTAGCCTAGTTTTGCTCGCTCTTGTGTTATGGAAACAATTAACGTTAGCAAGTAGCATGGCTACCATTACTAAAACTCAGCAGAACTCAGAATTTGGGGTCCTTATTTTAACTGGGAATCCAACCATTTGAACCTTTTTGTTATCTGCTGAAGACTTGCTGTCTCTCACTCTCCTGCAGCCTGAGTGAACCACAGGGATCTCAGTGCCCTATATCTCCTGTTTTTACATATCTGTACTTTAATTGACTTCCTTGTACACCTCACTGATACTAAAATATGTTCTTCATTAAATGACACACACACTGTTTTTGTCAGCTCTATGTCTTAGCCCTTGCATATTGTGTGTTTGCTAACTGAGAAAAGGGCAACCAGCGAATGAAAACAAAATCGTCTGCTTCTGGTCACATGCCAGTTTCTTTTTTCATTTCTAGTTTTCTGGTTATTCATTGATAAATAAGTCCATAATGTTGTACATTGCTGCTGTGCTGCTCTCAAGCCTGAATAAACCTATTCATTACAGAGAATATATAAATTAGAAACTGACAAAAGTATTAACTTTGTCTTTTTGTCAAATTGCACTGCATAGGAAATCTTTAAAATGGTGTATAGATTAGATAAACATTCCTTTAACATTTTCAACTACTTTTGGTTTATGCTTTTTTTTTTCCTTGTGGAAAATTTGCAAATGACCAGAATAAAAAAAAAATGACATGAGAAATGTCGATATTTCCTTTTAATTAGCTTTTCTAACTACTGACCTGGTAACTCTTAACATGATGGGGTCACTGACCAGGAAAAGGATTATTTATTAAGTTTCCGGTATGGCCCATTCAAGCTGAAAATTGTATGTTTATGATCGCTGGCGCAATTACCTTGTATATCTATAATTTACATGTTTTCATATAACCATGGCTGTTTTACAGTCCTTGCAGTTGAATGTTGGTCACTTTAGAATCAAATAAAAGTAAAAAAAAAATCTATTAGTGTGGAGGTTGGACATGCATTAAGTAAAATCATATTTCTAACTGTGAGCAAAACATAAATAATATGGCAGCACTATGGGGTTTATTTCAGATGTTTTCCCTTATGTCCAACTTTGGCTTTTGCTGCTATATGTCTTTATCTCCATGTCTTTACATCTTGAACAATTTGATCCACTTGGCAGAGAAACCAATCTACAGTTTTGGGCCTGGTCGTGCTTTTCTCCTACATGTGGTTTTCCATGTGGAGGTAATTGACTCCCTAGCTACAAAAAAGCTCATTTTAAATTCCCGGAGTAATTCCTAAAATGTTGCAGAACACTCACAGAGGCCTGCAGGGAGAGAACTACCCACCTTTATCCCTGGAAGATCTGCTAAATAAAAAAAATGAAAAAAACGTTGCATCTGTGCCATGTTTCAGTTTTGCCAACGAGGGAATTACCCAGGAAAATCATGGCTTCCACTTAAATGCTTTTACACAAATCAGCAGTGTTTGTCATAATTTTTTATTTATTTATTTTTTATTAAAAATTATTTCTTGTTATTTTGCTGGACTGTTTCACTCTTGCATCCCAATAGACTTCCTCATGTGTCTGCAGTGGAGCTGCTGTTTTCATCTCAGAGCAGTTTTAGCATTCTGATGTGGAATGTCTCCTTGCTATAAGCTGTGTTTAATGAAGTGTTTCAATCTGCTATAATTAGCCTCTGTCTTGGGTTTCTGACTTCATTTCACACGTTTGTCAGATTATAATTAGTCACACTTGACACTAATTGGGTGTCGGTCCTGTGGAACAGTTTGACCTTTTTTGTATTAAGAAGATTCACTTTGGGGAAATGAAATGTTGGTTTGACTTTTTTCCTGAAGATGAGGCTGGCGAAGCGTTGGAGCCTAACTTGCACGATTGTGTGAGGTCTGCGAACAGGACGTTGGTAATCTCCAAAATCTGCTGATTAAAATTGAGTCTGGGATATTTAATTAGTAAAATTGCTCATTAAAATTTGAGCCACAGCTGGAGCTTTCAACCGGCTGGACTAATCTTTCATCCGCAGCTCTCCTGAAACCACATCGGCCCGTTTGCAGACTTCCTCGTCGACAGGGTTGAGTAGAATTTGAGTGAGTCAGGCCTGCTGTTTATTTGCTGAGCGATTGTGGAGGTGTACTGTCTGGTTTTGCTCCTGCCCTCACCCAGACTGTGCTGTTCGGATTGGTGTAATCAGAGGTTGTTGTCAGGATGCAGTCACTCTGTACAAGCCCTCCCCCTCACTTGATATGTGGCGGTTCTGGCTTCCTGTGAAGCAGCAGTGCACCTGCAAATTTAGGAAACTCTATAAAAGAGAACGTGCAAGATGCTAGTTTTGATTTTCTCACTTTTTCTACAATATGCAACTCAACCCTCTTGGGTACATTTTAAAGTAGTCACTGGAGCTTTCACAAGTCAGATCCTTCCTGGGAGCTGCATTGCCAGATATGCAAAATGTGTGTTGACACATGCTCGCATTACGGATGCACCCATGTGGCACGGCAAACCGTTGACAGAAACAAGCTGATAGTGGAGGCCCCACCGGCCACAAGATTTGCTTTTACTCCATCTCACCCTCATTCTACTCACACTCACCTTGTCCACTCAGCTGGAAGACGGTGAGGATGTAAAGCACATGTTCCGGAGATGTTCTCTGGTTCTTCTAAAATCACCACTTGGCTGCCAGACAAAAGGCAAGTACAAGTTTTAGGGAAATATGACTCAGATTTCCAAACAATGAAGAGTAGAGAAGTTTTCGATACATAGTAGTAATTTAAAAGCTATAGTTTTAGATTTACAATTTAAAATGTGTCAGGTAAGCAAACATGTACATGAAGTTTAGCCACTTCATGTAAACCAATCTATGAAAACTGTGGATATTTTTTTTTTTTTGTTAAAAAATGAATTGTTGTTGGACTGCTAAACAAAGTGTGTTATTGCTAGTTCTGTAGATTAACCCTGGAGTTTCAACTGCGTGAGTCACTGATAGTTTTAGATTCCTTAAAATGGCATTTGACAAGAGGTTGCTATATTTAGACAAGAAGTTGTAGCTGAAGAGTGAAATCTGAAAGCTGCTGGACCAAAATATGCATTTCTGAAACACAATTTTTTAAAATTAAACTATGGACTTAGTTATGCAAAAGAAAACAGTGTTAGAGATTCACCGAGAAATCAGGTGTCAAACATTTGAACATTTTGTTCAAATGCTGTGCTTGTAGTACAGCAGCTTCTTATAGTACAGAAATATAACAAGCTGCTTAGAAATAAACTGTATTGTCTACAACGTGTCGACAAGCCTGTGGTTTATTTAGACTAGAAAGTGTAAGACTTTAAGCAGATGGAAAATTTAGTGCAGCCTTCACATTTACAAAGAAACCAATGTGTTAGCCGGCACATTAACAAGAACAATGATAATTGAGTTGCAAGTTTTTTTTATTGTTTTTTTTTTTTTTTTTGCAGCATTTCACACAGCAAAGGAGTAAACTCCTCCTTTGCTGCTACACCGGGTGAGACAGAGAACGGGCTCAAGGGAAAAAGCACAGCTGATTTCAAGTGTGGTGCTCATTTGATATGCATTACCTCAGCAGACCTGCCCACACTGCCTTCAATTGACTGCCGAGTACACAGCAGTCTAACAGGAACATGGGGAATACGTCAATGAAAATGACCAAAGTCAAAGAGAATGCGCAGCTTCTGGATTCATTTTCTTAAGACAAAAATTGTAAAGCACGCTGCAATATGTGTCATAAAAATTTCACTGAAGTCTAGGTAAATAATTTGTTTCACCACTTAAAAAATCCGATCCTACCCTGTGCTTCTTTTCACAAATTTTCTTAGACAAAACAAGTTACCTAAAAATCAATCCATAGAAAACTGAAGCAGTCTTTTCAACAACTTTTTCAATAAGCCATAAATCCCATTTCTATTTAAAAGTGTATGCATTTATTTTCCACAGTTTTCACATTAGAATAGACTGGAAGGTAGGAATTTGTCCCAATTTGTCTGCATGTGACTTTCACTGTATTTTATGTGTGCAAAAACCTTATTGAGTACTAAATTCAGGGCTATTTAGTCATTTCTGACTTTCCTAACCTCTCAGTATAAATAGATTGCGCCATTATTCTTTTAGGCTTGTTGAAATTTAATGCTGCACATAGTGTTTTATTTGTCCAGCTTCTTGCTTCACTTTTGTAATCTTGGCACTCACGTCTGCACTTTTGTGAAAGCTGAATTAGTTTGTAACTGATGTTTTGTTGGTTTGTAAACTTTGCTGCTGTTTGAAAATGTCCTAAAAGTTGCAGAACAGAAACATAAATGTCTGAGAATGGGATCAAAGCAACACATGCTGCCTGGAGGTGGTGTGGGTCTCTTTCATCTCCTGTGTCGTTGGGCATGTAGGTCTTGTCACTCATTACAGGTGTCGGAAAGATCTCTCACCTTAGCTGGTGCACTGCTGCTTGAAGTGGCAGGCCTCTGATGGAGGACGTCTCATTGCACAGACAGCCGTCTTCCACTTTTTCATCTGTCCTTTTGCTACTCATCCAACCCTCTCTAAACCTCTGTGCCAATTACCTGAGCCATCTGAAGTTTCTTGACGTGGACTTCAGCAAAGCTTATGTCCGATAGCAGCTGTGTGCCGACGTTAGTGTTAGTAAAGCACGTGAGTTAGTTTTATCTGCTCTGGTATCAGGGAACATAGGCATATTTTGACAGTTCATGTATTTTATGAGACAGCTCCATGGTTTTAATTTGGGCTGCACAATAAATCAGCCAGGGTTTCCTAAATTTTAGGCGATTGGCTGATGCATGTGGAGCCAATCTTCTGCACTAATCATACCTACCTATGCAAAGGTCTACAAATCGCCCACTATGGCCTTTGATGTGAGAGGGGAACAACTGGCAGACCTGTCCACTGGGTCATGTCTGCATGTGTGTAGCTACCAACTTGCAACGTTCACACTTTTCAGACAAGAAAAATGGTATTGGCCTAAATTTGCATTGTTTGATTAGGCTTTTTAAAGATTGATGATCGGTCAGAAAACTGCAATTGGTTCACCCTCAGCATTAATTCTTTTTTTGTGTGTGTGTTATTTAATTTGTATCATTAATCAGATTTTATAAAAAAAAGTAATTACAAAAAAGGACATTGACTTTTTCCACATAGGGCTACCTCAAAAGCTATCTAAAGGCTCATCTCACGTTTTCTAAAAAAATATTTATCAAGACTTTTGGGAAGATATCTCATAAAACGGTGAGACAAAAGTTGTTCTTTTGATTTATGGCTCTAGTAATTTTAAGCTGAAAATTCCGAAATAAAATTCATCAATGTGTGAATTTCAGCTGAAGAGCAGTTGGTTTATGCATCAGTGATCCAGAACACACCAGCAAGGCCACAGCTAAATATTTAAACAAAATTCCTTCACGGTGATGTAAAATCCTCTCTGCCAGTCATCACAAACGCTTCATGATGGATGTTGGTGCAAAGGGTTGCACAACCAATAAATAGGTTTAGGGGACACATTTTTTTTTTTTTTTTTTACAAAATCAAAACAAGATTACTTTTGTAAAATTATAAAACTCTTTGCTGCATTTTATAGTTTGAAATGTTTCCATTCTGGAGGAAGAAAGTTCACATCCCCTGGTTGTTTTTGTGTAATTTACATCCAGATGTAAACAAGAGTGAAACGCAGGACTTTCTTATTGGAGCTCTACTTTTAGGCAACACATGGTACAAATTTGATTGTTCAGACATTTTATGGCTAGCTGGGTGGTGTTAATTTTTATGAGTCAAATATTTGTCTGAAGTCGGTGACTAAGTCAGTGAGCTCATAACCACTTCTACTAGCTGTTTTTAAGTGTGAAATGAAAAGAAAGTGGTTTTATGTGGAAAGAAATATTAGTCTTAGTTTAAGTAGATTAAATATCTTGATTAGATCAGAATATGGAGAAATACATACAGTACCGTGTGCATTTTTCTTGACCTGCCTGCTTGCTGTTTTACACCCCCCTGCCGCCTCCTTTTTCTTCATCTCTCATCTTCACGCCTCTTCACCTTCGCCTGTGCTCCTGCTGAACCTGAGACTGCTTCCTCTCTCCTGTAACTCAAACACACACAGCTTTGTTTCTCCTCCAGAGCTTTGAGTTTCTAAGGTCTAGCATCCGTGATGTGGCTGTCCTTCTGCTGGATGTTTTCCTTATCAAGATCAAGGCATGAAGGATGCAGAAAAGTTGCCCTTCCAGCTTCTTCGTCTCAGCTTTAGAGTTGCACTATGACTCACAACCTACAGCTCATTAGTTTCACTTCAAAATGGCCGCCCTGCTAATTGAAAACACATGGAGGATATTCCAGAATAAACACTTGCTCTGATTTGCCTTTTTTTGGGCCCTGTAATTGAACAACAAACTGTTAAAAGGTGCACAAACCACCTTGTCAGAAGAGTTGCTGCCTCTTTCCCATCTTTTCTCGTGTAAATCAGAAGCTGCCCTTGTGCAAGGAATTCTGCTGAGATTAATTAAGTAGGCTAATTACCATACCAGGCGTGTGGCAGAGATTGAGGGCTTGAATGTGAAATAGCCACCCCCCATTTCTCTCTGAATATTAACACTGAAACCCTGAGGGACTGCCAAAATCTCAGTGGCACCAAGAAAAGTGGAGCTAAACTGCAACAGTCTTAGCTGCTTGTCGGTCAAAGGAGTGACTTCACATCAACCCCCAGAGTCTTTGTTTCGGTGATGAGCTTCACACACAGTCAGCAGCAGCATAGCTCCGTCCACGGAGGTAATAATGTGTTTAACAGTGGGAGCAGCAGCATTTTCGAACTGTTGTAAGTGGGTTGCATTGCTTTTTTGGGGTGGTGGAGGGGGGTTTGTCCATAATTTCTCCTTAATGTTAGACTGGAAGATGAATAGTGTGAACAGATGTCTACAGAAATGTCTTTATTGTTATGTCAATGAGATTCTAAATTTTAAAAAAAATATTGTGTTTTCACAGTACTGTGATACACACATAGGTCATCCTATAAGTTTTTGTTGTAAATTCCTATGCTGCTGAAAATTTAAGATGGAAAAGAAACACTTTTGGCTGCTGCAGTTGATAATAGCATGTTGATTATTACCATTATAAGATTGTAACAGCTTCATGACCCTGAGAGGAAATGATGGAGGACTTAATGACATTTATTGACTATTATTTTTTATTTAAATAAATATATAAATAACACTATTAAATTAACATGGGAAGATTTTACTTTCCATCTTATGTCATTTATGCTCCGTGGAAATGTATCTAAATAGCAGGGAGTAGTGTAGCGGCCTTATTTCTGCCTGCTGACAGTCAGTGTGCAGCAGTAGCTCAAATTCATACTTGGATTCATACTTTATCTAGTTTGCAATAAACTCATAATAAAGTGGATGAAATGCATAAAATATAAATCTTAATTTTCAAGAAAACAAAAAAAAAATCACAAAAAAGATGATCAACAAAAGAAGCTGGTCAAATATCAGAAATAAATTTCTGTCAAATGACTGAAAATCAACTTTGAAGGTTATGAATAATTTTGAACTTAACTAAGTTAAGAAACTAATTTTATCAATTGTGAATCAATTAAGAATCTTAAAATTAACAACATTGCATATTAAATGAAGTGTCCACTCCTACTTCAAAAACTTTATATTAATTTTTTTGAATTTTTTTCTTTCAATGGTTCTTCCATCGTGTTTTTTTTTTCTTTTTTCTTTTTTTTTTGGAGAAGTGCAGCCTCTGCATTTAACCTATGTGTCTTGGTTTTGGCTAAGGAATTTTGGCAATATCACCCTTTGACACAACTACAAAGCCCATGGACTAGATTAGTAAACAGAAGGAGTTTAAAGCCAGACATTCAGCCTCCCTACAAACCACAAGATTCATGTCTGAAGGCTCTTTTATTGTAGTTGGTTTAGGAAGTGAAGGTCTAAAACCTTCTTACCTATAAGTACGAAAAGAACTGGAGTCACATGCCCAAGCTTGAAATAAAGGCAAACTTAATTTAACCAAGTTGTATTTAACTTGCTTTAGTTGGGTCAATTCAGTATGACTTTTTAGTTGAATTAAGCTGGCTCTAGTGAAGTTTAGTTTAAAATTTTCATCACAATTGTTGTGAAAAAAGTCTTAAAAATCTTACATTTATTTCACAGAAACAGCAGAAACTCAGCACACAATAACCAAAACAATCTCTGCAGCAGAATGCCAGTTTGCTCATGTGCTTACACATTGAAATTACTGTTATCCTATAAAGTGATTGCTTGTTTGTGTTCTACATGTGAGCACACTGTCAGTGGCCTTTACCTCTGTTGTTCCCTGCTGAAGGTTGGGCGACCAGTTCTATAAGGACGCCATTGAGCAGTGCCGCAGCTACAATGCCCGCCTGTGTGCCGAACGCAGCGTCCGCCTGCCGTTCCTGGACTCTCAGACTGGCGTGGCCCAGAACAACTGCTACATCTGGATGGAGCGCCACCATCGAAGCCCTGGTAGGACGACACACACACACACCCCCCACTCACACACACACAAAGAGGCACAGAATTCACAGAGCGATGTACTCCCTGTTCTGGGTCAGGCTGCACTTTTATACTCTGGAGGCTGCTGTTCACAGCAGTGAATAAAATGCGTGAGACTTGTTGCAGACTACACGCTGAATGTTTTTCTGATGATCCGTAATAATCTCCCTGACTCACTGTGGAGAAACCTGCTATTTGCTCTCTAAGTAACAGCCCATTATACACAGATCTCAGCCCGTACTGACTGTCATCATAATTGTATTTATTAAAGAATCTGTCCAGGCAATTTCTGACTCCAACCTCATCCTGTGGAGATCATATAGGCTGTTTTTTTTCTTCTAATAGAATTTTGAAATTGTAAATTATAATTAAAGACTTGTAAGAAGTCTTTGAACTACTTTCAAGAAGTTCAAAGACTTCTTGTGAGAGAGAAAGAAGTCTTTAAACAGGTTTTAAGAGACTAATTTGTGGTAAAGATCAAGAAAACACACAGTACTGCTGGTGAATGTTGCAGTGGTGATGTGACTTGCAATAAACAATAATAAACAGGCATATGAAGACAGTGTTGACTTCTTTTTGCTTTGCAAACATGCAGTAGGTCCCAGATAGTGAGCAATCTAACCAGATTTTCCAAGCAGAATAATTTTATGGAAAATATTTCATCTGCCTGCAACTGCTGTTTTGGCAGCAAAACTTAGTTGAAGTTTCTTAATAACAATAGCACATCTTATGTGCTTGACAACATTTTCTGCTACAGTAAGCAAGCATCGACAAATATATTACATGCATAGAGGTTATTAATGTATTGTACTTATACAGTATGCTAATACTTAATGCAGTTTAAGCAGTTCTTTGCTCTATTCATATTCCATACAGTGATCTTGGGGTGACTGCTGGAGAGCTGCATTTAAGATATTTCTTTTTAGCTTTCCTGTCTTTGTTTTTAATGGAAGCAGAGGTGATGATTTGAAAGTAGTTGCTGTAAAACATACGTTTACTGTTGCATTAAAACTAAGAAAAAAATCCTTTCTGAGGTGACATTTTAAAGGGCCTTCAACACTGTTAGCATCGGCCCTGTTAAAAGCAGCCTGCATGTATTGCCTAGAGGATGTAGATCCTTACTCTGAGATTTCCAGAAAATTGCCAGTATTTCCAAATCCAGCATGTTGCATAACAGACGGGTTAGAAGCTCAAAAGGATAAAACAGAGCAACTTTACTGCAATATCTTCATCCTTGCAGTCTCAGTCTCTCTTAAAATAGGAGCCAAGATGAACCACAGACATGCATTGCAATCTAAAGATGTCAGCATTGGATGCATTTCCACCAGTTCCACTGCTAAACTGATCCTAGTTCTTGCTTAGAACCATTTCATTGTGTTTTCAGTACTCCAGCCTCTGGTTTGGTTTATCAAACCGCTGGTTTGATAAGCTAAGCTAACAGCATCAACTGTTAGCTAGGCCAGAGGATAAACAGGTTTTTTTTAGGAGTATTTTATTTTTTCCCTTTAAGTAGCATGAACAGGACTAAAGTTCAATTTGGCCACTGCATTTCATACTTCATAAGAAGTCAAGTGCAGAAGTCCTCATTGTTTCCTCCCACTACAACCTTTGTCTGTGTACCAATCAGGCAATAGTTGTTGGACACTACAAAAGAAAAAAATCTGCCCAGATGACGTGTCGAGAACAATTTGCAAGAACAAAATGATGTCATTTTGTTATTGCAGAACTTGGAAAGAGATTAAACAAAACTATAAGAAAAATTTGAATTGGTAGCGGAATAAAAGTGCTCTTCTGTTTCCTGCTATTTAAAGAGAGTCAATGCATGAGCATTGCCTAAAGATAAAATTGACCATGACCTTTTAATATTATCAGTATAACTGCTTCAGTAAGTTAGAGTGGTAATGTTAGGTCATCTGTTTACAGTGATACCAAGTTGAATATTTTAATTTGTGAGATTAAACTTTCTTCCTGCCCTCTAGAAAAGTAAATAAAGAATAGAACTATTTGGATCAAATATTTACGTGAGGCGATTTTAGGGATGTAATGATCTGCTAGCGAGCTGGTTTGTTGGTTCGTCGAAAATGAACTGGTTCTTTGGTAGAACCAGTTCTAAAGCCAGCTAAATAGCTAAATTTAGCATTAGCTATTTAATGGTTAACTACTGGAACTACTTTGGTAGAAAACACAGATTTAGGTCTTCTTCCCTCAGCAGCATCTTCAACTCCAAACAGAAAACGATTGGATTTTGAGTTGCCTACCTGATGCAGCTAGTTAAGCTAAAAATTACAGTTTATTCTGCTGCCTTTTTTGAATTGTTCTTTACAACCAGACCATTTGTATGTGTGGAGTTTCAGCTGCAGAGGTGAAACTGTCTTACCTGTGTGCATCTACTTTTGCAGGTGTTGCAGCGGGGCAGATGTACACATACCCCGCTCGCTGCTGGAGGAAGAAGAGGCGGCTCCACAATACCACGGACCCCCGCCTGGGCATCTACGGCCTTCAGCTCGGTAAGACTCCTCCCCACCCACCCACCCATCCATCTCCGGCCCCCCGTCTGACTCTCCGCCTCCTACCAGCTTCTAAATCACTGGTGCTGATCTGAAATGATCTCACCACAAGCGAATGACTCTCTCTCAGCGCGCAGAGCGGGATGGCAGATATTTTTGCTTCTTTCCAGAAGATAAATGAAATGTGGCTGTGTCCTCCACGGCTGGTAAACTTGTTTTGTGAGAAGTAGAACACGTAATTAGATTTACCACTGCTGGGAGCGTAGAGACAGAGGCCGGCCACAGTAGACAGTATTTAATAAATGTTAGGGAATGGAGTTTGGCCTTCAGTGGCTGCCACTTGAAACAACTCACTCAACACATTCCAGCTGTCCTCTACATTTCTGCCTGTTTTCTACTCTCCAGCTCCCTTGCTGATTGGTTTTGTTGTTCTGTTTTTGAGGCTTTTATCACAGCATTAGTCGACGACGGACTCCGTGTTGTGACTAGTGTTGCTGAGCTCGTGCAGCCGCTCCATTCTGTTTCCCAAATCTGGGGGGGATGTGAGGGATTTTCATGCAAACTCATCTTTTTTTTTATCTTTTCAACAGTTTCTGTGAAAAGATGCAACATTATCATGTGTTAGCAGAAATCCCTAAGACCCAACCCAATTTTTGGAAAGTTTGAAAAATGAGGGGGGAAAAAAGCATGTTGGAGTAGAATAGCAAAATCCTGCAATAACTCATGAGCTGAGTCTTTGTTTCCTAAAAACACCCCATTGTTGTCTATTGTTTTCCTCTGCACCCGCTCTGGCTTAGGCTTCACCACCACCAGCTGTCCCTTCCCCTCTCCAACAACAATGGCTTGCATACATGCCGTCTGCAGGAGCCCGGCAGAGGTGAAACGAAGCCTGATTGAACCTGGCGTCTCGTCCACGGAGCACGTAGCGCACCCGGCCAGAGGTGGCCGGCACAGGGCAGCAGCCAGCGTCTGTGTCGCTGTCTAACTGATGGTGTGCTAAAGAGACTGGGGCTGCATGCAGAATCAGCTCCCTGCTGCAGGCTGCTGCCAGCTCTATTTTTAGCCCCCCAGCTCCCTTGGGTTTAGACGGAGGGAGGGAGAGAACGAGCGAGGGTGGAGGTGGGTGAGGGGGGGTTGTCTCGTCGCGGAGAGTTGAAAGTCAACGTGTGCAGACACAATGGTGAGGGGCTGCTGCCACGTGGTATCTGCTTTCCTTACTCCTACCTTTTGTCTTCCTCATACCTCTGCAGTCTGCTGTTTTTTTTATGTCTTAATATTCAACAAAAAGTCTCTCTAGTGTGTAGTTGTAACATGAAGGGCTGATGGAAAGCTGGATAGTGGGGGGGGGGGAGGACTTGGGCTTTTGAAGTGGCTACAATCCATAAACCAACTGAAAGATCATGCAGCTCTCTTTTGGAAAGAGTTTGTGTGACTAAGATCTGTCTGCCTGTCACACTTTTGTTTGCTTTACAGAACCTGCTCACCTCCTACGATATTTGTCCATAAACACACTGTAGGAGGAAATACTTTGCAAAATATTCACAACCCTTTTAATGTTTGCACATTTTATCATGTTAAAGCTGAAGCTTCAGTGTATCCTAATTTGTTAGAAAATTACAAAGTACTTGGAAAATAATACATGGTTTTAAGGTTTGTAATGCCAAATAACATTCTGGAAATTGTGGCTCACATTTGTGTTCATTCCCCCAGAGTCGGTGTTTCATAGAATCGCCTTTTTATTGCAAATGCAGCTGCAGGTTTTGTATGTACCAGCTTACTACATCTATAAACTAAATTTTTACTCATTCTTCGTCATGAAACTGCTCAGTCAGACTGAATGGAGGATGTCTGTGAACGTCAGTCTTCAAGTTTTGCCACAGATTTTCAATTGGATTTAGGTCTGGGCTTTGACTGGGCCATGCAAACACATGATATTGGCAGTATTTTAACTCTGTTTAGTATTGTTATCCTGTGAAAGTTTTCTCAAGTCTTTTGCAGCTTTCTTCCAAATTTGCCATTTATTTAGCTCCATGTATTTTCTCATCAAAATTAGGAATGTTTTTTTTGGGAAAGCATCCCTGGAGCATGATGCTGCCACCACCATGTTTTACTATTGGAGAATTAGATACTGTGTTTTTAGTTATTGTTTATCTGTGTTATGCCAATGTGAAACCAATAACTGCGGATTCAGTCAGTCCTTATTGAGGATAAATGGCAAAGGCTAGAGGATTGGATCATATTCCTTTGCGATATTCGTATGATTCCTAATAAGTCGCTTTTGTCCTTCGATCAGATGGTGGCCTTATGTCCAGAGACACTTTGCCCACCCAGGGCACCACACTGGAGGCTCTTCTGCGAGGAGAAGGTCTGGACAAGAGGAACAACTCCAAGAATGATGAGGAGAGCCTGCTAGAGATCCAGGTTATACAGACAGTGATGTAACCTAAATGTTTGCAAAACAAAATCAGCTAAATTTTCCCAACTAACCTGCATAGTTTGTTAGCTGAGAGCTGGAGAGGCAGACTGTCTCACACCTGGTTAGTAAATGTATCTGGGTGACGAGCAGTTGACATAAAATGTTGGGGTCAAATATAGAGAAAATAGAAAGCTTCAGTGCTCTTTTTGTTTTGTTTTGTTTTGTTTTGTTTGTCCATTATTTTATCAGTGAAGACTTTGGTAAACCTAAACTTATCTCAGTATCACACATTCCACCAGAAGCATGTGGAAACAGGCTTGTTTACAGGAAACAGGAATCTGTTAAGCTGCTCGCTCCATTTAAAACTAAAATTAAAATAAAAGGTTGTTAGCGGTTTTAAAATATCAAATTTTGCTTCAGATATTTACAGCTCCATTCACATCTCTCTGTCTTTCTGTTTCAGAGGGTTCTGGAAGCAGATGCAGCAGAAGACGCTTTCAATGACGACGATGACTACGAGGTGGACACTCCCAAGCGGAGACATCGAGGAAAGGGAAGAGTAAGTAGCTGGAGGGCGCTCTGCAATCATCTACTGAAGTGGCAGTTTTCTTCTGTAATGATATTTAAATCTGTGCAATTGCCCGAAGGTTGAATGTGTATGTTGGAGTCATTAATAGCAACTTTATTGTTTCTTCTGCTCAGGGCCGGGGTTCAGGCCGCAGGAGGACAGATCTGGATGACGATAAGCCATATGTCTGTGACAGTAAGCGGAGAAAAAAGTCATGATTTTCAGAAAATAACGTATGCAGAAATAAATACTTGTTCATTCAAAGTACTCTTTGTGCACATAATGAGCTTGCTGTATTTTGCAGAAAAAATATTGTTCTTTTTTGAAAAAAATCAAAACAAAAGGCAGTTTAAAAACAAACACAGACCATGAAGTCCCAGACTTAATGCAGTCGCATCCAGATGGTTCGCTTAAGCTGAAACCAGGCGACCTGTGTCATGATCACCTCAGGTGTCCCTGCATATTCAAGTTGCATGTGGAAAATCCAAGCAAGAGGGTGTTGGATTTTACTGCAGTGTGTCTACTTGTGTAACCAATTTTCATTCTATTTGTTCTGTCATTTTCTTTTGTTTCAGACAGATACAAACAAAAGCAGAATTCAAAGACTTTGACCTCAGGTACTGTTTTTTTTTTGTTTTTTTTTCTTTTGACTTTTAGCTTTTTTAAATCGTGTTGAAGGACTGTTGCTTGTTACTTAGTTTTCCAAAGCTTGGAAGTATTATGGACTGAGTGTGCCAGTATTAAGGTGTACTAAGGTCTTCAGAAAGTGTAAAAGCCATAAAGTATTTTAAATAGAGGTGTGCCGATCGATCGGTCACCGATCATAATCGGGCCGATTTTTGTGAAAAAGTGCATGATAGGTGATCGGCGATCATTGGCTCTTGTTGCCGATACCGATCATCTCATTTCGCAGCCTGCCTGTGCAGCTGGTCTCCTCTTTCCTTCACTCTGCGCAAACGCGCAGCAACAAATCCTAAGCGATGTGTAACTATAACGCACTGAGTGAATGGGGAAGTTTGCGTGTTGCGGCGGAAAATTGAAGCACGTCAAAATGCATCAACACAACGAAGCTAATACGAGTACGACATAAAAACAATGCCATACTTGACGGAGATTGGCTACATCGAGGCTCACTGCAGTAAAAAAGACATACGGAGGATCAGACAGCAGGTAAAGCAGCGCACAGCTACAAACACTCACCCGGATTAGCATGACGGTCAGAAAGCTAAACAAATAACCTGTGTTATTAATTCTTCAAGTACTTCAATGACTCATGTCTATGCTTTTATTTTGAAGTGGTTCCCTTTATTGGAAGGAGGTTTGTTCCGTTTATTTCTTCTTCTTGACGTTCAGTTGATCTGTTTGTTGTTTACTGTTGAGACTGGTGCCGCAGTCATTGACGATGTAAGTTGTGGTGTTAGTCATGTGTCATGAATAGGTGGATGTTGGTTGTCACTTCTGACAGCACTTATTTAGTTACAAGTGTGTTCTATAGTTTATGAATGTTTGTTTTGCTCTTAATGGTTGGAATTTAGTGTTGAAACTATCTTTGTATTTGGCTGTTGGTCTTGAGATTTGGGCAGTTGGAAATAGACTGATTCCAGGTGTTGTTCTGCATCATTCAAATTTAAACAGTGCTTTAGAAAGGAATTAATGCTGATATTTAAAGTTTGTTTGCTCACTGATGTTAATTTTTAAATGGTAATTTGAATCTGTATTATTATTGTATTTTCAGAAACTGCTTCAATCTATTTGCACCGTCCTGTCAGTAATTCTTCAGTAAACCATTTAAACACCCTGATGACCAGCCTGCTTTCTGACCGAAGCCCTATCGTGATCAGTTAAGAAAATCCAGCAACAGAGGTCAAATCCTCAACAACCTGCAAAATTACTTAAGTCTTCGAGCTGCGATGTAAGACGCTGGTTCTGCTCTTGCTGTTGAACCGCTGCAAGAGCAGCGCTTCTGCTCCACCTGGTAGTGACTCTCACACCGAATATCTGTTTAAACCTGCAGCATCTAACTTAAAAAATAAATTTTACATGCGTATTAAAACTTTCGCTGTCCTAACATGAGACAGATAATCTCTAAAAAAAAATAATCGATCTCCTCCCTGATCTGCATAATTACTCCGCTCAGTCAGAAACAGCCAATCAGAGCTAGCAGTAATCAGCTAGCCGCCATGCTAACAGGAAGTTTTCATTCAGTAAATCTGGATTGTTTATTGTATGGAACCTGTTTTTGCCTTTGAATGTTAAGTTTTATACTTGAACTTCTTGGCAATGTTGAGAGGTTTTATTTTGACTCTTTGTATTATTTAACCTCTTCAGAGCCTTCATATGTTATCAGTCTGTTAAAGATAGTATTATCAATAGCTGTACAATTTGCACAATGCCTGTTTTGTTTAGGTTTCTTCTTGAAAAAAGTTATTAAAAACAAGTTTTTGTCTAAATTAAGGTGAATTCATGGTTCCTTTTTCCACATAATGTAACCGGTAGTGTTTATGATAAAAAAAAAAAATAATAATAATAATTATGTGATCGGTATCGGTGATCGGCCCTCATGGGTGATCGGTATCGGGAGGAAAAAACCTGATCGGCACATCTCTAATTTTAAATAACATGCAATAAAAACTGTCAAAGTGAGCAGGGCTTCTCTGGCCGTGTGGAGCATAGAGCAGGGTATTTACGCAGTCTGGAAAAGTTTTCCAGGTTTGGATTTTTGTGGAAAAGAAAAATATGTATAGGAAAATATTGGCATTTCCAGGTTTTATTTTCTACCTCATTGTCATAATCAGGGGTTTCCAATTCCAGACCTCCAGAGCCACTGTTTGGCAACTTTTAGATGCATTCCTGCGATGCATCTTAATCTTTCTCCAATACTGGAACCCTGGCCTAATTGCTTCCTTCCTTCTTTCCTTTTTTGCTTCTTCCTATATTACCTTGTGTCATTCTCTCTGTCATTTCTTTTTTTTTTTCTGTTTCCTCCGGTCTTTCCTTGTGTCTTTAAGCTCCCCCAGCTTAATCTTTATTTCCTCCCAAATATTTTGAAGACAGTTCTGTTACAGTAATTTCTTCCATACTTTCAGATGCTACGTTTCCTCTGCTGTAACACAAAAACTATTTTAGTAATATTGCTCCTGTGTGTTCTGCAGTATATTTTCTAGTTTGCAGACGCAATAAAAATGAGCTGTTTTTATAAGATGAACAAGACGTTGAGCTTAATGCGCTCTGTTTTTTTTTTTGTTTTTTTTGCAGTCTGTACAAAGCGATACAGAAACCGCACAGGACTCAGTTACCACTACACTCATTCCCACCTGGCCGAGGAGGACAGAACCGGGGAGAGAAGCACGGTGGCGTCCCGTTCCCCCACTGCACCACAGACTGACCGGCACAAACGTAAGACCCCCCAAAGTTGAGCTCTGAAATGTCGGCCTTTGGGAAATGTGTTGGCAGTAAAGTACTAGTGGTTTACATTTGGTGATGTGTGAACATCTGTTTTTGAAATTCTTAATTTTATAGTCATAGTTTTGAGATTTTTAGGTCACGACTAAGAGATGCGAAGTTAAACTTATAACTCTGTAGATGTGAAGTAGAATGAAAGTCAAAATATTGAGCTTGTTTTTCAAAATTATTACTCTGGATCCTTGTTTCTGTGTCATAAGTCATGTCAGATTTGTGTCTTATTAATATGACTGAATCTCTTAAAAATGGCTTTGAAATTAAAATGTCCTTGTATCTCATAATTATAGTCATTAAAAGACAGAGCTGGAACTTTGTGTTTAATAAAGGTCGTTTTAATATAAATGACTTTGAAAGTAAAAATTTAAATTTGCATCTAATAACAGACTTGTAACATAATTATCACTATAAAAACCAAATGACAGAAAAAGTGTAAATTATAAATTCTTTATTAAAATTATAACGTAGTCAAGTTTTTTTTCAAAGAATAAAATGATCTCATGAAACTTTTACTCTCATAATTAATGGATCTGAAGATAAAAAAAAACTTTTTCGTAACTGAGGCAATGGAAGAAAAATCTATGACTTTATATTGTAATTATGGCATTAAGAAATGACGTTCCATCTTATAATGATGACTTATGAATTCTGACCAACCACATAAAGTACACAGCAGAGTTTTTGTTTTTGAAATTTACAGAGTTATAGGATATTGTTGTGATACAAGAATCAAACATGACAAACCAACATTTAGCTTTAATATTGTACAAATCTAGAACTCAACTGGAAGCAATATTTAGTTTCATACTAATTTATAGGGACTGCTTATTCTTATTAAACAATATGTAGTTTTATACTTTTCTTTCTTTTGGTTTGTTGTTTGGTTTGTATTTCCTTCTAATTAATGTAAAGCACTTTGAACTGCATTGTGCAATATAAATAAAATGCCTTACAACACATCAAATAGGATCACATTTGGATGTGTCTTATAAAAAAAAACTAACTTGCTTCAAATTGAACTGTATCCTGAAATCTTTTCAAGGTTCAAAGGTTTCTGGTGGAACCACCATTCCCAACAACTACTGTAATAAATGCCATGGTGCAAACAGGAAAACGGGTAAATCTGGGTCTCCCTGCGCAGCCTGCCAATGCACAAGTAAGTTAACTTGCTCCTATGCACAAAGTAATCGCTGACATCAACTTCAAAATGCTCAGAATGGTTTACACAGGTAACTTTCTCATGGTCTAAGTTGCCCCCCTCTGCTCTGCATCCCAGCTGGTGGTGGGGAGGAGAAGGAAGACGGCACATTCGCAGCAGCCGAGGAGCTGTTTGGCACCACCTCAGAGAGCGACACCTCCACCTTTCACGGTTTTGAGGACGACGACCTTGAAGAACCGGCCGCCGCAAATAGCAACGGGATATCCAGCCGCCACAGATAGACCTGTTAGATTTCAACTGACACTTTTTTTCAAATATATATATGGATTACCCTCCGGCAAAAATCAGCTGCTTCTTTTTCAATTTTTTGTTCTTGGTTTTGTTTTCAGAAAGCACAAAGTGAGAGTTTCCGGACAGAAATGCAAGTGGTATTTTATCTACTGAACATTGTTGAATAATTTATGGAGACAATTTTTTATATATATTAATATAGGGTATAAACGTACCTTTAATGCAACAAACTATCAATGTTTCCTAAAAAAAAACAAAAAACTGTAAAACAGAAGATGCTCTTGGTGTGCTTTTTAAAAAAATTCTACCCAATGTTGGTAGAAGAAGCAAAAAGCTATGAACAAATGCAAACACTGGAGAAATTAGAGACGGTGAATTTTTTAAAGTGATGAGTTTGGTTGGTGATCGATTTTCTTTGAAGACGATACTTGCAATCGAAGATCTTTCGGGACTTTGAAGGCGTCTTCTAAGCTCACTGGGTTGAATGTGTGGAAGTGAAGGAACGAAGGAAAATTACAAGCCACTGGAAATATTGGAATATGAAAGTCTTTTTTTTTTTTATTATTTTCACGGAGAGGGACATAAAAAATTAAAGGTAAGCCATGTAGTAATCAAATAATCAGACATATTAACAAGTTAACTTTCCTGCATGATTACTGACCTTTAACCTTGTTTACCTGCAAGGGCTTGAAAATTATTTATGCTTCCGAGTTTTGTGTCTTAACCACAACCTTCCATGTATTTTATTAGATTGTTGTTTTTTTTGTGCAAAATACATACATATAATGATGTGGAAGGGAAATTATGATGAAGCATATTTTTCATAAAGCATCATTTTCACAAATAATCTGAAAACTGTTGTGTTTTCATATTTTTCCTCTTTTGAGTAAGATGACCCTAATTAAAGTGCAGGTCCTACAGGTGTCCCCAAACGTCAAATAGTCACCTTGTCAATACTTTCACAAGCTTCCTTGCCACTTCTGAAGAAATACATCCTTGCAGCATGATGCTACCACTGCCATGTTTCATTTTTTGTTGGTGGGGGGGTGATGTGTCTCAGTTTTCCATCTCATCCGAGGCTGCAAACAGGACCTTTTATGGTTTTGGCATTGTTGCTACTCTTTCTTAAAGGCCAGCTGCGTGGAGTGCAGAACTGTCCTGTCCTGCTGTGAGAGCTGCTAACTCAGCCAGTCAGGTTAGCTGGACGGCCATGTTTTGGTGGGTTTTGTGGTCGGGCCTTACTCTTTTCTGTTTTACAACGATGGACTGAAAAAGGCCTTGTTGAGGTATTCTCTAACAAACATCAGAGGCTTTCACACAACAGATGTGTTTATGCTGATTTTGGTCAGTTATGAAGGCGCACTGCATTTTATTTAAGGGCATCAGAGAAAATGGTGTGGAACTTCACACTTGCATTTGTGTTAAAAAAAAAAAAAAAAAAAAAAAGTTAAAACATGTAAATTGTTCCTTGCAATTAACAATTGCATAACTACTTTTTGTTAATCTGTCACATAAGTTGAAGTTTGTGGTTTTAACATGACAAAATGTGAAAACAGTACAGGGCTGTGAATGCTTTTGCAATGCACTTTGTTCCCCGTTCTTCTCTAACTATGATTGTCTGTGATGCAGGAGCAGTGAGCACATTGCCATATTGCCCTGGGATCAGGGGATGACCAGTGAAGAAGAGGATTTAACTCTCAGAAACTATTGAGCCTCTTCGTCTGTCCTGATTTGGGCTCAGAACGCGCGACTGAAGCTGCCTTCCATGAGCAGCGAGGCTTAATTCAAGCAACTGCTCCCCTGATATTATGTATGGAACCCCTTTGAAACATTTGAAATGTGAGCATCCGGCCTCATTTTCTCCTACCTGCACTGTGCTGGGAGCTCCTGTCTGAACTATGGGAACACTAAAGGCCAGGCCTTTGGATGGGTTGTACCCGACCGGCCCATGGGGGTGACCCGGCTGACCCGCCTGCTCTATGACCGTGTGTCTGCCCTGATACAAGAAGACGCCATCATCCTGAACACTGTGCTAGCCTGCCGCTCTGCACTGAAAGCCAGCTTTGATAGCCATGCCTCCTCCAACCTGATCGGACCAGTGACCCCCACCTGACCCGTCCGCTGACCTGCAGCCATAGAGCCAGTGCTCAACTTCACCTCTATTACATGCAGACCTCTGAACTACGTAATTCTCTTACTTTGACAGTTTTTCTTTTCCTGATTTAGTCTGTTTCTGAAGTTGATCTTAAATCACAGCAATCCTTCTCACTGTTTTGCATGCTTTCTTTGCTGAACTAAGTTTTTCTTCATTTCTGTCTGTCTGTACTGATACCTCTGTCTGATCAGGTGCACAATACTCACAGCTACTCAGGCATCTTTTTGTTTCCTGGTGATTGTTCAGCTTCTTAGCTCAGATCAGTGATTGTATTCGGCTAACGAGGAGAGACATCAACACCCGCACCTCAATTTTCCTTTTTTTTTTTTTTTATCCAAATTTTTAATAAACACCTGCAAAGGATTCTGGGAGGCAGCAGTCGGAGGCCACACCTGCAATAACAAACTTTACTTGTTTGCTGATTTTCTTTGAGCTTCTATGTGTTTCATATGTAAAGCTTAAATAGAAAAACTCCTTTTAGGCTGAAAATGTTCACACCCCAGATGAGAGGGGAAACTACATTCGTGGTTTGTGAGGGCCTGATTTCTTTCTGACATTTCAAAGGTGCTTCCTGTACTGTATCATGAAGCTGTTAGGTCCAAAGGTTGCACATACTGTTGCAGAGGTGTGTGTGATAATTCAGCATCGCTGCTCCATTATTCCTGTACGTCTGTTAGGACTTGTTTGTGCATTCAAATCATCTCTCCTCGCTTCCCTCAGGGACCCCCCTTTCTTCACCCAACTTTTTTTTTTTTTTTTTACCTTTTAATCTCTGCTGGACAAAAACATGCTTCTGAAACGTGTCTGTTATCTTGTCTTTCCGTATAACAGTTATGTAACGTGTCCGTTTGAACATGGGGTCAGTGTGTCTTATCTTCCAAAGTCACGCCACTAAGTGAAAGACGTGTGTCCTAACCTGCTAAATGTTGCAAATACTAACAGGTAAAGTGCTCGCATCTCTAAACAAGTAGCTAAAAATATAAATATCTGCTTAAAATGAAGCGTCACCTTTTTCTTAAAGAGCCGGTATACCTCGTCACAGACACAGCAATAGGCCCTGGAGCTCCTTGAGAAGCCTGCCGAGGGAGAGAGGCTGAGAGGAGGAGGATCTGGGTGCAAACGGAGCCATGAAGAGATGAAATGGACACGACCGGGCGTTGCTTTTGTTCCCGTTGTTTTTTTTTTGTTTTGTTTTTTTCTGCTGTAAATAGAAGTCAAAAAGGAGAGAATGAAGAAGTGTTTGTTTGGTAAACTATTTTTATTGTTCTGAAAAAAATAAATACAAAATAAGGAACAAGTGCAAGCAAATGATTTTTTTTTTTTTTTTTTTTTGCTCGAGCAGGATGATGAGTCATTTTAAGCTGATCAGAAGAAAAGATCCAGACTGGATCAATACGTTTCAGCGACTTACAGGAAAAACTGATGTTTGGGTTTGCTACACTGCAGTATGAACTCTAAAATGATACGATATGATTCTAGAGCAGGTTGGTGTTGCTTCACATACATGTATTTGTAGGAATCGTATAATCAGCAAAGTATTTATTTTTATCTTGGCTTTAAATGATATATAAATGGATAAACCAACACAAATTAGTGCATCTTTTTGAGATGAAGAGAAAATGGTGGTTTTATAGCAGCTGAGTGATGTGTATTCACTCCCTTTACTCTAATAAATACAACCAAAAGGCAGCTGTGACCTAATAAATTCCTATGAGAAATAAACTGAGTGTATCACGAAGCCACGTATTTAAAGTCAAAACCAATGTCCTACTTTAGGATTAAACAAATCATACAAAATTAGATGTTTTATCAATTGTGCACATGGCATCAAAACTCAGTAAAATGTTTTACAACTTGAATATCAGCTTTAAGAAGTTAATCAGAAAGGCGCATTGCATGGTTATAAAGATGGTTCTTTTTTATTTTGGAATTTAATTTTTTTTAAGGATACATTACCTTTATTGGCAAAAAGTGTTGCATTGAAATAGATCAATATTTTATTGCACTAGTATATTTAAACTGATAAAATAATACAACCTTAATTTGAGTTAGTTCATTCATGGCAAGAAAGAAAATCCCATAGCAAGTACTTGTTTTTAATAAATCCATCAAGGCCACCCTTAATGACAAACCTTACAGTTCTTATAAAACATAAATATGTAAATGAAGCATTTTTTTCCCTATATAGTTGTTACTTTTTCAACTTTTACTTATAATCCATGTCTTCCTGTTTCCCCGTGGTGTAAATATTACATCACACAGAGATTTATTTCTCTTGGCAAGTCGTCAAGAACGTACATTCAAGTTAATGTATGTTGTGTGCTGTGTTGATTTCTATAAATTAGAAAATGGCTGCAAGAAAAAGGCTAATTAGCTGACCCCTCGAACATATGAGCAAAATAAAATAAAACAATTGATGTAATGATGGTTCATTATATAAATCATGTCTCACCATTTGCAGACTTTGGCAGAACAAATCACTGGATTCAGCCAAGGGTAGTTTATGTAGAAGCAGCGACTCTTGTCTTATTGTCTTCAAAAGGATCTTTGAATTTAATTTTATATAAATTTTATATATATATATTTTTTTCTCTCATTCTTGAGGATAATCAAAAACAGTAAATATGTAAAAGAAATGTAAAAATAAAAAAATGAGTTCGCATAAGTTACTGCAAAAGAGGAATCGTGCTACGCATTTGCAGGGTTGCTACGACCAGCAGAACAAACACTGTAAAACTGAAACAGAAGATTCAAACACACTACAGAAATATTGATTTTGGTTCTCTTGTTGTTTGATGTATATTTTTTTGCTTTTTGTGTAATTGCGAGACTCTTCCAGCTTATTTTTCTTCCATGAGTCAGAACAGCAAACAGCAGCAGAGAGCAGACAGGTCCAGAGATTTTTATTATTTGGTACCCGTGAACAGATAACAAGTGCTTTGAGTGTTTTAGAGTGCCAGTAGTTATCTTGCTGATCGAGAAACTAAAAGCACAAAATGCCCTGAATATGTAACATGCATAGTAATGTGCTCGCATCATACTAAAGTGTGCTTTCGAATAATGAAATGTAACCAGTTTTTTTTTTAATTTACAACGCACTTGGCACGCAGTGTCACCATGTTTGTGCTGAGGATAACATTTGGTACATAGACTCGACTTAAGCATCTCTCTACCTTACATTTAGGAGGTTACTGGGTTAGGTTAATAAGAATAATTAGCGTCATGACATGTACAGTGCATTGCAATGACTACTAAAAAATAACCGATGAGACTTAGTCAACGGCGCGTTCTAATTTTTCACTGTTGCAGTCAGTGGCCTCCAGGGGGAGATGTGTCCCAGCACTTCTTGTGTGTAGAAGAAGGCAGCAGCCACAATGGAGCAAAGGGGCCTCATTGCTTCCTCTTCAATCCATTTCAGATGTCAGATGTCCATTCATTAGTGAGTCCTGCTCCAGCTCTGTCCCCTGCACCTCATCGTGCTCCAACATGCACCATTTTCCACATGACAAACACTCGACAGTTATCAGACAGAGAGAAATAAAAATGGGTAATTGTTTCAGAGAATGACACTTGAGATATCCGTGCAACAAAGCAGAAGATGTCCCTCACAGGGCAGCAAGTCATCAAAGAATATAATTAGAATATAACCAGAATAGATTCATTACACACAGATCTTTGCTTCTGTTAAGATTACGAGTTAGCATAAAACCAAGTTCAAAAGAGAATAAAACAAAACAAAGAAACCCCTGAAATGTTATTTTATTGCCCACTCAGCCACAGAGAAGAGTGCTGACATGATTAGTGTCCATTCGACAGTTATTGGTAGCTTGCAAAATGAGGAAAGTGTGGTGTTAAAGAACATTGATAGAAAGTTGAGTGGAAGGAAAATCTTTGATTGACAACAGTGATAACCAAAACAATGAAGCAATGCAGATTCAAGGATTTGGAGAAGATTCTCAAGACGTGGACAACAGCTGGAATTTGTACTTTGAGAGCCATCACACACAGATGAACCCAGGACATAATCTGCAACTTTCAAGCCAGTCCTCAACCACAGACAGTTTCAGAAATGTCTTATCTGGGCTCAGGACAAAACTCTGGGCTCAGGAAGCCAAAGTCCTCCTTCAAGGTTAAAGTAAATTTAGAGTGAAGCCACACAATCCAAGGTACAAAGTTCACAATAGTGAAGTTTCCACAGAGTGAGAACTTGGGGAGCCATTTCATATCCTGGTGTCAGCCCACTTCAATTAGTGAATGTATCCGCGAAGAGATTTTTAATGCTTACATTTTCTGACTAGTTTTCAGGAGATGTTGTTTTATGTCCCAGTGAATATGACTATCTTAAATTTAATACAGAATAATCTTCCTCATTTATCAATATGAAGAGGAAAGACACTAAAGCCAACAATACAGACAAGCTAAAGGCTGCTATCAAAGCAACCTGGGCTACCTGACTCTGGCGGCTGATGATCTCCATGCCATCCTTCATTGACGCAGTAATTTATGCTAAAATACCCCAGACTAAATAATGTAAGCACATACTACGTTATAAGTCCATTTTGAAAAATTTGTTCTAAACATACTGTTCAAATATTTAATTTGAGAGAAAATGAAATTTGGGATTTCACTGGTAATCCACAATAATTAATCAAATTAACAGAAATAAATACTTAAAATGTATACCTCTGTGTGTAATGAATCTACAAACAAGTTTCCAGTCAGTCTGTCACTCGGTACCACACATGTAATATGAGATATCACACCCTTGGCGGTGACTGCAAGTTGTCCTGTGCTCTTTGGAGCTTCCTGTTTCAGGAATTAGCATCTAGCTAAAGCACTCACAGCACTATGGGAAGATTTGCCATTCAGACAGCCTTGACTAACACTGATGAGACAAACAGGCTTACAAAGAGCATCGGCTGCAGTTAGCCTGTTTCAGAAATGTTCGAACCAGAGAATCACTGTGACAATGGCAGCATTATGGTTCTTTGGTCACATGTTATTTGCCTAAAAGCATGATTAGGACATGCAAGGGCGTGACGTCCCATGCTTCATGTGTTCTGCCTCATTCCCCTCCTCCAGGTCACTGTAGTTAGGTTGGACTGAATTACTTGAATATATTTACTTTTTTATTATGTTCAAACTTATTTAAATGCACCTGTATCATCTTTTAACATGATGTATTCACAGCACAATGGAGTCCTGGGACACTGTTGACGGTCCTGTGGTTTATTATGCACCACTAGATGGAAGCTCCCATGGCACTGAAGACTTTCAGCACTGCTCTAAAACACTGACCCCGGCAGCAGACGGATCTTATTTTCTAATTATTTTGCGACGGCACACAGACCATGTCAACACTAAAAGCTCAAATCACAATGTTTCACTTAACCGTACTAGTGAGTCACGCTTTTAGGCCTTCATGGTATTCGCACAGACTTTTGGAGTTGGTTAAGTTTACGAGCAGTCAGCCAAACCCACCTTCTAGGCACAGGTCTCATTACAAAGCGGCGCTGCTAAAACGTGACTCTCAACAAGGACATCAGGATTAAACATGCATCAGTGCCGTATGGTTGCTACATTAAGCCCTTATCTCAGATTTTGGAATGTAATGAAGATTGAAGAATCTGCTTTTTATATGAATTGGGGGTCTGAGCTTTTACTAATCACCAGACTTTTCTTACTTACTTCAATAAAGACATTATGATGGATGATTTACAAATATCAAAAGAAGCTGGGTGGACTTTTCTTCATTGTTTCAGATTTGTTTGTTTTTATTGCTGACTGCCTTGTGAGAACAGATGCACACCTCCTTTTAACATTTATGGCCCCAAAGTATTGTGGAAAACAAAAATGAAAGAATATGAAAACAATAAAATGAATAAGCCAAGTCAAGCCGGACAACCGTTTGCCGTTCTGGATGACGAAGACAGGGCAGTATTAGTTTGAATGTGCTTATTCTTTTACACCGCATGCCGTGTGATTCGTTAGCTGAGGATCGTCTTGTAGGCATCGTCTCTTCCGCAGTGGTTCTGTTTGGGTGGTTCGGCCCAGTAGACCCAGCACTGCAGCAGCAGAACAGCAGCAGACCTCGAAGCAGTGTCCGAGAGCCTCCACAGCAGCCCTGTGCACCCCGGCTCCGCTGTCTGCGCCCCTGCCCCGGCCCCTGTGTGACTGTCAGCCCATCTGCAGGGTCTGGTCGTGGCTCTCCAGGACAGGCTGTGTCAGGATGACTGCATAAGGCCTGTCAGACGCTTTCCCGTCAAAGACTTCCCCTGGAAAGTTAAATAAAACAGTAATAATAACAAAGAAATCATTAGGAGTCTGATATGCTGATAGGAGAAGTAATCTACAAACTACAAAGCCTCTAATCTCTTAAAACATTTCCCACCTCAAATTTTCTATTGTGTTCTTCTGTTTCCAGATGTGCATCAAGGATAAAAATATATTATATATTAAGTTGCAGTCACCTATCAGATAGAGGCCAGGATGATATAACTTGAATGTGAATCAGTACACAGATTAAGGTGCTTAAAAGGTACTTTTGAGGTATATTTTAAATTGAATGAGTGGGTATCAATGTTTGAAGTTAAATACTTGCTGCTAGTTACAAATGGGTATTACAGCATCTGTCAGGTTTTGTGTTTGGAACAAAAAAGGTTTATCTTATTTATCAATGTCATATACAAATGTCCACCACGATATATATATATATATATATATATATATATGTATATATATATATATATATATATATATATATATATATATATATATATATATATATATATATATATATGTATATATAAACAATAATGTTTTGCTCACAATATTTCTACTTTCTGCTTGAAGTATGAAGGTTTTTATGTTTCAGTGTTTTTAAAATGGAGTTGAGGCAAAGTTCAAGCATAAAACAGTTCAAAAAATAGTAAAAAAAAATCTATTTCTAGTATGGCTAATTTAATTATAAAGCTGAATAAAATGTTTAAAATTAATTGAATGCTTGTTACATCATGCTTAATGTATATAGGTTAAATATAAAACATAAATAATGAATTGGCAAATTAATTTCTTTTAAAATATATACATGTCTTATGTTCTGTGTGTAGTTGACTGTGACCTTATTTTTCAAAAAATGTAATTCATTTTACAACCGCAGTTTTTCTTAAATAAAAAAATAAAACTGCTTCATTATCAACACTTATTTTAAATGACAGAAAATTAATTACATTTTGTTAACATAAGTAAAAAAAAAAAAAAACTACCTTGACTTAATCATTGTTTAAAGTATTTTAAAATATATCAAAACTCATGAAATCACATTTACCAAAAGAAATGAATACAATCAAAAAATTTAAGGAGGAAACTTCTGATTGATCTAATATGGGAGGACCCAGAGATTTACTTTGGTGCAATCACTCACGTCACTGTAATAATCTCTTGTTCACACAAACACATGCTTACACACGTTTAGAAAGCCACAACAGAGTGTAATATGGTTGTAATTGCAAAAGCCACTGATAGTGAGCCAGCCAGTGTGGTTTCTGTGATATGAACAGCCGCAGCTCCAAATGACTTACCACGCTGCGGGTGAACTTCTCCAAGGAGGTGCGACGACCTTGTTCAGTGTCTGCTGGCTGCTGTTTTGGGAGGGGGGGAAGCAGGGTGAGTGTTTGGGTCAGGAATGGGTGTTGACGGGAGGAGGGTTGGCAGTGGTGTCAATAGCGCAGGGAATAAAATAAAAAAAAGAGGAGGCCAGGCATTGCAGAAAGCGAGGGCCCAGTGCAGGCAGAGCGAGATGGGGTTACATTTGGGGAAAAGGGTGTAGGATCAGTGAAAGGCCAGCAGAGGGAGCAGTGTCCAAATGAGAGAGGGCAGAAAGGCTAGCATGAACAGAGGAAGCTGTGATCTGATGAAAAGCTCCATATTACACAATTAAACAGCTAAGAAGGTTTTCTTTTGAGAGCCTAAGCTCTACAGGAAGCACAGATTACAGCAATAGACAAATCAAAACAGGTTGTTTTTGACATCAATCAATACATCGCTCTATAAAAGATGTCTTGTTTGAGTTTGTTTCTTCCGTTGGTTCTTAGAATGCTTGAGCAGATTCTCTGCTCTTACATTTTAATCACACTCCAGTCTCACCGATGTAAAAGCTGAATTAATGTTCTGGTAAAGCATCACTGCCCTAATAAATAGGCAGAAAGAGGCTCATAAGCACGGCTTTATTTACAACATTTGCAACTATTAACATGGTTTACCTTTATTCCTGAAAGAAAGGATGTTTATGTGCATGTTTATATGGGGTGTTTATAGCCAAAACCAAATCAAAACGTCTTCGTAGTAAGGGGATTTTTTTTCCTTTATGGTGCCAAAAACCTAAAAACAGTTTAGGTCGCACAAATAAAACATCACAAATAAAACATCATGGGGTTTTTCCGCTGTTTATCAAGTTGATAAGTCATTTTTAAATACACTTTTCTGACATGACGAGTCTTCATGAGACAGCAACCTGGATTACCATATAAGGAATGACGGCAAGTCGAGTTATGATGATGAAACCAAACTGATTTAAAGGGCTGATTTATTACTTTCTTCTTGGGTTGACGAATATTTGTTATGCCTTGATGTCTGAATTAGTTTTTTCATGTTTCTTCACTTTGGTCCTGGAAATATACATCTATTTTTGATGTACACTGCTGAGAATGTTACGGAGTGAAAATAATGAAACAGAAGATTTGTTTTTTGAAGAAAAAAGACTGAATCTCCTACATAAAAACCTGGCGGTCTGTGAAATAGCTTATAATATGGCAACAAGCTGTTTTGATCTGATTTGCACCTCTGGTTTCTAAAAGGAAATATTAAAATACCATTCAATGAACTGCGTCATAAAGAGGAAAAAGTTTCTTACTACATTTAATACAAATCTTGTTCTTGCATGTGTGTAAGAACCAGGTTTTGCATGTGAAACCATCAATATCCCACAAAATGTAACTCTTCCTTTGCAGAAAGGGGGAGGTACATTTACCTATGCCAGTATTAAAAGTGCAGATACTACAAGTATTTTTTTTTCTATTTGTCACTGGATTGTTCTCCTTTACTAATTAAAATACATATTTTTTTGCATTCTTGACTCTCTTTTTTTTCTTTTACAATCGTGTGAAACATGTTATATTTATCTTAGACTAACACAAGTCAAATTTGTAATTTGAACTTGCGCTAATTCCAGGATTTAAGCACATAAGTATGAATTTGAACAAATACTAAGCAGCTAGATAACATTTTTTGCCACCAAAATATTTCAGAATTCTCATAAGACATAAAATCCTTTAGGCTCAAAGCAGAACTTTAAGGATAAAACCCAACACTCTCTTTTTCAAGCCCAGCGTTATTATTAAATTATAAACAAATAATCAAACTAGTTTGAGAAATGCAGGCAGAATGTGGAGCAGAGGCCAGAGTCAGGGCTACAGAAGAACTCACCTTTTTTCTGGCTGACAGGAGATCTTGGTAGATGTTGGATCGCAAAAAGCGTGCATAGCTGTCACTTTTCATGAGCTTGAATATGTGCTCCTGCAGCAGGAAAAGGAAAAAAAAAGATGAATTTGTGTAGCATGAAACCAGCAAGAAAAACACTGATGTATAATTAGGGAGACGTTGATGCAGACACCCTGAGTCAATGTTTCTGCTTTGACTAGATAAAAAGTGTTCATCACTTTTTAAGTTTTGCCACAGATTATTTTAAGTTAGATTTAAGTCTGAACTTACCAACTTGTTTGGGTGTATAGGGACGGTGTGTTGAGGCAGAATAAGTTGCACTAGATTTTATTAAGGATTAAGTAAAGTGTGTTGCATACAAATTCATCCCATCCCATTACCTTTCACTTCACAGTTATTTCCTGCTTTCTGTTGATACACTACATAAAATCCCAGTAAGATACAATGCAGTCTCAGATTGTAACGTGAGAAACAGGAAAGCACTTTTGTGATGTTTTGTTTATTGATCCAGTCCGTGTGTGTGTGTGTGTGTGTGTGTGTGTGTGTGTGTGTGCGTGTGCGTGTGTATGAATGAGAGCTGCTGCTGCCAACAGCAGAGCAGAACTGAGTGATGTGCTGCCAGTCAGAGACACTGCACACGACAGTGCATTTTAAGACCAATGTAATCCACTGTGAGCTGAGTGAAGGACCTATTCATGGTATTACTCGCCTCATTAGGCCCTGCCACAAACACACTCCGTCATTTTTTTTTTCTCTTTCCACTTACCCAGCATTTCCCCTCCCCTCTTAGTCACTTCTACAGTGAAAGGCTTTTTCCTTTGAGTAGATATTTCTCTGGTGTTTGTTTTTTTTGTGTGTGTGTGTGTGTACATTCATGAAAACATGAAGTCACATGCAGCCATGAAGAGAGCCACACAGTCAACCTGAGCGTCTTCATAGCTGTATCGCCCGGGGTCTTTGAGGTTCTGGCTGGTCCGCTCGTAGCTGTGAGAGTCCAGGTTGATGGAGCTCGGCGCTCCCTCGGCCAGAAACTCCTGCCAGATCTCCTGGGCCCTGGTGGAAACCTCCTGGAGCGGCCGTCGCTTCAGATCCTGCACCGCTAACCAGAACCTACCACAGCGCGTTTCACAAGATTTTAATGCGAATCGAATATTTTTAAAGCTTTTCTGAAGAAACTTCGTGAAGCGCCGAGGAGAAGTCTCACCGCAGGTTCTCTGAGCTGAACTCTGACTCCAGGAACTTCAGGAACTGGTCCCGTCCCGCCGGGTCCTTCAGCGCCTCCTCCAGGGAGAAGGCCCACTTCTTCACCCGCTGCTGACTGGGATCACGGCTGCTCAATGGGAAACAAATCAGAGGAGGAGATAGTTAAAAATCTGAGGCTGGGATGTCGGTACACATTCGGAAATGCTGGAATTAACACGTAGCAGCAGTTCCCTCACTTCAAATAACCCCAGTTATTCTGGACTAATGGCCAAAATCCACCAATCCCCTGGTTCTCAGCAACAAGCCTCACCTTGCCTCCATGTCCCAGAAGGTGGCGTCGTCACTAATCCATGGGTTCGAGGGCTCCACGCCCGAAACAAAGGGGTCATATTCCATGAACTGCTCTGTGTAGGTCATCAGGCTGTCGGCCACTTTGGAAACCTTCATACAGTGTCTGTCAAGCTGGATGTTCAAAAAGGTTATCTGAGGGCGGAAGGAGAGAGAGAAAAAAGGGGCTTAATAAGGGAGCGGCTCATCAGTCTCTGATTGACTTTATGATGGATGAGGAAGGCAGATTGGTGGTAATGAAGTGTTGAGCATAATGTCACACTTACCTCCTTCTGAACATCCTCTTTGGTGGGCTTCCTGCTCGGCTGGGAACTGATGTGGATTGGACTTGGTTGGCTCTGGCCATCGTCTGGCACTCCGTAGACCGACTGGAAAAAGTGAGAGAAAATGATAGACATATATGGTGTTGTATAAATACCACTGGTAGTGTCAACTTTATATTTTGTTTTTTTTTTGCTCCCCCCACCCTCCTCTATGTTTATGACCCGAATATCTTATTGATTTCAAAGTATAATTTTTTCTAACTGTTTGATATTGAATCAGAATCTCTGTAGTCCCGTTGTCTGAAGTTATACGTGCAGAACTGGCCTCTTCCTCACTGCGTGGCCTTTCAGTCCATGTTGATCCAGGATTTATTTCACCATAGATAAAGACAGTCTTTTACCATCTTCACTGGCTTTTTCTCAAGGAAGGAATGTTTGAGAATTTGCATTAAAATACTTCCATATCTGTGTTTCAACATCACCTAACAAAGACAGGGTATCATCATTCATGCTTTCCCAAGAAAGTGTAAAAACAAAGTTACAAAACGTCTCAAATTTAAAGATGTAATTTAGATATGTAAATAATTAAGACATCACTGTATAAACTATACGTGATCTGTTATTTCAGCATTTACTTTAGAGAAAATGATGCTATATTAAGTCTGGGACAGTGAAGCTGGACGTCCACTCCTATGTTGTCTCAGTCTGTCACCTTTTTCACCCTGTGTGGGTTCTTCTCTCTCCGACACTTGCGGATGTCCATCTCCGTGGTGTTGACGCAGCCTGGCTGTGGGAGACAGCAGGAAACATGACGGTTCGGGTCACTGTTCCATGAGCATGTGTTGTTTACAAAGACACTGGCGCTACGTCTGATTCTGATCTCTCTCCTTTTCATTTTTGACGTACTTTCTGCTTTGCTTCCTTTGTGTGCTCAGCGTCTCTGACATTTGTGTTGTTTTCCTTTCTCTATAACTCACCACTGGTCGATGAACATCCCAGAACGCCCTCTCCTGGCTGTCGAGGATCTTCCTCTCTGCCTTGTCCTTCTTTCTGTCGATCCTGCATGCAGGTGAGACAGCCCACACATAGACCATATAGGACTGAAACACGAGATCAGACTGCATAAATCCAGACGTTTCCTCTCTCCTCACTGACAGCTGCAGTCTAAATAGCAAAAACCTCAGGAGTATAGGTCTTGATCTATCTGCTCTGGAGAGACCTTCCCCTTACATCACAGACATTTACTGATAGGCCCCTGCTTCATATCGTCCTCCCGCGATACATGGCTTCCTGTATTGACTTCACTTCTGTCAAACAGCAGCCAGTGATTGACGTTGTGCATTTTTCCATTGTGTTTTCACTGACAACAGAGGAAAGAGTGTCCTAACTATCTGTCTGGGATTATTTTGCGCTTACACTTGCCAGCCACCAGAGAGCAGCCTCACAAAACAATCCAGACCATGTGACTGTTTGAATCCAGAAGAAATTGCTGTTATGTTTTTTGGAGAATAACACAAAGTGATGTGTTGAAACGAAGCATGATTGACGTATGCACTCACTTGACTTGAGCCTCAGCTTGCATGAAGATGAATTCCCACTTTCTGGCGAAAGCCCTCTGCAGCCGAGCGAGGTTCTCCTGCAAGACGCAATTTGAATAATGCGTTTGGGGAGAATTTAAGATTTTTTTTTTTTTTTTTTTACTGCAAAACCTTAAAATATTTAAATATTCTCTTGTGCAGTGCTTTGGAGAAGTATTGATTATTAATACCCCTTAAACCTTTCTACATTTTATCACATTACAACTACAAACATTAGTGTATTGTATTAAGATTTGGTGTGAGTGACCACTGAAAAGTCATGCATACATTTTCACTCAGCAGCTGTTAGTCAATTGTTGATGTGGGTGTAAAACCATCTATTAATGCAAGAACTTTGTTGTATGTCTCTGCCAGATTTTCACATCTGAAGACTAAAATTATTCTTCATTCTTCTTTAGAACGTTGCTGGAGTTCAGTCTAGCAACATACGTTGACAATCGTATGAATTCTGTCTGACATTTTAGCATGTGAATATGGTTTGATCAACACCACAACATAAACCCTCTGCTGCAGCCTTAAGTCTGCTGCAGCCTTTAACCGGTTTTCTTCGAGGAGTATTCATCTCCTTTCATCAGCGCTGGCCAGTTTCCCCACCCCTACAAAAGAAAACCATCCATATAGTATGAGACTGTAAAAACCAGTGTGACATTACGTGGTGTGTTCTTGGTGATGTTAAGGTTTTGTCTCCCTCACAGAAAACAAAAAGCTCAGGTTTGCTTTTGTCTGACCAGAGCACTCTCCACTGTTCTGCTGTGTTGTGGCAAACTGCAAGCAGGACTTCTTTGGCTCTCTTTCAACATTAGCCTTCTTCTGCAGCCTTCACAGGACAGCTGCATTGACAATGACATTAAAATACACTCAGGTGGATTTTAACGATTAAGAGACTAATGAAGGAAATGGATTGGTTCATTTAGGGGTATCAGAGTAAAGGCGAGTGAACTCAAATCCACACCATTTGTTCCATACATTAGTTGCAAAGCTTATTGAAAACAATTCTGATTCTCCTTTACAAATGTGCACTACTTGGTGTTTATTCTTCAAATGCGATCACTATAAAATGCGTTAAAGCTTGTAACAAGAAAAGATCTGCAAAAGGTTCAGGGGGCATTGATATTTGTTCAGCTCTTCATAAGCAGCTCCACTGCACATGCAAGCAGATGTTGTTTCTTAGATGTGTTCTTTTGACAAGTTTCATTGCTGCATAGTGATGTGCAGAAACTGAAGCCGTTCAACTTCTGGACATCACCACTGGAAGCTTGAATGTAAGTTCAGATTCAATTTTACATCCTGAAGAAACACAAAAGATAGCTTTTAAATGTCAACAAATGTATTCACGTGTGCCCCTGTTAATGCGCAAAAAAAAAAAAAAAAAAGCATCTGTCCAAGCTAAAGTAAGTGACCTCATTACAAAAAGGAAAACTCCGACCAGCAGGCATGTTAACAGTGAGAGCAACGATGCCTGGAGGCATAAAGTGACCTGAATAGAACAGGAAGGAAGTGTACTGGACAATAGTTGCAGAGTCATTTGGAAAATTAAAGTGCAGTACATAGCTTACTCTGTGTAACAGCAAGAGATCAGCACTACGGTAACGTGCCTCCTGGGGGTCATATTGATCTGCTGATGCCAAATAGTCCTGCAGGTATTTTGGGGATCCGTTTCGTGGCCAGGAAATTACTGCCATCAAATGGATCTCCTGGAGCGCAACCATTCATAATGGCTTGATGCCACTTCCAAACCCCAGAAGACATGAGTAAAGATCTATCCTGTTTTCAATAAGCTTGCTGGTGGGTTTATAAGCTAAAATAACATTGTACTTACTGCTTCGTAGTCTGCAAGCTCGAGTCTGGCTTTGTTCTGCATGGTGCGCTTGCACAGGTAAATGGCTGGGGGCGGGGGCAAAGGGGAGAGAGAGAAGGAATAATCACATTTTTTAAAAGGTCAAATGATTTTACAAGAAAGGTCAGTTGTTTCAAATCTATTTTTCTGAACCAATATCTCAGATGTTTATAGCAACACCAATGCTTATCTAATTTGAGCTGGAAGGCTATTACTTGTCTAATAAAATAAACTAAAACCAAGAGGGCTATCCATTGAGACAGAGATTTGGTCAAAGCAGTCAATGCATCTTGATTTGTTAGGCTAATCCTATCCCGTTGGGTTCTCTCTGGTGGATGTTCCTCAGGGCCAGATACATTACAGGGAAGAGCCCCGTGGATCAATACTCAGTGAGTGTCAACAGCAGCTCTACAGTGTGAGCTGTGTTTAAGCTCTGGAGAAAGAAACAGCTGAAGGCATCAGGGAAATCTTAGCAGGTTCTGAGAAGGAGGTGGAAATCGACAGCTTTTACTCACCATAGTCTGTGTTCTCGGGTTCCCAGCAGTTTGAAGGCCAGAAGTATGGAGACTGAGAATACACAGAATTTCATTTTTTTTTAAAAAATGGCTCGTTTTCTATTTTACAACCTAAAGAAAGTCTTTCTGTCCATTCCTTTCACCACTTTCAGAACAGTTCTAGTCAGAACTGTGAACACACTCATCTACGACTGACAGACTAATTTAGACTTTCAATGATACATTTGAAATCCCACTTTACCAATATGCAACCTCCAGCAGTGTTTTAGACAAGAATTGGGTGCACAAGTTTAAATTTTAATTCTGCCGTGATTCTTGGAAACCTGGATTTAAGCTTTGATTGTGCGGTTTTGTTACTGTTGGCGTTTCATATTGGATCAATTTTTGAGATGCTTGTACTCTTGTTTTTCATTTTTTCATATTTTTAGATTTTAGATTTAGATAGACTATTTGCAGTTCAGTATTCACACATTCATCGATTTACAGTAACTACAAATTGCCTGAGGAAAATTGGCCTAGTAGCAGTATTTAGTCTACAATATTGGGGGGGAAATGTAGCTTGGAAAGCTGAAATATCAATGCTACCGGACATGCTACTGACTGCAGTATGCAAAGCTATCAATCCGCAAATATTTTGAGGAAATCTCAAGTATTTGTGGATTATAGATATTGGGCTCCTCTGTATTATGATTATCTGTCTTTCTGGTTAAGTTACTGTGTGGTCTGTAAGCTCGTGGTTCTCAGGTTTTTCTCAATTTCTTGTGTCTTTTGGATTTTCATGGACTTTCTTATTCATTAAATTATTCTGTATTTTAGTATTCTCGCTAGATATTTGACCGTTCTTCCCATCAGAAATGGTAGAGTCAATTAAAAAGTACCATTTTCTTGGAAGGTGACACATTTCAAAAGTAGTAGTTGAGGTTCTGACCATTCTAGTGTCTCTGTGTTAGATAATTTCCCCCACGTCAGTGTAAAAATATTTGTGAACTTTGTTTGAAAGCTGCTTCTTTACCAAGAACTAAAGCAGTGTGAATATGTATCCAAATATCCAGTCATAACTATGCCATAATTCCATTGCTGTCTCCAATAAGCATGCGGTTTCTCTGAAACATGGAAAACAGATATTTACTCAAATATTGTTGTTTGTATGAATATATCTGAGCCTGTGTGTATCTGTGTGCATTTCAGAAGAAAATATACTACAGTTCAAAAATATCCACACATGTATTGTTTTGTTCAAATGTATTGATAAAGGTAAAAAAAACAAAACAGTTATGCACATCTCTTGTATGTAAATGTATGACCATCAATATACATTCCCTCACCTTTATTGTGATCAAAATGTAAACAAGTTATTTGTTCAAACACAATCTTTGAAATACCTTTAGCTACTATAGATAACCATGAAGCATTGGAGACTTTTTTCTCTCTATTCTAGCTGAAATTACAGATTCAGAATTCCTTCCTGAGTGCATTCATAATTGATGACTTCAATTTGTCATGCATTCTTAATAGTAGGACAGAATTAGAACCACATATTTCATTTGCACTATTTGTCATGACGGTAATTAGCATGAGGAGAAAGACCGATGCTGATAAATGCACCTGTGTGAGGCATAATAACTTGCTCTCGTTCAGAACTGTCAGCTCAGAATAAAACAGGCCAGCCTGTAACACAATGCACAAAAGTGTGACAAACATTGGAGGACAGCTGCCATTAAATCTGGGTGCTCTACCAGTTTAGTGTCTATTTTAAGGCTGTCACAGTCTCTTGCAGTGCTGCTATGCAGATTTTCCAGCATGTTACAGTGGATTCTTCTCAGGGTTTCTGGTTAGTGGGCCTGTTGCATCACCATCAGAGGGAATAATTTTAGCCCCAGCTGAATGAGCAAGCGTTGCCCTCCCTGCACAGATATAATAACGGCTTTTAATTTTGGCCAATACGAGCAAAGATAAATGCTCCTCTTCCCTTCTTGGGGCTTCCCAGTCAAGGATTGCACTGGGTAAGATGGAAAAATTTTTTAAAAAAAAACACCTTCCTGACAAGCTCCACTGCTGGCCCACAGGCTCTGTCCTGCTGCCTCCTCTTGCTCTGATGCACCATGCAGCAGGGGTGCACTGTATAGTATCGACCTTGGTGGAATGAGTAATAGGCTTAGGAAGGATTGCTCTCATTAGCATCACGCAGTAAACACATCCCTCTGATAAGCAACTATCATCTTATTATTCTATACTCAAAGGCCTCGCAAAGCCCCAGGACGGCCCCGCGGCGGACGTCTCTGTACCTGAAAGCGGTAATGGGTCCCGTCATCCTTTAAGGTCAGGACGTGGTCAGAGATGGGGAAGATGTAGCCGTGGGCTGCGATCAGACTGCCGAGGTGGATGGCTTCAGCTGGAGAGCGGGAAAGCACATGAAATTGTCTTCCATCTCTTTGCGTTTTCATTACTCAACATCTCTCAGCAGGCCTACCTGGATCCTCAATGGAGAGGTTTTTCATCAGCCACTGAACAATGTCTGCCCCTGTTTCCCAGAGAACAGCAACGGTCAGAAAGGGTGTCACAATTACAAATACACAACAGTTCAGACAAAAGCTGCCTCTCTTCAAAGCTGTCAAAGTTGGGTAGGTGTCTAAATATAGCGTGTTGTTGGCAGGTTTGCGCTGCTTTCGCTGCTCCTGGACAGCAAAACATTCGGCCCCCCTGTTGGCGCTTAGCAGAAGCTGCTGGAAAGCCCTGGAGGAAACCATGTGAAGGACTGACTCAGACGCAGCCTCACAGAGAGACAGAGCAACCTCCACGTCCTATTCTTGTGACTCACTATTACACAGAAGCACAAACATAAAGGAATACCAGCACCTACACAAACAGGCATGCAGACAGAGGGGAGAAGGTGCTTTACCGAACTGGTGGCAACAACGGGATGAAACTGCCCTGCAAAGACATGCTTCTGTAGAAGTAGCATGGAAAATGAGCACAGAAGGTCATACATGTATAATTTATTGTGACTCATATGTTTTGCATAAAGAATGCAAGGATGGAAAACACACAACACCAAGGACAAAGTTATGAATGCATCAGGTGAGATAAGCCCTTAGTAAGGAAGAAGCAGCTTATAGGGTGCAACATTTCTAAATGTTAAAGCATGATTCACACACACGCACACACACGCACACACACGCACAGTGTATGCTCATTTATGGTTTTCACACAAATACGAACCTGATACCACACTCGGGATCTTTGAGAGGAAGCTTTTAACGGTCCGGATGGCAACTCCTCCTGCTTTCTCATCTTGTATCCGCGTAACGATGTCTTCCATCTGTGGAGCAGAAAGACAGAGGCTGGTCATGTCGTTGCATTTTATACACTGCTGGTCGAAAGGTTTTCAACACAACAACTTACTCCGGTTTTTAAATGAAAAGTCAAGCAGTTCGAGTTCAGGGAATAGCTTGAAGTGGTACAAAAATAATGGGTGAACAGCAAGGTGTTGAAATAAGGAAGCAAAACTGAAAAATAACTTATGTTTCATAATGTAAAAAAAAAAAAAAAGGTATTCTAGCAACTTGAAGCTCAGGCTGAAATCGCATTGATTGTCTGGCACAAATTTTTGTTCAACCTGACTTAGCTGGAAATCACATATATCGTGAAGTATTGTGTAAGTTGTTGCTGCATCTGCAGTGATGGCGCTGTACCAATTTGTTGTGGTGAGAGCTGAGATAAACTGAGAAGCTCTTGATTTGTCAGTCAACTTGTGTTCCTACCCTTATCTACAACCAAAAGAAATAGATTGTGGATACGAGCAGCTGAAATGAGTTTGGACGGATGGACTTTAAGAGTTTTAAGTTGAAGCAAGTAATGTAAAATGCCGTGCTGCATTCTCCAGCTGACACGTCATATCCAATTCCACACTTGTGAAGAAAGAGGCTTGGAGCTGAACAGTTTAATTTAAACATTTCTCTTTCTGATAATAACATGAAGTGACACCCATAGGATCTTCCACTCTGTAAAGCTCAAAACCTCAAAGACTTGGGTCAAGGGTTCAGTGAAACTTAATCCTGGGTTTGTGTGGCCGTGGCCGCATATTTATAGCGATTTATTTAGCTACAACTAGGGGTTAGAAGTTTTCCACAGCCGAAAAAGCTGTCAATGTTAATCCCAGAGGCAAAGATAAACATCACACCTCCGACCGAGCCAGGGCCTCAAACACATCACACATTAGCTGCCTAAAATTAGGCGCATCCCTACACAGCTCGCCATGCGGCCACCACACAGCACAGATCTCACAGCAAGCAAGCAAACATTCAGTCTTTCAAGGGCAAACATGATGCATCCTTATAAGGATTCATAATTTATCATTATTACATTTAAATATGTTTAAATGTCAAATCTTAAATGATTTATGAGATGGCCTGGTAGAGCCTGACTAGACCCAATTAAAAATCCCATAAATATTTACACGTAGGTGTGTAACCACAGTCAGCTTAATGTGGTACTTTCCATTAAGGTAGTTGGATTGGCAAACAAATGCTTTAAGCCTCACTCAAATGTCTGTTCAGCGAGTGAACACAGTCAGATACACACATACACACACGTGGTTGCTGCAGTTTGTGTGAGTCAGTTAGCAAGCAACTCTTGGGATAAATGCTATGAGAATTTTAAGACAGCCGTTTACAGATTTCTTTTTACGTTCCTTAATATCACACCACAAGGCGGATGCCAAGTCACAAAGTCTGGCTCACAGCGTCACGCTGAGCTCTGCAGTTACTGCCATTTCTGTGCACTTCTAGCCACTTGCACCACAGTTCATTCATCATTTAAGAAAGCATATCTGTAAGTGAATGCTTTTTACTTACACAGGGAGGCTGGCTTGATAATATAAAGTTAAGCGGCTTCCAGGAGCAGACCTATATATACATGCAGTATTTCCTGTGTTTGCCTCGTCAGCCCATCTAAATGCCACCTCCAATTTTGCCTGCACTGATACCTCAAAATACATTTTGTGGAAGTATCTTAATAAAATTTGGTATAGAGACATTTATGACCATGAGAACATAAAATAAAAACCATAAGTACTTCTCTACTTGGTCCAATTTGTCTACAAGTCCAATTTAGCACACAATTTAGTAATTTCAGCCAAATAGCAGGTGTTAATTAATGGTTGCTATTTAGCAATATTTTGCAGATCTTTTGACCACTATTATGATCCAATGACACCCTAAAAATTAGCTTCAATATATAATTTTACTCAACACTTCTTATGCACTATCAAGGTTTTATAATATATATATATATATATATATATATATATATATATATATTTTTTTTTTACATACTATCTAGACTATATAAAAACCATGCAAATTGTTTTTATCACAGCTGCTTAGTGCAAATTTATCACAGCAATTAGCAATTTCAATAGCAGCATATCAGTATTTTTTTTCCATTAGAAAGTATGTATTTAAATCAGCATTTTGACTTTGGCTATTATTTTATCATCCGATTAATTGCTCAGTCAGAAATAAGCTTTGTTACACTGCTGTGCTATACAAAATGAAGCATTGTGGCACATCAGTCTTTTTATTGAAGATCAGATGCAAAACAATCTAATGAGAAGTAAAGAAATTAGCTTTAAAATTTGAAATAGCTTTGATCCAGCTCTAAAGAATAAATCAAATCCGCCTTTTAACTAGAATTTAAAAAAGGCAAAGATCTTCTTGTTCTCATGTTAAAACAAAGGCCAAAATATTGGTCTTCCTATAGAGTGACAACAGAGGAGAAGCACAGCTATAGAAAATGTAGTCCACTTAATGGTATCACAGGTTTGTGTCAAGGGTTTCTGAAGGCTGATCAGTGCAGCTTGCATAATAAAAGCACTTTAGTCTGTGCTCTTTTTCGCTTATCAGAAAAAAATAAATAAAAAACAGTTTGCCTAACCCCTATGTATGTACATTTGTAGCACACATACATCTGTATCCCTTTGGACACTCTAGCTTTAAAGGAGACCTATAATGTTTTCAGAAAGCACAGCCATAAGTAAGCTACATATTCATCTTTATAAATTAGGGAAGTAGTTCTTGCAATGGACAGTGAAGGCAACGCTTAAAAAAAGAAAAGAAAAAAAAAAGTGCAACCTACCAAAGGAGCTGCTGGTCATTTTTCTACACTGCCTTACTTAATCTATCCTGTGTTCATCCAACACTGTGTGGTTTGGCTCCTCCACAAAACAGGACATAAGGTCAGACAGCAATGAACAATTATGTCTGCAGAGCAGATCATCAGGACTGACCTTCACTCCATACAGGACTTGTACAGGACTAGGGTCAGGAAAAGGGCAGCTAACAGCTCCGCAGACCCAACACATCCAATCCACAATGTGTTTGGACTTTTACCTTCAGGTCGATGACACAGAGCGCTATTCTCGAAAAACAGCCACCACAGAGATAGTTTCTTTCCCCAGAGTTTAGATGATGATACAAAACGTGTCATCGACTTATGACACAAACCTGTCTTATGCAAAACATATGGGGTATAAACCCAGAACTATTTGGAGAAATTGTGGAAAGACAAGGAACACGTTTCCTTCTGTGTGTGTGTTATCTTGGTGTGTGTGTGTGTGTGTGTGTGTGGGTGGGTGTGTGTGTGCTCCAATCTTGTCCTGCTGCCAAAACAGGGCTGTACAAAATATTAATACCAATGAATGTGTTAAAGAAGTAATGTGGGATTTTTTTTGTCTCCTGAATAAATGCACTCGATTTAAATGTTCCAATTGCCTAACTATCATACAGCAATAAAAGATCAAATGTATTCTACATTAGTAGGGCCTTTTATACATATTTACCAGGGGAGCCGGTATGTGTGAAGATGGCTGTAAAGTAAGCAGTTCATGAATGTTTGGGGCATGCAGTCTAACTTGATTCTCAAAAATTATCACCAGCTCAAGATAACTCCACATCAGACTTTTACCAACTCTCTGTTGCATGCTTCTATATTTAGAATTAAATTAATTGGAGAAATAACCTAAAAATGACTTACAATCTCTTCCAGAATCAACCTTAAACAGGGCACAGCAGGAACAGAAATAGCAATCAAGTAAATGTGACATGCTAAATTCTGGTGGGCAAGATATGAGTGTAAAAGCACCTACTAAAATTAAAACACTGTGCTAGTTCCCCCGCCCCCTCGACCAAAAAAAAATGAAATGGAGTTGTTAAAAAATGAGACCGAAGATGGATCCATCAGTAACAGTGCCATCAATGATTCAGGAGACTCAGGCTGGATGTCACTGCTGATTTTTGGAGCTATAGAGAAAATGAAAAATGTCCAGGTAATGGTTGAAACAAAGGAAGATATCCATCCTGGAGATGAGTATGCCTTGTCAGGGAGCGCCTGGTGAAAATGAAGAACTCGGTATAGATTGTCTCAAATCAGCTCTTTTAGGGTTTATAGACGAAACCCATAAAACTGTTCATGTATTTAGAACATGAGTATTTAGACAGCTGAGAATTTGTGGCCATGTTAGAAGCTGTAATTGAAGCAAAAAGTAGTTTTATGAAGTATTTATTCACACTGGCAGAACACAAATGAACACCACACTTATTAGACTTTTATTTGCAAGAAATTTTGAAAACATGTATTTTATTTTCACACTTTTGTTCTATTTTTTGATGGTCTGTCAGTCATTGAACTGACAGACTGATGTAGGTAGTTGAAATACCCTGACGTTTGTGGCTGTACCATGAAGAAATGTGGAAACATTTATGAATATTTTTTGGATAGGCACTGTATGGACATTCTTACATGATTTTACTTTAAAAGGACACACATCTGAAAAGGACGTGAGTGCATAACTGTTTTTGTCAGGTTCTCGTCTGAGGTCACACAGCCACACCTGTCTCAACAGCAACGTGCCCGCGCAAGTTTTTATGCAGGTTCATGCAAAAGCATAAAATACTCTTAGCTGTTTTCCAACATTAATATCTGTGTTTTTGCAAGAATGCAGAAGCAACAAGGCTCGCCGAAAGGAGCCGCCATCTGCTCCAGCTGCTCCGAGGTGTTCTGCCGACGGTGAGATTGACTCGGTGGCGCCTCAAATCCCTGATTGTGTTAAAATGTTTATGGCTTATAATTCTATCGAAACTGCTGCTCAGTAACTGCATCCTTGCCAGTTGCCTCACGGTGTGCCAGTTGTTCTTGCTTTGCATTTGGCAACTTGCTGTGTGAGCTAGTTCAATACAACATGTCTTAATCGGATTGCAGTCTAAGCTGTTTCTATGGTTTGGTTTCAAGTAGTTTGTATCTTAAAGACATATCAGTTAAAACTTAATACAAGTTTTACATACAGGGGAACAAAATCCACTAATTATATTGTTTTATTAGGATTAGGTTAAGTAAAACAACATTTTTATATTTGCACAGATCATTCATTTTGTTGCATAAAATTTGATTGTTTTTGCTACTTGGAGTGTGACGTTTCGCCTAGTAACTTCTCTAAAGTACACAGCCTGTCACACAATCCTCCCCTCAATGCCACTTTGACCTCTGCACCATGCTGACTGCATAATAAAGTGAGTTCCAGCTGGTATGTGAAGCCTTAGGGGACTGAGGTGAGAATAAAGCCTGCAGGAGAGAGAACACACCCCTCCTATTCTTTTCATTTCTCCTCTGTACTACCGACACCAAACGACTCCGGAACAAGCCGAGTCATGACGAGGGAGCTGGGAGAGCTTCCCTGCTGGATCTGACACACTGACGAGAGCCAGTGACAGCTGCTCGCAGAGCTGCACACAGACTGGAAAAGCCAAGCTCAATAAGTGTGATGGTTGGAAACTCGGACTGCTTGGAGACGTGTGAATGAATCACATTTGCATAAACTCCCTCGCACACTGACACATATTCATGCACAGTCATGTGTGCAGAATTCGAAAATGAACCAAAACATAAACAGTTTTTTTTTTTTTTTCTTGTGGATGTGTAAATGTGTAAATTGCTATCTTCCACAGAAATGTCCTACAGGGAAAAGCTTTTCCTTTCACACAACAAACTGTTTTCCCTTCAGGTCCTGTGGCTGAAATAAAAAAAAGAAGAAAACAAACATTTTTTTCCTTAGTGAAGTTATTTCCCCCCTGTCAGCATCTTTTATATATCAAGTGTTTTGTAAAAGTATTCAAAAGTGTGGTGTGAGTTGGTGCTGAACATTCCTGAGTCAACACTGTGACGAATCACTTTTCACTGCAATTCCATTTTGGGGTGAGACTCTGTTAGCTTTGCGAGTGAAGATGGAATCATAACCAGTCTTTCTTTTAGCTCAAGGGGAAAACAGTCAAACTCTATGGAGAACATTTGAGATAAACAGTTTTCAAGTCTTGCTAAAAATGACAACGTGGATTTAGGTTTGGACTTTGAATGAGCCATTTCATCGTGTGTATTGGCTTTGAACTTTCGAAGTTGTTATCCTGCATTGCCCTGTATTTAGTCCCATCACTTCCCGTCAACTTTGGCCAGCTTTCTTGCCGATGCTGAAAACTAAGTAGCAGCACCCACAATTCTGTCACCCCAATGTGCATGTAGGGCAAAAACTTTAAATTTGATCTCATCTAACCAGATGACGTTCTTCAACATCACTCCTGTGTCCCCTGGAAAGCATAAAGCTTGTCATTATTGCTTTCTTTCAACTACAGCTTTCTTTTTGCATCTCTTCCTTAAACAACTCGACAACTCATAGCTTTGGTCAAAATATCTGCAGCTCCTATGGGCCTCCTGACTGCTTCTCTAGCTAATGATCTCCTTGTCTGACCTGTCTGCCGTGTTCCTTGATCTTGAAGGGGCTTTTAGTTTTCTAATGTTCTCTAACAAACCTCTGAAGACTTCGCAGAACAGTCTAATTTATTTAATTGCACTTTATTTACTTCTTTTGTGATTTCTAAATGGAATTTCTTTTCATGTTAAAACGGGGCCACACATTTTAGACTGCTTTTCATAAAGTTGGTGTATCACAAAAAGTCCAATTATTAAATTACAAAGCATGCAAAAAAATATAAGGGCACTGTTATCTCAGTAATCAGGGCAGTGATGTGTTGGAAATGCATTATAGATTAGAGTTTAAAAATCTGAACCACAGCATGTGTTGTTGAACATCCTCATCTGATCCTCTGAAGCATGCAAGCATGTAAAATATTCATGACTGATGGAAATCTAGTCCCTTCATTCCAGTCAGGTGTTGACAGGTTGATTCATGTGTAATTAAATTACACAGCATGCATTAGCAGTCTTTACCTGTGGCGTCCACAGCAGAACAGCGTCCTAGCAGAAGTTGCAGGAGTGCATTGAGTCCACATTTAGAAACAGTTTGATTGCCAGCCCTCCTGGATGCTAATAGCATCCTTCTGAACCAGAAGGATTCTTCTGTGATACTTAACCTTCAGCTACGTTGGAAGCAATCAGACCCGAGTATGAATAAGGACGCTCCCTCTTGTCAGATGAGAATTCGTCAAGATAACATTGTTAAATTGCGCGTATGCCAGATCGGATTATCTTTCTAAAAACGCGAGTGGCATGAAAATCAGAGCAATTAAAAGTTTAGCCTCTCTAATAGGCCCGCTGGTTGAGCTTTCATCCTTTCTTTTTATAAGCTGGCAAATTTGGAACCTTATTTTACGCTTTGCTGTGGCAAAATGAGATGAAAGTCAGGGGTTTGACGTTGGCAAAAGTTCTTGCGATGAACACTAAAACACTAAAACGGAAAACAGAGCCAGGCGGAGCTCAGGCTGTGCTGAGGAGAGTGTAAGCCTGCCCACAAACCACAGTGACTCATCGGGTCACCTTTTGTTGATGAGACTCAAGGAGGACAGAAAAAGACCCCTCTCCTCTTGTAAACGTCTGTTGTTAGATACTCCACGGGTTGCTAAGGGCTTGAGTGAGGGGAGAAAATCGGAGTCTGCCGTTCCTCTTTAAAACAGATGGAGTGCCCCGCTCAGACACAGAGGCTGCTTTAAAAAAAAGAAAAAAATGAAGGGCACAAACTGCCTCAGACTGGACTGGCTGCTTTTAGAGGCTGGTTTGTACCCTGCTGTGTATAAATCTTTGGGTTTTGTGAGTTTTCGTTTCCTTCTAAAACAAGCTGAGGGACATTTATGACATGCACTGCAACAGTCCATGAAATGTCACTTTCTTCATTACCTGCAGTTTCTTTCTCTGTGGGAGATCACTTGCTAGCAGAAATTTGCATGCAGAGAGGCACAACCGCTCACACCACCTGCATTTTAAGTGCCTACAGGGCTCGGCTTGAGCTCAGACCCCATTAAGGATCAGTGTCTTCAAAAGTACTGATCTTTTATTTTTAAAAGAGGCTCAGTGGAGAGCAAATTGCATGCAGAGCAAGGAAAATGACAGGCGGGAAGGTAAAACAAAAAAGGCTGCAGAGAAGCCACAAAATGGCTTTCTTTGGCAGGGAAATTTAAGGTGGGAAAAACAATTTCTCAAGTTTCAGAGGAGATTTTGAGGAAAAGTCTCATGAGCCGAGAAAACGTGCTAAAGGCTGCGAAAGACTTGAGAGTAAGAGAGTAAGAGTAACAATGAAGTTTATTGAAATTTGTAGCTGTTGAGCTGTTGAGAACTTTTTGAAAAGTTCATGGAGGATGAATAGCTGGAGATACGTGTTCAGTTTCAGGCTTTCATGTCTCCACCTGCAGTCCGTTTCTCTCTCGTCCTCAGAGGAACTCGCGTCCTCTGCCAAACTGCTGGTGACATGGGCATATTTCTATGGCTGCTAATGCAAATTCAATTTCTCCAACCTTCTGGTCAATATATCTTCACCTTGACTTTTTATCTAGGGCACAGCACAACCTAACATGAACTAATGCTTGCAGGAAATTGGTTTGAGGTGCTGAAACCTCAGGACCATCTGTCTATCTTTGATGCAGGCATCGTCCCCTGACAGCGCTCCTGCTGGCCCCCTTTCCTCCAGGCCTGGTGGTAATTGGGTTGCAGCGAGGGAGGAAAGTGGATGAGTCGTCGAGCCTGGGTTTGTCTCGTCCCTCGTCGGACTCACAAGTCTGCTCTTGATGTCTGAGGCTCTTGAGACGAACTCCCCTGCAGAAGAGTCAACTTGTGGGTGAGGATGGGAATATTGAAGGTGCCTATAGGACTGAAATAGGCATACAACTTAACAGCTGGCTCATTTTAAGTTTCTCACAAACAGAATTTGTGTTTTAGTGACAGACTAAGAGTAGTAAATAACTGAGGTGGAAAGAAGGAAATATATTGTTTTCAGCTTCTTTTGGTTATTTGTGGGAAAAAAAGTAAATAAATCAGATAAATCAATGTCTGTTTGTACTCAGGCTCCCTGAATCAACACTTTATAGAACCACATTTTGCTGCAATTGCAACTTTTTCTGCACTTTTTTTTTTCCAAACTGAAATAATTTCAATAAGTCAGAGATAATGAAGAGTATTTATAGATTTGCTATTGGATTTAGGGACTGGACTTTAACTGGGCCATTCTAACACATCATCACATTGATCTAAATAATTATTTTATAGTAACGCTTGCTATTAGGGTTCCTCTGCTGAAAGAAGATGAACTCAGTTTTGGTCTTATGTGAGCAGAGCTCCTCCTTCCACATGTTGTTTTGTGGTGAGTAGTTAAAAGGACTTGCGTCTTTCTTTCAACAATTGTTTTCTCTTTCCTTCTCTTCCACTAAGGCTACAACTGATGTGTGTGACTAATAGTTGTCCCAGATTCTATCATCTGAGTTGTGGATCTCTGCAGCTCCTCCAGAGTTACCATAGACTTCTTTTGTGATTGTGTGTGTCAGTGTGGGTGGATAATAATCTCTTTCCATTTTTGGGGGGTTACATAGCAGAACTGTTGCTATAAGATGTTCAAAGCTTTGAAAATCGTTTTGCAAACCAAAACAGTAAACTATAATTCTCCCTCCACTTTATAATCATGTGCTGGTTTGAATTGGTGCAATTCATAAAACACTATTGAGATGCATTAAAAACAGAATATGAAAATATCACGTTGTATGAATAGTTTTGTAAAGCCACTGTGTCTGTCTGTCATTGCAATATCCACTTTAGCCTCTGTAGTTCATCAGTAGTGTGTGCATGTGTGTATAATAGCATGTAACAGCACTTTGCTGCCAAATGATGTGTCACATCTTAATCAGCTTAACCACGTTTTGACCTAAATGTTATTTTTCTTCTTTTTTTTTTTTTAATCATGTGATGAATTCATAACACCATCTGCTCCTTATTCCTTCTCCCTGGCGACAGACTTTATGTTTCAACCTGCCAAACATTTTAGACCTCAGCCCTAAATGATCCTGTTTCTCCTCAGCTCGGCTGCTTTTGCACTTCAATACTCACAAGGAATCAGTGTGTGTGTGAGAGGCCCTTGACCTTTAAATATGCATGGATTTTCTGCCATGGCTGCCGGTGTAGAAGAGGATTTTTACGGCTCCGCTGTGTGTCATTAGGCTCCACCCGTCCTCGCTTTTTCTGCACTGCTGTACAGCTGGCACCCACGCACACAGGTGTTACTGCAAGACCTGATATCCCCATTACCTGCGCTGGATCTGAGCTACGCAGCACAAAGGAGATCCACGCAGACCCTTTCATACTCTCGTAAAATCAAGAAATCTGCATTTTGACTAGCAGGATGTTTTTGCTAAGAGCGGCCCTTCAGTTCTTATGATGAGCTATGAAGACATCTCTGCCTCTTACTGGATGACAGATTAGCAATGCTGGCAATAAACCCTTGTTATTCCCAACTCATATGTGCAGGTAATAAAATTTGGCCAGCTGGGCTCACATATGGAGGTGAAATCTCATCTCTTGGTGCCACGGGGCGGCAGGCAGCGCTGCACACTTGTAATATGCTTTGCTGCACTCAGTCCCGGAGGCGACGACTCCTCTTCCCGACAGAGACCTGCAGAAGAGATGTTTGCAACCCTGGCTTTTGTCTTGCTGTCGTCTCTCCCCTCACACAGCTCTATTATGGGGTAAGCAAATGAGGCATGACGTGTTCGGTGGGAAGCTATGACAATTGTAGCACAGGTAGGAAAAGAAATGTGCTTCATGGAGGTTTTTGAAACGGCCAATTGGGCTCACCGCCCAGGGTGACATGGGCTGGGGCGCATCCAGCACTGATAAAATGTTGCACTTCCTTTGCTTATTTATATGTTTAGTCAGTTGTGTTGGTGCCTGATTTGTATGCTAATTGGAAGGTTTATTAAAAATTGAATCTAAAATACTTAAACTGATCAAACCTATACTGGATACTTATACACTAAACAGAGATTATTTAAAACATGGTCTCATTTATGTCACCTTTATTCTATTTGTGAAAATTAAAAAAAAAAAAAAAAGCTTTTCCCACCCTAGATTGAGCAATCTAGATTGTCAATCTACATCTAGATTGATGCTTCTGTGTAAAAACAAGAAGCGTCAAACTTGGCCTAAATTATTTTTTCTTTGTGTTGACAATTCTCTTTGAAGTCTTACTTCAAAAGAACTGTGTAGTTTAGTTTTTAATGATTAAAACATCAGGTATAATCTGAAAAGTTTTTTGCAGCGTTGGATTCTCTGGGAGAGTGTATCTGCGTGTATCTGTGTGTATCTGTGTGAGATGCTCGTCCAAGACACAATTTATGCAAGAACCATCACTTGCTATGTTGCATCACTGGCAAAAAGACATATTGATGCCGAATGGTGGTATTACTGATAATCTATAGAGGTCCAGCCGACCACCTTCTGCGGAAATCTAATGCAATGCCAGGAGGCAACTGAATGTGCTCATAAATCTTGAAATGCTTCACCTAAGGGAACCAAAAATGAACCATTCATTACGTCCGCAGAGCTAGAATTTGCAGTCTAACCGTCTCACAGCTTTAAATTATTGAAAAAGACTTTCTAGAGAAAGGAACCTGCCATGCTTTGTGGTCTAATATCCTTTCAATATATTTTAAAATTAAGTGTATTTTACTGTCTCCCACCCAGCCACAAGCTATCTGCCTGTGACAGCAGGCTATAATTTTAGCAGTGGCTTGCAAGGCCAATTTGCTCAGCCACACCTGATTTACAAGGACACGTTAGTTGTTTTATCATTTTCTCCCCAAACATGGCGGCTTCTTCTCTTGGAAGAGCTCACAAATATTTTTTCAGATGACATAGAGAGGGAAGACAGACAGAGAGCAGGCAAAATGAGCTTATGTCATCTTTGCAATACAAAGCTCACTGAAATGTTATCCAATACAAAATAAACAGAGTCTAAAAAGCTAATTACCAGAAATGTTTGCTCATAACCTGGAGACTTAGTCGGAGTCTGTAAAAAAGGCCAAAGCCTGTCGCATGCAAACGAACATGGCAACAGTTCAATTCATAAAAAGGTTTCTGAGCAAAAGTTCAGCGGCATGTATGAAAGATTTTATGCCATCTTGTATGCTACTAGGGAAGTTATAGTGTAGCTGTAAGATAGAAGTTGAGGCATTGTGTTGTCTATTGTAAAAATATTAGTTACATGATATATGAGGAAGAAAGATTTCATTGCATTATTATTCTTAAACGACGCTATGACAACGTCAATTGTGAATAACAAACGCGTTCCTTCCAAAATCCCAAAAGGTCAGGTTACTATATTTAGATCCCTTAGGTCTAAATATAGTATAGATTTATTTTGGAGTGGTTCAAATGTTAAAAAATCAACATAAACCAGAACCATTCACACATAATAGAGCTCAAAGTGCTTGAACCTCCACAAAACAAATCACAGCAGGGCACAGAAGATGAGAAAAAAATATGAATTAAATCTGCTATTCTCATGTTCCCATCATTAAAATCTTCGCCACTACCTTCTATATCAGGTGTGGAGTTCAAGGGCAGGAGTCTATCTAACTGTCCAGGTAGATCACAGTCACACAGAGCTTGAACACGTGACACTTAAAACAAAACAGTGCGCTAAATATTGAAATTCTGAGCAGGCATATTTCATGGCATTGCAACGAATATTGTAATTATTGTGTTACTCTGGTAGAGAAATGTTCGCAATTCTATGCGTCTAGCGAGAAATTGCTGACTGCTGGCCTGTTTCCTTAAGTCATTATATATGATTTTCAGGCGCAGCCGTCCTCCGTGGTAAGCTGTTAAATCTCACAAGTCATTTGCAGCACATAAGACATTAAGCCTATTGGATAATCGCCTGTTGGGTGTTGTTGTGTATATCTACCCTGCATGTCAGTGATGACAATCTGTTTTATGGTCAGGAAACACTTAAAATACTACAGCGTGGCTTCTTCTGTGAAAGCCCTTTAATGGAGCTCATCTGTGTAATGGATGACATGTAATGAGTTATACTCTCAGGAGAACATTAAGGCCACATCAAACCCAACAGCTGCTGACCATTGCTTCATTCTCCGAAGTGTTCAGCACGTGCTCACTGTGGAAAACAAATCCCGTAATCATACATTTTTATTTGCGCCTTTCTGCCTTGCGCAGCCACAAAAGTGTGGGAGGAACCCCCTTCAGATCCTCTCGAGGTGCCGCCCAAAAAGCATTGTTATTAGCCACCCCCGCCTCTCTGGATCAGCTTCAGTTCTCATAATTATTACAAGCTTAAAAGTATTTGGTGCTCCCTTCCTACTTTCTTTGCTGCTAATGAAGACCAATTTCCAACTGAAGCAAAAGGCGGTGGTGTCAAATGAAAGCCTGGATGTATTGGAGTGTCTAAATGAATTAAGCTCAAGTTGCATGACACTTCTAAGTAGCTGTTTGTACAGGAGGGCGGGATTATTATTAGTTTCACACAGTGTTAATGGTAGGGAGCTTCTGTCTTTATGTACAGTGCCTTGCAAAAAACAAACAAACAAAAAAAGTCTTTAAACTGTTTCACTTTTTGTCATCCACAAATGTAAGGGCATTGAGTTGTGATTTTTTTTTTCTGCATATGGGAATCTGAAAAGTGTGGAAAGCAAACTTCTGATATCCCCGAATGAAATCCAGTGCAACCAGTGATATTCATAAGTCACATGAACAGAGTCGACCTGTGCATAATTTAATCTCAGAACAAATACAGCATGACTACATTCATGAACAACAGCATGAAAACCAAGCAACACGACCGACAGGATGCAGATATAGAAACGTTAAATGCTGAGTTTGTTGGAATACAACTGATCAGTGTCAGGTCTCGTAAGAGGAGCATCAGCTAGAGAAGCAGCCAAGAGAGTCATGAGCCATGTTTTTACTGATCTTACTCTGCACAAATTTCAATTACAAAAATAAATTTGCTTAATGGACACAAAAAAATGTTTTTCAATAAAGCTTTTGCACTATGATTGGGATGGTTTTCAGCTGTATCAAAAATAATGTATTTAGCAAGACTGCACACGACTAACATGTTCAACAACCGAACGTTACTACAGGCTGAAGAGTCGAAGAAGACGACCGGAAACGGTAGGAGGACGATGGCGCGGCATGTTTTTTTTTAATGACTTATTGCGAGAACAAACATATGTGTGACTTTATTCGCATTACTTATTTAATGAAAACGCAGCGATTGCAGATTTTTTTTTTATACTAGAGGAGTATCAACAAAGTCTCAAAAACAGATATGATCTCTCTTGAGGAGTTGCAGCGATTCAAATCATTAGGAAAGATCTAGTTGTGATGCATTCCACAAATATGGACTTATTTGAAGCAAGGTAAATCAAACGTCATGAGAAGATATATTTGCAGCTTGCCACAAGCCAAAAACCAAGATTGTGACAAGAAGGTGCCACCTACTTCCTGATGTGTGTGTGTAAAAATCTCACACTGCACATCACGATGACAACATCAACCCTGTGGCAAATCTGTGGGGATTTATGGATAGTTAATGACATGACTTGAAAACTGATGTTCACAGATGTTCTCCTTTGAATGTGACTGAGTTTTATGCGTTTGCCAGAGACATAACAATGTCAAGATGGCAACAATTTGAGTGTCCACTTGGGTGAAAAATGGCAGCCATATGCCACAAAACACTTGCATCTGTAACTGCAGTAAAAAGTGCTCTACTTTGCACTTCACTATTATGTTTTCACATGAAAAGTAAGAGAAAATGCGAGAAACCCTGAGAGGTGTGAATATTTCTGCAAGGCTCTCCTGAATATAGATTTGTAGGCAGTAAACTCAAATCAACCACTGTCCTTTTTTGCCTGATAAAAGACAATCGGATCTCTGTTACTTGGCCTCTGCTCTCAGGTAATTGACATAATAACTGGAGAAGAAACTGGAACAGGAACGCAGCGAGGTCTGCCACGACTGCTTCAACATTCAGCATGACACAGAAGAAAGGGAAAAACCTACAAAGGATTATTATGTAACTCCTGCAAATAGTGACAAACAGCGCAGCCTCTGTCACGTCACAAATTCATTTTAAAATCTCCCAGCGCTCCGCAGGATAACAGTGTCATCCTTGACAAATGGGTTGCACAGACATTTATGACTCTGACTGCAGCTACACACACACACACACACACACACAGATATGCTTGTGTAATTAATTTTTTTTAAATGTGGGGTTATAGGGTGGGGTGGGCTACTGTGCTGACAGTGTGGTTAACAATGAAATCCCAACAGGCAGGGTTACGGAGGCCGGGTTAGTCGAAGTGAACCGGAGCGGCGGGAACGCACGTCTCTGAGTCGGAACAGAACCAGATGGTTGGTCCTCTGAGCCATGTTTAGTCAGTCTAGTCTGTGAGGGTCATTAACATTCGGGCCCTGGTGACTCATTCCTGCTTCATCCTGAACCCGGTGACAACTACAAAGAGTCTCAGCGCTCCGACTACACACGGTCCGTCACTACCTGCGCCTCCACGGCGCACAGATGACGCTGCGTCCCTCTGTGTCTTTCTCTGTCCTGCTCACATGAATCAGACATTTATTTTAATCAAAACACATTTTCTCTCTCTCTCTGCCGACCTTTCAGACGAACAATACAAATGGCTGCGCTGGCAGATGGATCCGCAGCGACAGTACATTTGTTGATCAGAATGTTTCATTCAGCTGCGTCACGCTCTTTGTCAGCAGCAATCATTCTCCGTCTGAATGTCGTGCGTCCTTTTGTTGCTGTTTCGTCATTATCTAAGCACTTCTTTTAGTGCCTGAGCAGAGAAGGCCCACATGATGAAGCCTTCATTGATTAAATTATGAAACATAGTGCAGCCACGCCGGCACAGCTTTATTTTCAGGAGAGAATCGCATCTCATCAGTGTTATTGGAAATACTGAGGGTGCTCTCGTAGCTGACCTTTGAGGAATTCTGTGAGAATTTGGCTTAAAAATATACAGAAAATAAAGTAAATGGTGCAAGGAAAGGCTTTTTAAAAGCCAAGTGTGGGTGTGTGCATGTTGGAGGTGGCAGAAAATCTACCAACATTAATGAAACATTATAATTTTAACCAGCTTGTGTTTTTACTGTAATAGTGTAAATATTCTGAGTCATTCAAAATAAATAATAATAAAGGTCAAAAGGTTTTGTCGGCTACAAAGCAAATTTGTAGCTTTGTAGCCGACAAAAACTAGTGTTACTAAATACTGTATTTCATGTTAATTATTATAAGAAATAATCATAATTAATAGTGACACTAGAGGCATGGTATGTAAAAAATAAAAAGGGTAAATATAACAAACATGTCAAACATGGTAGCGTTAGATATGATTTACTGTTCAATAATATTATTGTTAAACACTAACACTTAAAAATAACACTATTTTTTCATAATTATTAAAAATCATACTATTGCCATCATAATCAGTACATAGGCTCATACTATTGCTACTAATATCACCAATTGTCGCTACTACTCATAATATTCATAATCATAATATTGCTTATAATAAATATCATCACACTCCTAAATGCTAAGAGGTGTTTAGGGGAGGATAAAGAAATAAGCAGAGATCACATTGCAGGTTGTTTACTGTGTTAAGCATAGAATGAATTTATTCATGTGTTCATCTGAGCTCGGCTCTCCTGAGGTTGGAACATGAAATGGCAAAGACGTATTTATAAACGCACGACGTGGTACTCCCTCTCCGCGGTTCCCTTTTGAATAATGAGGAAACACGGCGCAGAGCATCTCCACGTCTGATCATGTGATAATCACTTTTTAATGCTCTTTTAAAGACGTAACTCGACAGGACAGATGAACCAGCTGACCCTACATTCTTATTGCTTAATCAGCCGTCAAATTTTCATCAGGCAAATTGAGTGCAACAAAGTCTTTCTGCTGAACTCACCGCAGTCGGCACGCACAAGTGATCTGCTTTGGCACTTTAATAACTGATCCTCGTCAGCTGTGGGCGCCTTGAAAAGAGAATCGCGTTTTCAAAGTTAATCTATCACCGCAGTCTAATGAGGCAACGCTGGTTGTAGGAAGAATAAAGGGAAACACGAAGAGAGGAGAGAAAAGCAAGAAAATGAAATCTTACGAGTTATGTTTGGTGATGAAACTAGCAGAAACCTCAAAGTGTGTGGACTTAGAATATAGTTGCAACTTTTTTTTTTATGTAGGTCTGAACTTTGACTAGGCCACTAGAAACAACTAAATATGTGCTTTGATTAAACCATTTTGTGCTAGTAGCTCTGGCTGAATGTTTAGAGATGTAACGTTTTAGAGCTGACAAAGTTGAACCTCCATCCCGTCGAGCTTGTGTCTTCAGCTTCCCTTTCACTACTGAAGTACTCCCATAGCATGACACTGCCACCACCATGTTTCACCATAGGAATGCTAATATCACGGTTCTTTGAGTTCTTCACCAAATATTGAATTTTGCATGTATCTGACCAGACCTTTACAGTGTGGCAGTGTTTATACTGAGATCATTCATTTCTGCTTCGGAGCCTGATATTTTCAGAAAACTCTCTCTGAAGCTCCTTATAAGTATAAGCTTAAATACACAAAAAAAAGCTTCACTGAGAGAGCAAACATTACTTACTGTTTTTTCTTTCATGTTTTTATCACTTCTGTTAAGAAATTAGATATTTTTGTGTTTCTTCTAAATGCTTTCAGTATCTCTTTGTATCGATTTGGTTTTCCATTATGTATCCATTTCTGGAAGGCACATCGATTTGCGCAGATAAATCTCGGCATAAAAGAAAATCCTGATGATGTAGTAACTGCTTGCTGTAATTTTAAGTTTCATTTTGTTCCTGATACAGTGTGTCATTATTATCCTTGCATTTAGCAACCGGACAAACATCCTGGTGATGCTAACTAACCAAAAACAGGAAATGATTAGTCGAGGTTAATATCAGTCAGTGATTTTTTAAAATGCAGCACATGTGAACATCAGGTTTCAACAGAAATGCAGTGCATCCAACTCATCTCCTCCCATGGGAGTTCAGGCTGCTGCTTCAGCGTCCAGCAGAGATTCTGAGGTTATCAACAGTACAGTCAAAGGTGTTTGAAGAGCGCTCTATCTATTGTGCGACTTCATGCAGAGTTTTTATTCTGCATCAAGTGAAAGGTTCAGAAGGCTTTGGAGGGCTCTAAAAAGTGGGACACGGTGGTAAGAGCCATTCCCCCACATCAGCCACCTCTCATCTTCAGCCTCTGCATGCATGCACAGCGTTACACTCCGCTCACCAGAAAAGCACAACACTGGCTGCATTATTAAATTCTTCAGGGCACAATGTTGACAATGTGCAGATAAGGAAGGAGTTTCCTTTTCCACCCTTCTCAGTCTTTCATGGATAAGGTGAATCAATGCACATGCGCCACATGCAGGCTGTTGAGGAACTATAAATTATTCTCCAACTACACTTTGCCTTCAAGATTTCCATGTTTCACTAAACAGAAGAAGAAGACACACAACGCATGACACAGACGAGAGCTGGTTACGTAAGACATAGAGCTTTGCACTCATGGTTTTTTATCTCATTGACCCAAGCAGGGAAGCAGCCCAGCAGCCCACATTTACACTTAGCATGCACAGGCACATAGGCTTCAGCTCATACCAGCGCCTCAGATAAAGGCTCCCATGGTGCAAGTGTTAAAATGATCGTGCTTGATAAAGCGCTGGGTGAACTCGTCCCTACAGTTGCACAAGCGATATCAAGAGTGTTCGGCTGCAGCGCACTATCTTAAGTGCACACAGGCACAGCAAACAGTGGTCCATAAACACTTCAGACTGAGGTTAGCCTGAAAAGAGAAGAGATAGTCCCTCCATGGGCCTCTTTAGAGAGAGGCGAGGGGGAGTGTGAGTCACTGGCAGCGGGAGGAAGATGAGCAGCGCAGCTTCCTTCTCCTGACCAAAGTGCTTCTGTTAGCCCTTCATATCCACCCAGCTGTCATCCCTGCTGTAGCTGGAGAATCAGTGGTGCAGGAAGCTGCCATTTACAGTTATATTATCTCTCTCTACCCAGCAAGCGGGAGACAGTGTCCAACTGGTGGTGTGCTGGCTGCAGTTTTCTATTAATTTCCATATAATTTACACGGCATCCTCTAGGGGAACTCCCTCTAAGAAACTTCCTCTTTGTTGCGTCTAAATGATCGTCACGCCAACAGAACGATAATCATCTGTTTGGATGGTGAGCGAGGTTCAAGTTAACGCTGACAGTGATTTCTTTTTTTCATCCCTCGGGGAATATTAGATTTAACATCCATCTACCTAAGTGATGTGACACAAGTGTGATAACCTGTGTTAGTCACCCCATAGCTGTTGTTACGGGAGCAAACACATTATCTCTCTATAATATCCACACCAGTAAATTGATGTGCTCAAACAATATACGAAATAAGAGGTTTTGCCATCAAGGAGGCCATTCAAGTCGTCATAGACAAAGTGCCATGCAAGAACAGATGAATGGAGGGGGAGAGATGTGATGTCTCAGAGGAGCCGATATGTTTCGGAATATGGAACGCTCCAAATGGGCTTCAATTATTAATTAGCAAGAAGCAGAAGAAAAGGCCGCAAAAATCAGTGAAAGATGAAAAGCGGAAAGATGGTTAAAAATGTCTGGCCTCTGCTCTGCATGCAGCAAGAGACACTGACAGAAGCGTTGCCGTTATTATGCTAGCAATTAGCATTTTGGTTCACTAATAGTTAGGTTTTGGTGTCTGGAAGGAACATTATGACAAGAACAAAAAGATCTTGACACTCAACAAGAGTCAGTACAGGCTAATGGGGATTTTTTTTTTGTTCCATGTGTAGTTTTTCTTTTTTTTGTTCTTTCTTTTAGTTAACGGATGGAAAGACCTTTGAAATCTGACATAACTTACTTAACAGTGTAAAGTATCATTAAAAAGTATTTTTCCTGCCGCAGATGGCTTGTATTTCAGTACATTTATGTATTTCAAATCACCAAACACATTTTAATATCAGAAAAATGTATCCTGAATTTATATATAATACAATTTCCCTATCAAATGACAGACGTTTCTTCTATGTTCTGTGTTTTCTACATCGTTAGATTATGGCTATTTTTATTTATGTGTTAATCAAATGCTTTAGAAATGTTTTTGTAACTCTTTCCAAACTGATAGATACCAATCACATTGTTTCTCATGTGTTCTTAAGGCATGAAGTTTCCATTTAAGTGATTATTTGGTGCTATACAGTTGTCAGCATTTAGAAATAAAACAAAAATATGATTAATCTTAGCTAATCCATGATTTAACACAGGGAACATGTAATGGTTTCATGTTGGACTGTGGAGATTTGGATCAATTTTTCTTGCTAATAAATAAACCATAACTTTGAATCTGATGTTTATTTTTATTAGGTCATTTTAAAGGTCATCCAAAACATTGAGGTTTGACAGAAAAAGCAAATACATCTTATATTTGTAATGAGATGCACACAGCACTCCCAAAACCAATTTGCCTAAAATTAAAAACGAATTTGGATGCAATTAAAAAAAAAAAAAAAAAATACAAGTGTAATCTTTTTGAAAACATACTGTCTGTCTACAGACATTTTCTCTTTACAGGTATCTCCACAAAGGGGCCTCAGCCTCTACGATGGCCTGATGGAAAAAGGGAAAAATACATGCACTCATGCACTTAGGGGACAAGAGATGTTCGCTATAAATAGTTAGCGATCTTCACCCCATCAGAGCTGAAAGGTGGACTCTATTTAATTTAATTTTCCATCACAGTTATGCCTCTCTTCTCCGTTTCTTTGTTGCGTGCTGAGGTCGTAGTCCTAATCTCAAACAAACAGACAAAAGGAAAAGTCTGCTTGGTATGACGAGTACGTCTGCAACCTATGTCTGCGCACCCGTTCTTCTTTCTGGTTTTTTTTTCTCTGGCGATAAGACGTGGTGCATTTATTGGTTTGTGTTGTTCTACTTTCTTTTCCTCATGGGTAGCGAGGCAGAGGAAGACAGCGCTGCATCGCCTACGCTGCACGAACAGAGACAACCTCCTCCTCTCCAGAGCACTCCACATCTCTTACGGCTAGATACGTCACAGTCACCTTTGTCTAACTGCCCACGCAGTTAACTCAATATTCTTTAGCAGAAAATGTGGCAGATTGGACAGTATATTCCTTTATGCAGTACTACCAAAGGAGATCCACTTTTGTAATGATTTTTGTCTCTATGAAATCACACTGGCCCTACTAACTCCTTATGGGTAGGATTGCGATGTTTTCCAGCTGACAGAGGCTGAGGCCTCCGGGACGAGGCTGCCAGTGTTTTCCCAGGCGGCAGAGCATATTGGCGGCCATCTGGCTCTCTGTGAGCAGCGTTCAGCCTTCACACTGCGCCGGCTTGCCCACCCACTGAGTCCAGAGGCACTGGGTGCCTATAGCCCACCAAAGGCCCAGCGCCTCTCTTTAGTTTTGGCTCCAAGAGTTAAAACTTAAGAAAACGTACAAAATTTTGACTGCTGGTAAAGTTGCAGATCAAATGGAGTGTTGATGAAATATTCATGCTATTTCCCTCTTTTTAGATTTTACCACTGTTTGTTTCATGAATTTAGGTCTTTAAAAGTAAAAAAAATAATAATAAAATAAAAAAAAAAATCAAAGCAGGAAGGGCACAAATTCCTGTCACTCTGAGAATAATCTGTCGGTTGTCACATCGTATGACCAAAACATGAAATGACTGATATTCCCCCAGACGGCCTCCTGACGAGCAAGATCCAGTCTCTTAAATGCGTCGCCTCCAGGCATGTGCAGCGTTACGTAATGAAGCCGCACTGTGAAATCCATGTGTTACAGCGAACTGCAGTGTTCTCAGTTGTACGTCTTCTGAGGATGCATGGATGTACAATGGAGCATGAGTTCTTAATTCATTGCGATGCTAAAGTAGACACTCAACCATACACAAATGCTAATGACAACCGAGAAATACTGAAGTCAAGGAACCCCTGAATGTTAGACTTCGGATCTTTACTGTGGGGTTTTATACATGCAGAAAGCGAATTTAAAAAATGTGGATTGTATAATCTGGCAAGCAAGCATTTATATTGGCAAGCACATATAGTCCATCAAAGCTATTAAACTGTTGAGGTAAAGCCGCTACGGAGCTTTGTTCCCAAAAATATTTTTGGGAACATCATCATGTTTTAGGTCTTCAAACAAAGATAATCTGGGTAAATAAGAACATGGTTTTTAAGTCATAGAGAAATGGATATGTAAACCTACACGACTCTATGTGAAAATGCCCCCACTGACAGCTACAGCTTTGAGTCAGTGCTTTCACTCTGCAGCTCTAAAAGCATCATTCTTTCTTTTTTAGACATTTGAAGTTGGACTTGCCACTGGTGGTGCTTAAGCTTTTGGTCGCAAAGTGATTAGTAGACATTTTCTTTCAGGATTTTCAGCTAGAGAACATAATACAAGGTTTCATCAATTACAACAGGTTGTGAAGGTCATGAAGTGCCAAAGCAGCCCCAGAGTATCAAACTACCAAAATGTTTCAAAGATAGTTTATTTTCAGAAGCTATGTGATAATTTCACATCAAACGTAACAAATAATTACCGTTAGCAAAGTTCTACTTTTATTTTGTTGACCTACAAAATATTTTCTCCACAATCTTGGAGATCTTCAAGATGTGTTTTTTTTTTGTTTGTTTGTTTTAAAAAGCTCAAAAACTTTGTAATCCTTTTGTCAGTTTGCATGACCATGAGTACATCTGTCTGCTTAGGTCTAAATTTGTCTGAGCTTCACAAGTTCAGATCTTAAATCAAGCAGAGATAAGGACGAAAAAAAGCTTTTCCAACATAAAAGAATGCAAATTTAACAAATCACAAATTTCTTTCTTATAGAAAATCCCTAATTGTAAATTTGAAACAGACCTTATCCATAAAAATCTAAAAAAAAATTTAAAAAAATGAAATAATAAAAACAAGATGAAAGCCGCTAAATGAAGCTTGGTTGCTTCCTTGAATGGAGAACATTTCCAGTGCCAGATACAAGATGTCAACAACTATGAATTTACGTCTCATCATACAAACATCGGCTCCATCTTTGTCCTCCATGCCTGCCTGGATGACTCGTTTCCAGTGCCCACGCAGGTATTTGTCATGCTGCGCTGTGGCCAAAGTTCAGCCAAGCTGAACAGCATGTGCACAAGCACACCGTGCTGTGTGCTGCCCTTTCTTTGACACAGTGGCAAACCGCTGTGCCGCGGCACAAGCCAGTGGTGATAATGGCCTGTAGGTTGCAGTTGATTTGTTGCTGCGGAATTTCTGGAAGGAAATGTGACAATTTATTTTGTCACCGATCTCTAAGCTTTGGGGTGAGGATGTCCATCCATCATTCCAGTTATCTCCTGTCATACACTTATCAGAGATTGGGTAGCAGAGATAGCAGCTCCAGGACAAAATTTCAAGCACCCATGTCCCCTTCTGCTCCAAGCTTCATTCAGAGTTCCTCAACTTATGCTCATAGAAACTTGTGTCTACAAAGATCAGAATGTGAACAGATGAGCCTTGATTTTTGGCTCAGATCTTTCTTCATCACGGCAGACCAGACCGACATCTCTATCACTGCAGACGAGGCGCTGGTCTGGATGTCCACCTCCTCCACCATCCTATAATCGCTTGTGAACAAGTCACCGAAAAACCTGACCTCCGCTTGAGCAACAGACTCAATTATTTTTAAAACATCCTCACCTCAATTTTCATGTATGATTATCAAGAGGTCATTCCAGGTAAATATTTACAAGGATTTGACATTCTTACTAGGATTCACAGAGCAACCACAACCACTTTTACTATCCCACATCCATATGTTAACAACTGATTTGACAATCTATTCACACACTGCCAGCATTTTTTTTTTTTTTTTAATTGGGAGATTCAGAGATAAATCAGGATTCATAATACCAGAGAGGGAAAAAAAGCATGGCTAAAATTCCTCCAGTAGTCATAAAATCCTAATCACTAAATGGCAACATGGGAAAAAAAAATTCTTAGCCATTGAGGCTGATGCTGTCAACAATTATTTCACATCCTGTCTTTACTGCCCATACTTCCACTAATCTGTTTACCTCACCATATGAATGAAGAGCTTTTTGGCTCAGGGTGAAGCAGGAGATTTGGGACAATTTTGCAGTAATCCAAACAAAATTCTCAATGGTAGCAGCGGATACCATGGGAAATCAAATGAATAGGGTCCAAGCGTCCCAGTATAGGGCAGGGAATTTCACAAGCTATCTGTTGTGTGTGGGGAAATACCACTCCCTCATTGGCTGTTACAGATTCCAGCCCTGAAGACTTAGCTACTTCTCCCCAGCAGAATATGCACATAATTAGCCTCCAATACCGCTAACCCTCTCCAATCAAACAGTACTGATTGAAAGTAAAGGCGCCATGGGGACGAGGTAATTACCCCTGACAATGAAAGGATCCCTCACTGCCCAGACCCTTCACTGAACGGATTGGGAGATTATTAAAATGTTGGAGGGCAGCCTGGAAACGGACACAGAAGAAGGAATATGGCTCTGAAGAAAGGGGGAAAAAAAAGAGTGGGGCTTGATTTAAGACGGCTGAAAGGAAAGACATCCTGAGCCCTCAATGTGAGACCGGTGTGTGGTTGGTGCACTTTGATACAAATGAGAGCACTGTTAGGCGATTGTTTGTAATGTAGACCAGAAAGTGTGCATAGGCCTACCTTTCTGTAGACAATCATATTGGGGGAGTCTTCCTCTGGTTCTGCAGCGCCAGTCGCTCCCTGATCTTTGGACCCCTCCGCCATTTTCAGTAAGGCCTGAAGACAAATAGAATAGCTACATCACCACAGCTCATAGGGCTGAATAAACAGCATATAAGTCCCTTTGATAATTAATTTTTTCTTTGTCTTGCAGCTGCATTTAGGCTGCAGCTGCAAAGGAGCTGGGTATACCGTATTCATGACAAGCTAAAAAAAATTATCCATCTGATGATGGAAGCAAGTTGGCTTAGAAACTCAGTAGTCATAGTCTGCTTACTTGCTTGTTAGCAAACTAGCTAAAGTTTGAACTAGCATCAGAGTGAGAAGAAAAGGATATTTAATCGAACAGAAATGCTTTGTTAATGGCAGCAGACAGATGAGAATAGTTAAACTGGCTTGACATTATACAAAGGCAGCTGTAATACAGATCAGTTACAGCCAAGGTGTGTGAAATGCAATCTCTGAATGCACAACACTTTGGTCTGTGAGCTAAGTGGGCAATAGCAGCAGAGGACTACACTAGATTGAACCCCCTCAATTAAGTAGAGGAAACTTAAACTGCAAGCAACTCAGGTTCACTAAAACTGCAACATTAACAGATGAGACAAAAAAATATTGCCTTGTTCAGTTGCTCTGATTTTAGCTTCAACATTTAGCAGGGTCAGAACTTGTTGTAAAAAACACATTACAAATGGATGGTTTCTGTGTTGTTACAGTGCTTCAGGCTGCAGGCCCAAAGCACTGAACAATACCTCAGTGTTAATGTTGACCATGTCCATCCCTTTGTGAGCAGTTTTCTGATGCTTCCAGCAGAATAAATGCAGCATGCCCCACTGCTCAAATCATCTAAAAGTGGTTGCTGGAAAGCAACAATGTTCAACCGTATCCCCAACAGCCTCCATAATGTTCAGATCTAAATACAACAGATTGGGCTCGGGATGCGGTGGAACAGGAAGTTTGTATTAATGAAGTGCAGCTAGCAAACCTATAGCAACGGTGTGTTGCTAACAGGTCCACATGAACTCAAAACTCTAAGCAATGTTTCTGAAGCCTTGTCAAATAGGTTTATGAAGAATAAAGGTAATTCTGAAGGCAAAAAGCGGTCCATGTCAGTTCTCTTAACGTGCATGTAATATATTGGCCAGTGGTTGTGATTCCAGCTTAAGAGCATTGGTTTTCACATTTGTCAGCTTTTGATCAATAAATTAACTTTGCCAGACATTGACTATCATTTAAGCATGTGAACATTAAATGACGAAATGTTAACCATATAAAGCAGCATTGAAATCCTCTATAGTTGAGCTCGTACCTTCCTGGAAGACAACGTAGAGTACTCCTAACATGCATGTTTTTGGACTGTGTGAGGAAGCTGGAGCACCCAGGGAGAAACAAAACATCCTAAGTGCTAATAACTGCACCAGATTGCAGACCAGAATGACATTAAGAGTTTGAACTGAGCGAACTTTATTTTGTGGCACTCTATTAGATCTAATTTAATGATGGATATCTTAGACTTGACAGCACTCCCCACATTAGCCGGCCACCACCCTGCGGTCTGAAATAAGTTGTTTTATTCACAGCTTTCAAACAGTCCCAGGCACTTTGTCTGAGCTGCCACATAAACGTACTCCTAAGAAAAATAATTCTGCTTAACTCGGGATTTCTACAAGCTACACTTTATAAAGCTTCTTGTTCATTGAAACAGCTACAGTGGAGCCCCGCTTATTCATGGTTGGTATAAGATTCACCTAACTGCAGATTTTTCTGTGGACTGTAACTCCCAACTTATTCATGGAAACTCAATTTTTTTTGTAGAGCATATCTAAACTATTCAAAGGAAAATGCAGCTTGGGAAGCTGACAAGTCCTAAAAAGTCCCATTGCAGCATACACAAGACACAGCTATCATATGGAAGAATGTTCTTTGCTCAGATAAGACCAAAATAGAACTTTTTCAGCAAGCATTCAAATCAGTAAAAAATGACTCCTCTGTGACATATTGTGGTGGCAGCATCATGGTAAAGGTGTATAAGAGAGATTTGGAAGCTGTTCAAAGGTAATAGAATGATGAAGGGGATAAATAGAGTAGAATACTGGACAACAATAAAGCTTGTCTTCCAGCAGGATGGTGACCTTAAAAATTCAGTCACAGAGCTTTGATGGACTGGTTTAGAACAAAGCATTCATGTTTGACTGGTTTTTTATGACTTTTCTTTCCACTACACAGCACTATTTTCTTTTGGTCTGTCGCGTGAGATCCCAGTAAAACACAACACAACAACAACTTCAAGAAGTGTGAAAACTTTTGCAAGGCAAAGGCTATAGCTTCATCCTGTATCCAATGTACTGGCACATCTTCCGGAGGAGGATTTGGGTTTAAATTTGTTATGTAATTTTAGCCACAAATTACACAAGTTTGAGTGAGATGAAAGCAGAAATTGTCCATTTTCAGATTGCACAGCAGCAACATGCAAGGAGGCTTTGTAACCGCTGCTGAGCACTCAGGTGTATTACACCGCTGAGAATGATGATGTGCATGAGTGAATAAGTAATCACCTGTTCTCGCCTCTCTGTTTGTTATTGCCACCATAAGAGGGGAGAGCAGCACTCCCTTTTGGTCGACAGGTTTGTGCTCCTTTCAGAGTCTGAGAACATTAGACAGCTAATCTTTGCATCCGCCTCAAGTACTATATAGAACGGCAAGCAAGTATGCATCACATAGCACCTTCTCACAGGACACAAAAGTGTGCAAATAGATTCCTTGTGGACAGGAAGCTGTAATTTAACAGAAGACCTTCCTTCCAGTTCACCTGTTCAAGCATGCAAAAGCAAAGTCCACACAAGGCCCCTGGGGTCTGATGACTGTCTCAAGGAGACACATGCAGAGAGTCAAACAATGCAACAAAATAAAGCAAGAAGACAGAATGCACAGTCACAGGATAGAAGACTCAAATAGCCGAGGCTGAAACAAACTGGATAAACTGGGAAAGAGTTTGTGCACAGAGCATGCATACCCTGCTCCAAATTCACCAAGAACCATTCTACGACTAAAGGTCCCAAAACCCCGATCTGACTCTGTAGTGCGATGCAACATCTGTGACACCTGACAGTTGCCATCAGGGAAGGCATTTATTACCTTGAAAACACAAAAATAACGCCTGGTTCACTCTGCTCCCCCCGGTTGGCTGCCCCCTTAGCAACAAGCAGCAGGCGGCTTCATGGTGTAGCTAGCAGTAGGGAAGAGTGGATGAAGAAGACAGGGCGGTGAGGAGGGGGTGGGGGGGGATGAAAGCAGTGAAGCAAAGAGAGATGGAGAGTGAGAACTCTGAAGAAAAGGAAGCTGGATGGCCACTGCAGTATTCCTCTAGACCTCCTCCTCCTCCTCCTCCTCCTCCTCTTCGTCTTCTCTCGTAGCCAGTCCTGCCTTGCTCTGGCAGTTGAGGAGATCCTCACATGTGTGCACCTCGTTCATCCCTTCCTCCCCCTCGGTCTGCATGCGAGCGAGCGAGAGCGAAAGACTGAGTGTGTGTGAGAGAGAGAGAGAGAACGAGAGAGAGCGTAGACACTGTGCAACGGAGAGGGGCAGATCAAGCTGAAAAAGTGGGAGGGATGAAGGAATTAGAGAGAATATAAAGAGGGAGGAGAAAGACAGGCAGAGAGAGTATGTATGTGTGTATGTGAATGTGTGTGTGTGTGTGGGTGTGTGTATGCGTGTGTTTTGGTGTGTACACACGAGAGAAACAGCAAGCAGTAGAGAGAAAGGAGGACAGAGATGCACTCTGCAGCAGCGCCCACTGATGCCGGAAAAAAGTAACAATTAAAGTGGTATTAAAATAGCTCAACCTCACAATGATTTCTAGTAGTAATAAAAAAAAATCCAACTCCACTAAGTGAGTCTTGTTTGTTTTTTTTGTTTTTTATCGAAACAGGATTTTCGAAATCAAAAGCACATTTTCTCAGGATGATGCTAAGAAGCTGGTTCAGGCCGTGTTCTCTTCAACCCATTCAAAATCCAGCTGCCAGGCTCCCGACAAGAAGGAATAAAATATGCCTCATCCCTCCTGAGTGTTGCAACATCTGCCTTGGCTCCCTGTTCAATTCAAAAAGGAATTTTACATTCTTCTGCTCGCCTTCAAAGGCCTCAGTGACAAGGCTGTGTGATATTTGAAAGACCTCCCTGTTCCCTTTCCCCCGAACAGAACACTGCGTTCACAGAACATAAGACTACATGTAGCTTTTAGAGTTTCCAGGAACAAGTTTGCGGCTTTGATGTGGAATCAACTTTTTTTTCTGGGTGGGAGTGCAGAAACACTCTGTGTAGAAATTCAGACTCAAACATTTCTTTTTACCACAGCTAATGATTGAAGGATGTGTAAAATATTCTTGCCTTATTTGTAGGCATTCAGTTATTATTCACAGCCCTAGCAGATTTGGATTTGAGATAATCTCTTAATTTTAAGAACATGTCGATTCTTACTTGCGGTAATGTTAATGTCTTGTGACCCAGTCAAGGTCAGGACTTGAATTAAATAGAGAATCTGTGGATGGAACCAAAGATGATGGTGATGGCAAGAATGGCTTCCGAATATCAACTAGATGAAAGAAGAAATATTTTAGAAATACCAGTGGAAACGTGTAAAAAGCTGCTTTTTGCACGTTTGAATGGCTTAACAGTAAAAAAAAAAAAATAGCTTAACATAAAAAAGATCTCTTTTTATATATTCTTTGTTGTTTGCTTGTACTCTTGCCTCCTGGGTTTTTGGATTGTAGATGGTATTTTTTTCTAGTGTACCTATAAAGCTTATCATTTTGCATTTATTTTTATCTTATTTGACCTGTTTTGAGAATTTGAATTTTTACAGACACACGCATTGTGTTGGTAATGCATGCTTTTAATTTTAATTTGCTTATATATTGATTCGGTTTTTAGATTGTTTTTTTTTTTCAAGCTCAGTAAATGTTTCATGCGGTAAAACTAATGTCAATATTAGATTATGAATGATATAATCCTTAGTTTTCAATTGTTAACACAATTTAATATGGGGAAAAGATATCAAATCATCTTGTGGGAATATATAATCATCCTTTTGTTTAATCATGAGATAACCATGTTTTTATGTTTTGGTTTTATTTTGTTTAATATTAAAAAAAAATCAAGTGTGACAAAAAGCAAAAAGAGAATAATTCTGTCTCTCTGTCCCATTTTTGTCCAATCTTTCATTTCCTCCTTCTTTTCATGTAAACCTTGGAATCATTGAAGCTTAAATGGCAATCCAATCCATCTGACATTTTTTTTCTGCAGTAAATGAGATCCTAGGAGGCCCCAGGGAAGATCCGATAGAATACACGCCGTGGCCAATTTGTGAAAGCGTGCATGCAGAGTGAAAAAAAAAAAAAAACACAGTCTTAGATGTTTGTGTAGACAGAACCCGTTCACCAGTTATAATAGACTCACATCAATGGTTTCTTTCCACTCTTTCTTAGTCTTTTTTCATGCCTGCCTCTGGGATGTCCTCTCTTCACTGCTCATATTAATATTTCACATTCTCCAAAAGCACCTTGCGTGCTGCTTTAAACAAGCCTTACACAGGAAAAAAAAAAAAAAGGCCACTGCTATTTACTTAACATGCTTCTGCTCTTTGGGGGAAAAAAAAACGACAACACGCAAAAACTGCTGTTCTCTATACATTCGGCGATCCACTGGAAGTGAGGTCACATGTTCACATATGTGGTGTGCCTGGTAGAGTGTAAAAGCATTTGTTGGCCCAAAGGATTAGTGCTTACCTCACACATTTCTCTTTACAGCGGAAAAGAGCATCCGTTCACTACTTTGTGTCTCTGTGCAATCAGTGCAGAGAGCAAAATGACACCCACTCTGCCATGATTGCGGCAAACTTTAAAAAAAAAAAAAAAAGCGTGCTGATCCACAACATGCATGCCATCAGAAAGACGCAGAGAACAGGCAAGCAGATGGGCAGAGAGTTCTCTAATCTGCTTTAAGGGGGGGGGGGGGGGCGGCCCTGTTATAATCTGCATTACTGTGAAATTACTGAACAGCATGTTCAGACTCTCACCAGTGCAAGACAGCAACACCTCAGGCCTCCCACAGTACAGCAGATACAGCAGAGACATGTTGACTGACACAGTACCAACACACGAAGATGCATTGGAGGCATTCAATGTTTATAAAACTTGCTGAAAATCAACGTTCATTAGGTTCGCAGCTTTTATTGTATTGGAAATAACTGCAACGCAAAAGAACAGGAATTAAAGTCCCATCCCAAATCCATAATGCAGCGAAAGCTACAGCAGTGTCTTGCAAAAGTATTTACAGCCAATGACATTTTTCTCTTTTGCCACAAGCTTCTAAGTGATTTATTATTAAATTGTAAAGTGGAAGGAAAAAATCTAAGCAAAAAAATAATTCTAGCTCTTACTGTGTGTTTGGGTTAGTCCTGTTAGAAGCTGGATAGGGTTAGGGGTTAGGGTTCACCCTCACCAGTTCTCTACAAGGCTTTCTTTCAGGATTGTCCTTTAATTAAAACACCTCCCCACACCATGCTTCTGCCACTTCTGTGTATCGCTGTTTGTCCAGGATGATGAGTAGTATTAGTTGTCCAACACATATAACATTTTGCAAAGTAATCAATGTATGCAAGCAATGTAAAACATTAAAAGGTTTGCTGTACATGGATTGAGTCAAACTGCAAACGAGACTTTCCATGGATTTATTTTCCCCACTCTTCTATTAAAAAAAAAAAAAAAAAAAATCTGGGAAGTGCACAACTAAAAGTTGTCATGCTGACACATTCTTTCACGCTAGTAATGGATGTTTGGAGATCCTTCAGTATTAATGTCAGGGTCTTGACTGCTTCTCTGAATAAATGCCTCCTTCACCCGTCCATCCAGAGACCATCTATTGGTAGGTTAACAGATGATCCCTTTGTATTGCATTCTTTTGAGTGACCAAAGCTCTGAGATGATAATTATGACTTTCTTTCAAACTCACAGTTAGACTCAACTTAAAGTTGGACTGTCATCTGGGACCTAAAAAAAAAAAAACAGCATTAAAAGAAAATAAAACTTAAAAATCTAAGGGTTGAATACATTTGCATGACTCCTTCATCTGTATATCTATTCAGATGAGTAGAATCAAAGATTACCTTAATCTCACACATAAGAATAGATATGTGAACACATACTTAAACCTAGCTGACTCCCAGCAGTGATCACATCACTTCTTCCAGAATCAAAGGTCCTTTTTCACGCTGAATCTATTGGTTTATAACATTTAATCAATCTGTGCAATCCAGGTTTGCCTCTCCGAAGGCAAACGGCTTGTTCAATCAGAACAAAGTGGAAAAACAGCAGCTCTATGTTAATCACGACACAACAGCAGGCGGCCACCTCCTGACGGCTTTCACTTTACTTGTAAAGCCACATTTAGTAACCACAGGACCATTACAGGCTCATGTTGGAGGACACATGATGTGAAATTTTAATTAATCTTCCATAAAATGCCGCTCCGAAGGACCACGCATCAGTCGGGGTGTAATTCAACAAAATATCTTTAATAGATAGAAACACTTTTTTTTTTTTTACACATCACAGCTCAATGGAAACATAATCACATGCTGTCACACATGTTAAGAATGAAGGCAAAGGGGTGATCTGCTCTGTCAGGGATCTCAGACTCTTCTGAGTCCAGCTTGCAGGCATTGTTCAGTCTTTTAACCCCTTATTTCCCTCTTGCATAACCCTCATTTCTCTCTCTGCTACTCCGTTAAGCAAAAATTACATGAAAAATAAAAGTATAAAATAAGACTGAAGGTGCAAATTCTTGATGATTATTAAACTTTGCTTATATATACAGTTGCACAGTGTCTGAATACAAAAGGAAGCGGTTACGGCGTGAGGTTTAAATAAGGGCTTTGGTCATCCATGGACCAGGTTTTGTGTCAGGATTTCAAGCAGGTTTTTGCAGAAACCTGCAGCTGAAATTTTCAGGGTGTACACAATATCTTAGTATGTGATTATGCACGAACAAGTACCGATTTAACATACCCTGGGAGTCAGATTGAGACCATTTCACATGCTATGGAAGGACAAACGGGTCAGTTTCATGTAGTGCTTTACATGTTGTCAAATAATCCACTGCAGCAGGCAAGGCAACAAAATGTTATACATCAAAAAGCATAAAAATAATTTGTATTTTGGATTAAAGAATTTGTCACATAGGGTGCACATTTCCTCAGGAAGGCGTCAAATATCGAACATCTCATCCTTCTCGGCCATCGTCTTTGTCATAAATAATGTTTATATTGTATAACAGAAGGGCAAGAGAAAAATAAACTCCGACTTCACATATTTACAGTCATATGGATTGTATATTTGCATCTTTATGGCACCCATTGTGTTTGTACAATGTATATTTCTTTCTTGTTGTGATCATTTTCGCTGAACAGCCTGTAATTTACCTGCACAGTTGTTTACACACAGAAAGGCCCCTTGACCTTACAGTGCTTAGTGTGTGTGCTAACATAAGGGCTCTGTGGCTACCTAGCCATGCTACCATCAAAATATATCATTTGGATTCTTATTTTGGTTAGTGGTATAAAAATAAAAGGTGTTGAGAAACGGCAACAAATCTATAACATTTAAATCTGCAAAAGTGTCCATGTGGATCTGCCCAAAATTAAAGGATGTTTTATTTTATTACAGCTTTATAGCTGTCAACACGTTTAGTTTCATTCAGGTGAGCTGAAGAACCCCAGTACCGGTCAGAAGTTCATAAAGAGATCATCACTGTGAAGGCTTTTGATGATGTATTTGAACTGTTTTTTTTTTTCTCATTTTAATTCATGACAACTTCAATGGATTTTAAAAGCAAGAATGCAATGTTTTTTGTTTTTTGTTGTTGAAAAGGAAAAAAAGAACTGTCCTAAATGCATCATTAAAAACCACAAACAACATGACTTCCATTTTCTTGATGAAGGAATGTAAACTTCTGATCGGCAGTGTAAACGGGGTCAGAAGCTTTATATCCCTTTAGGTTAGTTTCAACATTTCCTTCTCCAACATGCAAGGATGCCACCAAAGCATTACATAATTGTATGTACTCCCAAGAGGGGAGTGCATGCCGATAAAATCTAACACAAACTGTTCGTTTTCTCCGTCCTCCTTTTGAGTCTTTAGCTGTTTTCATGATTAGCTTTTGTTTTTTACAGATCCAGTAGGATGGCATGTAAAGTGATCCTGGAGCTGGTTTGATAAGGAGACCAACATAGAAAACAAACATCAGCTTCAGTAGTGGTTAACATCCCAGTGGAGAGCAGCTGACGTCTGCGGGCATCAGTTCATGTCGATGGTGTTGAAGACCCACTCTGTGAATTTCTTGAGCTTGGCTGAGGCGCTGTAGGATTCCTCCAGGAGACGCTGGTTGTCCTCTCGCAGGCTTTGGATCTGGACTTGCAGTGACGCTTTGGCGTCTTTCTCCTAATATTAAACAAATAATACAGGTGAGCATCTCATGTTCCTTTTCTTCAATACTAGAAACACCATTAGGTTATGTAGCTCACCTTCTTCAGGTCCTCCTGCAGCACTTTCACCATGGACTCCAACTGGCTCAACTTACCCATCAAACACGGCGGAATCTCTCTGTAAAACACGACAGCCAGGAAATTAATAACCTGATGCTCTAACTGTTGATTTTACAGATAAGTGTGCAGTCAGCCAGCAAAAGGAAACTAATTGATGTCATTAGCTGCAATAGTATGTGACTGGAAGGAAGTGCGGCCGGGTCTTCCACGGTGTCAGCAGAGATGGAAATGAGGGAAATAAAACAAACGTTGACATCTTGCCATGACCTGAGACCCCTTACCCGGGTGAGGGCTGTCTCTGTGGAGCCGCCTGAGGCTCGGCCTGCTGGGGGCTGGCAGCTGATGTGCTCTCGGCCGTGGAGCTCTCCTCCTGGGCTGCTAGGAAAACCAGTCTCTGCTCTGGAAAACACAAACGATGTGCTGTTAGATGTGAACGCAGAAGAAAAGTTAAGTAGTGGTGCCCTCGTCTGGCAGAAGCACAAATAACAGCTGGGTTATTTCACGGGTTCAGAGTACATCTTTGTCCCAGTTTAAAAAAAAAACAAACACTTTACTGCACACAGTTTTACAGTTGTCAGCCTTAACACATGGAAACTGCACAAACTATATAGGAGGATGGGTATATACATTGATATAACTTTTAGATAAGGAATTATTTAGATATTAACTTAGAAAAAAAATCTAATTATATACTTTTTCCAGATTGTTTTAATCAGCTTTAGATTTAATTTTTGGGTTTTATTTTTAAATTAACCAACTCAGTTGCACTTTCCTATGGACTGGAGTATTTTTTACTGCTACATTGCAGTTATGTTGAAATGTCCTTTCTGTACAGTATTTTTATTCCATTCTTATTTTTTATATTCTACCTTAGTGCTATCTGTTTTTGCCTGTTACTTTGCTGCTGTTGCATAGAAATTGTACTTTAAAGGACATTTCTATTCTGTGTTCTTCAGTCAGTTATTCCACATCTAATTTTAAACATCATGAAGATGCAAACTTGCCCTCAAAGGCCTTGGCGGCGTCCACCAGGTGAGCCCAGTCCAGCGGGCCGTCTGCTCCGGTGTCAGGTAGGGGCATCAGAGCAGGATCCTGCAGTTGCTGCTTCTTCATCTCCTGCTCCAGCTCTGAGCTCTCCGGGGCGGTCAAGTCTCCTGGGGGTAAAGCAAAGGGAGATTAAAACCCTCTGGACTTCTCGCTTAGCTGCTCCTGCGTGACAAACTGAAGACAGAAACTGACCCAGAAACCTCGTTTGTACCTTCAGTAAATCCACATCACAACAAATTACACATTCAGGTGTTGCTGTCGAATGAAAAGAATCACCAAGAGATTTGTGCGATGCCCGGCGACGTGGACCGTGCCGGACGGTGGGCGAGCGTGGGATGGTGGAGCAGGTGAAGAGAAGGTCAGCGGATGTGTCACACTGTCCACTGGAGGTGGACTCCCTCTGTCCACTGTAAATACTCTCATCTGACAGCGTCCTCTGAAGGGAGCGGCGGCTGGGAGGAGGGCCTGGGAACAACGGCTTCAGACGGACACCAAAACAGATCGAGAGTGACAGGAGTCACAAAATCAGTGCCAGGAGGTGATGAACTGGAAAAATGACTTCAACGTTGAACAGAATTGTCAGTCGCTCCAGAATGTTGGTAAATGACCAGAAAATATGGCATTAGGAATTACATATGTGTTCTAGTTATAACATCACTGGTTCTGATTACAGCTGCGTTTTAGAAGATATTTTCCAATATATTTAGTAACATTTCTATACAATTAATGCCAATATTTAAAATAAATACTGTTTTCTATTATTATATAGATTAAAACTGTGTGAGGTGAGTCAGACCGCTTAGTATTATTAATATCAGCATCAAGTTTACTATTTCAACCATCTGTCCACTACCTAAAGTTATTTTCAATGTCTTAGTCATTTAGTTTTACATTAAAAGATTTATTTGAGATGTCAACATCTTTCATTATTGTTCCACTTGCTCCAAGCAATAATTTAAGGCTTTCAATGAACCAGATATTAATGTCTTGGACAGTGGGAGGAAGATAGAGTGAAGGAGAAAGACCTCTACCGAGAATTCAAACAGAGTCTCTACCATTAATAATTTTTCTTCAAAGATTAGAGAGGCCGACTACATTAACATGCCATGAATTGATCAAAGTAAGGTGAATATTACCGGAGACTAAGCAGAAAATATTAAAAACTTTCCTAATCTGGACTTGACATAATTGAGAATGGTAGAAAAAAAAAACCCACATTAATTTCTCAAACATTACATATTTGAAGGCAGGATATGTTGAAATCAGGATTTATTTTTTTTCCTGTGCTTAAAACAGTGTTGCAGAATAAACTGGAACTGCTTTTGTCTTCCGAGGCCTAGCCATTAATCAACAGAGGTGTGACGTGTTTCTCAGAACAATATGTGAACATCTGACTGGTCATTTCGAGATTGGCCACCGCAGACATGATTCCATAAATGCAACTTGAGCATTCCTGCACCTAGTTAGATGTTTTGATAAATGAGGCCAAATAACTTCAGCATTTAGTTTTTTTTTTTTTTTTTTTTTTTATGTACAATTTGTTTATTCAATGTCATTTAAAGTAAAAAAATCTGTTTATCCATTAACTTAATTTCTGTTGAATTCATGCAATTCAGCCATGTCGGTTACAAACCAACAGGAGATAATGTAATTTTTAAATCATTACTATTAAGTTAAATGTTTAGCACAGGGATTCAAATAGATTGATTTTCTGCTACCTTCTCTTCATTTGTTGTAGGTGGTGGGCTGTCAAGAGTGATCAGCTTCTTCAGGTCTTCTTCCAGGCTGGATTTGGCAGTCTGGCGCTGGGGAGACTGGGAGCCGCGGAGATTGGCCCTGAGCTGGGGTTGACCACCAAGCAGGCCGTCACTCTGGTGGCGCCTGGAGACAAAAAAAAACAACAAAAAAAAAACAGTTTTTGTCGGGAAACATCTTATAACATATAAACTTGCCTAAATAAGCAAAACCAATAAGGTAAAAGCTTTAGAAGAAGCCATATCAATAAGCCATGATGGTGGATACGCTCCCAAAGTAAGATTCTTGAAGCTTATATAACAAAAACTGAAGATAAAGATCCTTCGCTGCCTTAAAACAGGGATAAAACTCGGGTATGCCTCAGGGGGGCGCTGTTGATCAACTTTAAAAAATGTTCATCACATTTAAAGTACCAGTTAAAAACAAATCATTTTCTGCCTTACTTGCGAGTGCTGCCAAAATCCACGGAGTTCACGGTTCCTCCAGGCTTCTTCCAGCCAATCAGGTACTTCGAGGTGGCTCCTTGACGCGGATAGAAGCTCTTGGTCCCCGGCGACTGGGGATTCTGGGATGTGGGTGACAGGTCTGCTTCGTTCTGTGGTGACGAGGCGCTGCAGCTCTGTCCCGTTGGACTCTCTGAGTGACCAGAGCTGACAGAGCTGGAGCGTTGAGACACAGACGTAAAACATTTGTAAACATAGCTGAATGCATTAGCTCAAGCCTGTGAAAACGATCATAATGTTAGCGCATGTTGCATTTGAATGACAGAAGCATAGTTAATTAATATAGTTTGGCCTACATGCATAATGTTTCATATATATTTTGAAGGCTCCCTGATTATGGTACAGAGTCACATCACTGTCAAAATAGAAGCAGGGCCGCATCTCCTCTCATGTCGTCATTTTATTCTTAGACTAGAAAAGTGAGAATTTCATTGTGTGCGTGTGTGAGTTATAAAACTCAACCGCCAGCAAGATGTCTGCAGGAAGAGAGTTATTTCTGTCTGAGTGAAAGGAGAAAATAGCTTTCCTTCATTCAAAAGGAAGAGGATTTAGAGAAGAGGGAGCAGTGCTGAGCTATGACAGATATAACAAATACGCTCTTCCCCTCTTTCTGCATAAATCCCAGACCTTACGCCCTTCATGAGGAGGACTATGCAGGTCATATATGCACCACAAGAAACCAGTTTACTTAGAAAGTGAGAGATGTACACCAAAAAAAAGAACGGCAGCCCACCTGGAGTGGGACGCCGCATCACTCATGCTGTATGCGGCGCCATCAGGAGCCACTGTAAAGCCGGTTGGGCTCTTTGCCGATATCTCACTGCCTCCGGCGGGAACAAGAGAGTCTGGTGTTGGAGGCGACGTGCTGGAGGCTCTCTCACAGCTTCCCACCTCGTCCTGCCAGGGGATTTTTTCCTTGGACCTGAAGGCACCGGTGGAGGAGGCCGTACTGCTCTGGGTGGCGGTAAAAGAGGTGGCGTCGATGCCGCTGTCAGTGGATGTGCCCTGAAGGTAGCCGTTGAGCTCCAGGTCGCTCCGCGCTCCAGACCGGGAGCCGACTTCGTACCACTTCTCGTCACTGTGCGCCGAGCTGGAGGCGTTGCTGGACAAGGTGTTGCTGCTCGACTGGCTGGACGAATACGGCGCATCGGCCTGTTTACAGAGGAGGGAAAGTAAAATAGTCCGCATCAGCTCATGTAGAGGAGAAAAAACTAGGATGCTCAATTCATTGAAATAGTCAGGTCGTAGCAATATTTTAATCCTGCCTGCCTGCCCTAGGCACAAACAGTGTTGGTTGTGAGCATTAGAAGGAATCAAACACTGGTTCTTCTGATGCAGTACCTCACATTTTTATTTGTAAACTTTGTTTTATAAGAATGAATATTTGGGATCATTTTGTTTCTTCATGTGGTGTTTGTAGTCTATCATGCATCATCCCTAAAAATACACTGTAGTTTGTGTTTGCATTATGTCATAAAGTGAAAAAAGGAAGAGGCATCTTTAAACTCCGCCTTAAAGATGCAGTGCAATGATTGCTGATTGGTGGTTACCTTGGTGTTTTTGTTCGGAGACAGGCGGCTGCTCTGATCTGAATGCTGGAGCCGAGGAATCACAACCTTTGAAACTACGGTATCTATAAAACACAAGTTAATCAATAAAACAAACTCCCAAAACATGAATGTTTTTTAATATATGTATTTATTTATTTATTTATTTTTTATTTATCTCTGAGGATTTCCCAACCTGAGCCAGTTTTGGCGATGTCCATCCTGATTGCGATGTCGCTGTCCGCAGGTCTGGACCATGCAACGGCAGAACACACCTTGACTCCGTTGACTCCATCAGCGGCCACCTGCCGCACAGACGTGACAGGCGACTGGGAGTTGTTATTAAACCTGCACAGGACAACAGGAGGATTATTTAATGCACCATAATGCCACAGGCCATGATGCAAAACAAAAAGAAGTCGGTGCATTCTGTGTCTCGGTCGGCAGACAGGCTCACCCGTCAGGCACAGGCTTCTGCCTCCACTGGTTTGAACTCATTGTGTCGGTGTAGGAGAGGTTAGAGGGCGAGTTTGTGCTGTGCAGCGTGCGACCCATCACAATGGAGCATGCCAGAGCGTAGTTGTCATTCCCTGGGGAATATCTACAAGTGGACATATGGGTGACATTAAGGACATATGCTGCAAACAGACAGATAAAATTCAGCACGTCCGATGTATTGCGTAACAGATTTATATCCATCCTGTGACCTTTTCGGGTTGAGAGGCCGACCGTCGCTCGACACACTGCGAGGAATGGCGGCGCTGTTGCGGTCACTGAAGTCTGTCGGCGGCGCCTTGATCAAAGTTCCCCCTGCGGCGGCAGAGCGAGGGCTGGATGAGCTGCGAGGCCACTTGGCGTTGTTGTTTGTTGGCCGGAAAGGGAACTTTAACTCGTAGGGCATGCCCTCTTTGTGGTTCTTGTAGTCCACAAGGGGCATATGGTAGATTTCAGAGCAGCCTCTGTTGTCGGCACACAGAGGACTCCAAGTTAAGACACTGAATAAATATTTATACATGTCTGAAATTAAATTAAACATTTATATTTCACCTGCGAGGAGTGGAGTCCTCATGTGGTGGAATAATGACCACCTTGACGGTGACAGAGGTTCTGAGCAGGTCAATCATCTGCTCATGGGACAGCGAGGCCACAGACACCTTGCAGATCTCCACCAGTCGGCTGCCCTGCCTCAGCCCAGCCTGCCAGGCGTAGCCGTATGGCTCCACTTCGGCTACGATGCCCTCAAAGTTGACATGGAAGCCCAGCTGGCCCAAGGCGTTCCGGCGCAAAGTCATCTCTGTGGTCTGGCTGCCTTTGGTCAACAGCTGCAGAGGAGGCAGTGGTAAGTGGTGAGTGTTATATTGGACATACATAGATGACAGGGACAAGGTATGAAGGAATAAGCATGGACATTTTCAAAATATAACAATTTTTAGTTGTCCCTGTCCCTCACTTTGGAGGGACATGTCACTGCTTAAAATGAAGAATTCATTGGCATGCAAAACATAGTGATGAAATCATACATTGTAGGATTTATAATGGAGTCAACACAACAACGTTTGGATATTGTATAGTTGGTCACTATGTCTCTATGTAGCTATAATAATAACAACAATAGTACTATAAGATTTTAATCAGCTTTTCCTAAATTCTTAATAGGTGTAAGAGGCACAAATTAGGAAAAAGTGGCTACACGTCAAAATAAATAAAGATTTAAAATTAAATTCTTAGCCTTCACCCCATTTCTTATGAATAAGGCATTTAGTTGTCAAATAGAAATACACTAAAATTAAAATATTTTCTCAAGTAAATTTTAAAACCACAACTTTTATGATGTGTAGATTGACTACATAAATCTCATTAAGTTTCAGAAATATGGTTACAAAGCCAAATTTGGGGTGTTTTCACAAAGATCAGACATGGGAAAAAATTACTACTTTTCTCTGAAGGCAAGTGGTTCTATTCCTAAAGACTAAAAAAAAGCCAGTTTACTATTGATATTCACATGCCATACATCATTTTTTAAAATTATTTTGTTACATAAATTTAATCTGATAATCATGTAACTGGCTTCTGAAAAAAAATGACCTCACTAACATAATCTATAACTGTTTTTAGTAAATTGGCAACACATTACCAAAACTCTAAATCATCACCATCCTATAATAATGGCCTACATATTTTTTTGCCAAAAAATAATCCCCTTTAATTGCCGAAAGATGATTTAGGCAAAAATATACTTTTGGCAACAATGACTTAGGCCATTATTTTAGGAAGGTAACAAAATGCATTCTAAATACAATAGTATAATTCTTTTTCTTTTGGTGGATGGTGATGTCTGCAGCATGTTTGACAACTGTTCAACAACACATGCAGTCATGCAAAAAAAAATTGTTTTTACATACAACAGAGAGAATCGATGATTGCTCAGATTTTAACGAGTTTCCTCATTTGTAAAATTATCTCAATTGCCATCTAAATTAAGTACCAGGCACCAAACCACATCACTCACTGACCTCCAGTCTTTTCACAACCTCTCCGAAGTCCTCAGTGTTGTTGTTGATGGACCGAAGCGACACACTCTCTCCGCGCTCATAGTAGATCTTCAGTGAGGCGGGGCTCCCAGTCGACCAACCAATGATGTCACGCGTGGCGCAATTAAACACGACTGCTTTGGCCTCCTGATCCAGCAGGATCATGAAGTCATTTGAAATGGCCAATAGGCATTCCCGTTCAGCGCCTGCTACCTGGTCTTCGGCATGAACCTGCCAGGTTATGGCCCCGAGACTACGCAGCTCCGCCCCGCTGTACGGGCGCACCTTCTCCCGACGCTTATGTGCCAGAGAGATGAAGGGAAACTTCCCAGCAGGCTCCACGGGTGTGCTGGTCACGTGCCGCTCCGCCAAGTCGCGCAGGTACTCCTGTCGCGTGCGCGTCGCCATGGCGCCGAACTTTTCCGACTTGTGCGCTGCGTTCTCAGCGTTGATGACCTTGGCCAGCAGGAAATCCCGGAAAACAGTGGACTTTGGGAAGGTAACTCCCTTTGGGATTGGTGGACCAAAGGAGGGAACGTCCTGCGAACGGGTGACGGCAACGCTAGAGGTAGAAAAAGATAAGGCAGGAGTGATTTTTTTTTTTTTTTGAACTTCTAAAATAAAATAAAATAAAATGGCCTTAACCTATAAAATGTACCGTTTAGAAAATATTTGATAATACAAATAAATGTGAATGAAATGAACGATGCGCAAAGAAGAGAAAATAAATAAATTATAAATATCCATAGTAAATAAGTTATTTAAATACAATCACCCAACATATAGCAAAGTATGTAACTAAAGTGACACTGTGTGAAAACGGCTGAAGTGGAAAAACAGGCACCAAACTGGTTATTAGCACAATGCATTCATTCCCCCTTTTGTCACATTACAACCACAAACACAAAGGAGTACATACGACTGCATTTTGTGACCGCATCTCTGTGCAGGGGGAATGAAAACTAGTGGAACGTTTTACACTAGAGAGTAAAATTATAGTAAATGTAAGCGAATTACTCAAATTCAAAGAAAAATGATGCATGATTCTGCTGGAGGCATTTTCTAGCTGAAAGAGTTTTCCTTTCCTCTGTCACCACATGTTTGCTCAGAATGAGGAACTCAATGTAGTCAAGTGTTTCCTGTTGCCATATGCCAGTTTGAACTGGCCTCTTACTAAAGTCTTAAAACAAATTCTCTCTGATTTTATTTGTATAAAAAATAACTATGAATTTTCTTCCAATTAAAATATTGAATATTGTGTTTTAACGTACTAACTTATGGAAAAGTTGGAATGTCCTGCAAAGGCATGGTGTCGACGTGTTTGTTTCCTATTAAGTGTTGCCTTTGACCTATTTAATTAATATAAAGAAAGGTGTTAAATTCTTACAGAACTCTCCTCCTCCTGTTTCCCTCCACTGCTCCAGTTCCAACAATGGAGTTAAATTGCTATTAATTGGTGAGAAGGTTTGTGTGACATTCCCCGACACCTGTTGTCGACAGGAACCTTGGCACAAAACCAGGAAAAGGTGGTTTCATTCACAATCAAATAGCTTCACCATTGTAGGAGAGATTTGCTTCAACTTACATGTTTGACCCTCTACTTGCTTCCTAAAGCAAAGAGAGGGATTCAAACACATTCAGAAGCTTGCAAACGAAAAAGCTAACCAGTAGTAAAAAGCAACACTCTGTATATGATAAGCTGATGTGACAATCCTGACAAGACTTGATTCACCCCATTAAACTGATCACACAGCCAATGCCTGAACACCACGATTTACTCGCCTTGACGTACAAAAACTACACATTCTACCTCAGATGACAAGCCAGCTTCCAGTGCTGTCAGCCTGCTATGCTCTGCAATACCGTGGTATGTAGAATGAGCACAGCGGTCAGACAAACAACCTACATTTCTCAAACAAAGATCTGGTTATGCAATCCAGCTTGCTGGCCTCGTGTGACTTTGAGGCAGCGGTTGAAAGCAGCAGATTAGCAGCATTCTGGCTTTAGGCCACTTACTCCTCTAATGCGCTGTACTGGCTCAATATGACCAAAGCATTACCCAAATCTCAGCAGCAGGCAACAACAGACCATTAACTGTGTGACTCAACAAATCATAACAAACTCCTTATTAACAGAGATTGGAAAATACCCTTCAATAAAATGTTGCGTGAAAAAAAAAAAAAACTATCCATGAAAATAAAATATTTTCAAGTAAGTGCATATGAGGCGACAGTTTGTGCTTTAGTAAAGCAAAATCAATTCACTGAATCAGCAAAACTGCACAGCTTTAACTACTTTAATAAAGTATTAATAACATCAGGGCTTCAGAATGTTTCAGAAAATGTTTAACTTTTTAAGACCATAAATAGACTTATGGTACAGGAATCAAAAGAAAATTACTTCTGTAGGTTCAGCTTAATTTATGTGTTATTTAAGTTGGTGTTTTTTGACTGTCATGTAGTTCCTGTGTGTCTCCAGGTCATTTAATTCTTTGGCCAATATGTACTGAAGCATTGTCCCTTCTCACTAAACATTTCACACTCTGTTCATCAAATGTTGTAGTAAATTATTAAGATAAATCATAATAGACATATACAACTCAACATTCTTATCTGAAAAGTTTGCAGTCGTTTGGATTCTGATTGAACCTCTTACTCGTATAAAAGGCAGATAATAAAATTCAACACTTTTTTTGAACCTCCTGAGTAGAGATGCACCAATCAAGATTGTTTCTTCCAAGCAAATGACAATATTCCAGTTTTCATGAGTTCGATTTGCCAATTCTAATTTTGACTGATTTTATTTTTCTAACTATAACTAACAAAACCAGAAACAAATGTGCTATAGTTTATTTGACAGAGGAAGCACTGAAAGATTACAGAGTCCCTGATTTGAGATGCAGTGATCAAACTTTTCAGGACAATTCCTTGCTGATTCTGATGTTGACCGACTGTTTTATTGCTTCCTAAGGAATAGACACAGAAGCAAAAACAGGTCAACTTTACATGATTATCCCTATTTGTCTATTCAATCATGTGACTTCATTGTTATTAAACTAGATAAAAGTTCTTAGTGTTGGTTTGCAAGTTTAAAGACCAAAAAGGCAGGGGCTCTTAAGTTGGAATAGAAAAATATTGATCAGTCGGTTAGTGCCAATCAATAAAAATCTGTCCAACTACCATTTTTGACAGAAGGAATAGTGCATCTCTAATCAATAACTCACCTCTTTCTTCAACAATAGGGCACCATTCTCTTCTGGTTTTCGCTAATATCCTTAAAATCTAGTGCAGTTGCAAACAAGCAATGATATGATCTGATGAAGCGATGATAAGTCAGTTGATTTATGTAGCCAGAAAAATACCCTAAAATAATCAGTATGTTTTAGGAAAGTCTTGTAATTCTGTTGTTTTTTGCTGAAATCAGTGAACATCCAGGCCCAAACTTTGCAAAAACAATCTGAGATAAGTCCTGAATGATCCAAGCAAAAGCCAAATGTTGACAGTATTAGTTACTCTGGGTGGAGTCGCTGGGTTGTCCTCCAGGATTCTATATCTTGTATCTAAATATAGCAAGTAAGGTAAACCAGTATTCCAGACATTAACTCTCACAAGAGCTCAAAGTTACAAATACAAAAAAAAAAGAATCATAAAATATCCACTGGTTTATGGAATACAATAGCTTAAAAAACAGTCCCCACAGAAATAAAGGTTAAAAATGATAATCCTGGTGTGGGAAACGAAGACCAGCCTGACCCGTCTTCCCCTGAGGTGGACTCCGTGAGATCTGAGAAAACCCTGCTCTGTACGCTCCTCTTTCCTCACATCCATGAGCGGCTGGAGAGAGCACTTCATGTGCATGGGACTAACTCCTTAAGACCACTTCGGCTCATGCAGCCCAGAGGCAAAGTGGCAGCCGGGGTGGGGGAGAGGGGAGAAGGGAAGGAGGCTGTTTTGTACCAGTGTGTGAAGAGTGAGCCTTCAAGTAAATTAGTGTGCAAGCAGGGAAGTGTGTAACTGTATGTGCTGTGTGCAAGTGAGCATGAGGAGGTGGTAAAATGGAGAAATGGGGCTAACAGAGTGACAGAGCAACTATGTGTGCATAATATTTGTGCATGCAGTGAGGTGGCTTTGAGTTAGTGATAAAAGCAAAGAGTTGGTCTATCATCATCGCAAAGCCAAGAATAAGCCGGCAGAATAGAACAAACATCGATTCGACAGCTACTGCAGAAATAATGTCTTTGTTCATAATCAAACAAATGTGCATGGGTATATATAGCTTAAGCAGCCCACGATCCGTGAAAACAAGGAGAGGGTGATGCAAAAAGCTTTTATGTTTGATTCATGCCTTGCAGTCAATGCTTTTCTTTTAATGCAACTGCAAAAACTTGAACTAAAACGACAGCTACTACCACTGAGTGGGACAGGGGGCATTTAAGGCGACATAAAAAAGATAGGTCAGACATGATTTTGGTTAGACTAGCCAACTAAAACTGTAAACAATTCTTCCTCTAGTTAAGTGGAAAGAGAAAACAGGATTAATCTTCTTTGCTGTTTTACTTTCACTGCACAAATTCAAAAAGTTAAACTCATATAGATCAATACACAGCTAAGTGATATAATCTCAACCATTTATTTCTGTTGGTTTTGATGATTATAACTTAAAAAAAAAACTCAATTTCTTGTTAAATATGAATGTTATATAAAATAATGTGTTATGGCTTATCCAATCAAAGTGAAGACCAACGAGAAGCTACTAAATTTACAACTTAGCTGAAATATCTGGCAGTTCACAGAGTAATGTATCAAACCATATTAATGAAAAAGTAAGTGGAAGGAAAATCTGGTAGAATCTGGTATAAGTGCAGAGTTGAGAGAATTTTGTAGAAAAAGCCATTCAATTAAAAAGCATAACAGGAGTCAGTGCTTCAGAAAACAGCACAAACAGAAATAAAAGCCACTCCTGAAAAAGAGACAGGACCACAAGCTAAGAAGAAAATGATTCAACTGTTGTTTAGTAGGCCAAAGTCCTCTTTTCATTTAGAAATCAAAGTCCCATAGTCTGAAGCAAGAGTGAAGAGGAATGAAATCCAAGCTGATTGAGGATCAGAGTGAAATTTCCAGTCACTGACTATATGAGGTGTCAAGTCGTCTGCTACTTTTGGCCCAACTATGTTTGATCAAGTCCAAAGTCCTTGCAGCCGTCTACCAGGAAATTTCAGAGCACTCTATGCTCCGATAACAAACTTTATGGAAATGCAGATTTATTTTTGCAGAATGACTTTGCACCTGCTCACACTGCCAAAGGCACCAAAAGCTAGTTCAATGACCAGAGGGTTACTGTGCTTGTGACCTCTACTCTATAGAGAATCAATGGCATTGTCAAGAAGTAGATGAGAGACACCAGGCCCAACCAAGTGGTAAGTACATAGAAATTAACATATAGTTTTCAGAAGTCTGACTTTTCTGTTTGAAATATCCTTTTTCAGAATGTCTTATACGATATTCAAATAGGCTTTTTCCCAATTATTTTTGCTACATAGTTTTTTAAGAACAGAATGTTTTATTAGTTTATTTTTATAAACTAAATGCTTAAAAAGATATTTATGTGTAAATAAATCTATATAATATGTAAGTTTTCAATATTTTAGTTTAGGTATTGGCATAATCATATTTAAAAAATTACTCAGATGCAAATCTAATCTTAACTTATCCCCTAATAATCTCCCGCTAGGACCCACCTGTAGCACGTGCCGTCAGAGCAGGGGTTGTGCACCCGAACAATGATGAAGACATGCTGAAAGTGAGACCGAATGGCTCTGGGCGTGAAAGGGTGAGCTCCCGGTTCCTGGAACACAATGGTCACAATGTCGTTCCCAATGTGGCGCTTCCTCAGCAGCTGGAAGAACAACAAAGATTACACTGACTGAAACTGACATTTGACTGAAATTAAAGTTAAAACACACACACACACACGCACGTGGCACATTTTTGTAAGTTGAAACAAATAATTTCATTAAAGCTGAACAGGGTTCTGTTTGGAGAGCTGTAAATCCTCTGCATTCCTGAAAATTTATGTGGAGCTTTTGTCTCCAAAGAAAGACATTTTCCTGACAAAACAATATACTGCACACAATCCGTGTTCCCCATGTTTACCTGTTGTTTGTTGTTGGGTGTGTAAGGCAGCATTGTGGACACATGAAACATGATCTCGTAGTCCTTGTATGAAGTGTACAGGGAGTGAGTGCCAGTTGAATCCGCTGCAGAAAGAATGGAAACGCAGAATTGAAAACCATAATAATTTGCGCTTTGTACTCTGTGCACAGGATGCACTTTCACCATAGCACAAACAAGTAGACAATAGTGAGCTGTGAACAAATGCCAGCCAATCAAAATTTATGTTCATTCGGGGAAAATTGCCTTCTCTAACGTTTGCATCCTGTACATTGTTTTTTGATTAACAACACAAAGAAAGCACTAGAAAGTGTAGGAAATTCAAATCATTTTAGGAAAATATTTACATCTCAGTTCAAACCGAAACCAAGACGACTCACAATGAGTTCCAGAGAGCAAACAATGGTCTCCAGTATGTCTATTCACCTACAAACTTCTGAGCTTCTTTTATAAATGCCAACTAATTCATGTTAGTCCATCACATAAAATCCCAATAAAATACACAAACATTTGTGTCTGAAAGGAGAAATATTTGTAAAACCTCCAGGGGTTTGAATACATTTGAAAGACACCGCATGTGTTGAAATCTAAAGAAACAAGAAGGAAGGAAGGTCACATGAAATGGAGGAAAGCAAGACAAAAATAAAGAGTCTCAGACTAAAGAAGCTTCAACAGGTCAGAGGTGACTGGGAGGCAGAAAAGTCACTTCAGTGTTACAGCTAATCTACAGGTCAGTATTGCTGGCCTGTAGATAGAAACCCCTTTGTATGTGACGCCAAAAACAATGCAGTGTGTGTAATTACTTTTGGTGTCCAGCTGGGCTCTGTACTTGGTGAAACCCTTGAGGCGGACCTTCTCCCCCAGCAGCTGGAAGAACTCCTCCAGGGCGGGGCCGGCGGTCTCGTTGTTGTACATTTCCTCCTCCGTGCTTTGTCCCGCTCGGCAGTACATCACACCTACCTTGACCTGAAAACTTAGCTGGAGACCAGACACAAAAATTTCACACTTTTTCAACCTCAAAAAGCAATTTTTAGGTGATTTTTAAATCAAAGTGAATTTATGGCTGACATCCCTTGCAGTGGTCAAACTCCATCTATGGAATCTTTGCAATCTTATGCGTCATCCTCTTACCCCTTGTTCATCCAGCTTCATCAGCTGCTCTGTGACTTTAGGGGTGTTGAGTGCCAGTCTGAGGCAGGACAGATCCAGTTCTGGGAGAAGGTACTCCAGTACATCTTTGATGGGGAGACCTCTTGTGGTCCCATGTTTGGAGGTAGAAGGCACTGCATCCTCCAATATAGAACCTCTAAGAGTTGTCAGCTGGATGGGAAGAAACGCAAAGGAAGATTACAGAGAGGTGAGAGATAAGGAATGCACCTCAGGTATTATTGAGGCTCTGAACTTCAGAGAAAACAGGCCGTCCCTGACAACAGAAATAAACAACAGCGCAGTCTGCAGAGCTTCTAATACCAACTTCAAAGTCAATAACGCAAAAAAAAAAAAGGCAATTCTGACTCAAATCTTTGGGTAAGTACAAAATGAAAGAGGTGAAAGAGGTGAGATGGCCTGTCCAATCATTCTGTAGCACAGAGTGTGCATTGTGCTGAGCTCGTGGGACTGAACTCAATCACCCAGCTATCTTAGCAGCTGGAACAGACGGACACTCCCTCTTCCCTGCAAGCTTGACACTGCACTGAGCTGATGTTTACAATGGGCCACTGTTTCCAATGTTTACATGAGGAATTGGGGGGGTGGTTAGTTGCTTCAGTCAAACCTGTGAAGTTTAAATCACATGCACCTGTCCTGGAACAATCCACAATAAAAAGTTTCTATATGCGTCTGTATTCTATCTGGGTGGGAGTGCAAGACATTAAATCTATAAACCGATTTCCCCATAGGAGTGGAATCAAACTCTCATATTAAGGAAGTATTATATTTAATTGAAAGCTCTTCACACGATAGTTTTAGGTTGCTGACAGGCCTTCAGGGCTAGCGGATGCATGTACTTCCTGAGGTTTCTTCACACATTGCTAATATCAAGTAGACACCTGAATAGCTTGAGGGAAGGTTGCATAATGATAATAATAAAAAAAAAAAGAAAGGACAAAAACAAGAACGCAACTTTAATTAGTTGATTATATTAAACATGAAAAAAAACCTTAACCCAGAATGAATAATACACAAGTTGACTGTAATGTATTACAGAAAAACCTTTTTTTTTTTAATTAAAGTTTAGCTACTAAATACCAAAATTAGTGAGTATAAGAATATAAAGTCTGTATTATTAAAATTTAGTTGGAAATGAAAAAGAAGTGTGCTGTAAGAGTTGAAGGCAAGTCTGACCTCGCTTGTTCTGAAGATGATGCGGTAGTTATACTGCTGCCCACGCTCTTTTTCCTCGTCCAGCTTCTCCCTGCGCAGACTTACAGCGACTGGACCCAGAGACTCGTCCATGCCAAAGTAGTTCCAGTGCTCTGAGGTGCAGGAAGTGTCACATGTCCAAAAACAGCATGTTAAGCATCACTGCTCTTGAAGCACATCATTAGTTTGTAGGTAGCAAAATATTTCAAGTGTTTGTCGCAAGATTTATGAATTCATCACTGGCACCAGAGGGATAATTTGCCATGTTTAATGTGTTGAACATTGTATTTGTCAGGAAAAATGACTTCAACTAATTTGGAAAGTGAATAATTTTCCCTCTATATCAGACAAGTCAAAGTTGTTTATATAGTTCAACACACCCGAATCAAATGATGGCTCATTAATACGTCTACAGAACATTGACTTGTTGAGAAGGTAGTAACTACCTGCGTGTTGAACCAGGAACCGAACTAAAACATGCAGGACATCGGAGCTAACAGACTGACTGAACACCCTTTGTCTATATGACGATGATCCAGGACTTGAAGTCCAGTGTCCTGCAACTTTTAGATGCATTTCTGCTTTTACACAGCTGAGTCAAATAATGAGGTCATTAGCTCTGGAGAACTTGACTGCATACTGCTGAGGTGATTCAGCCATTTGAATCAGGTGTGTTGACTCATCAGAAAGCTGCAGGTCACCAGCTCTCGATGACTGGATTTGAATTAACTCAAACCTGTGCACATTTTTCCTATCACTCACCTACAAAAAGAGCAGTTCAAGTGCGTCATAATCTGCACTATAATTGCCTCTTACCTTTAAGGTAGAAAAACTTTCTGAAATAGTAGGCTCCCAGATCCACGTGCTCCACAATGTACTGTTTGCCCTTTTCGCTGACTGTGCTCGGTCCCTCCTTGGGTCCCTCGAGAACAGCTACTCCAGCATTAGTGCAGTGTGTGCTCAAAGATGTCTCATATAGGTGACCTTCTCCAGTCAGGTTTCCTGAGCTGCTGCTGCCTGCTCCACCACCCACAAGTCCATGATACCCAGTCCCACCTAGCCCACCTGCGCCCAGCCGCCGCCTCCCGCTCCCGTCGGTGTTGATCTCGTTGCGGAAGCAGGGGCAGCTCAGCAGCATTTCGTTGCTCTGTTCGTCTCCTGTGTCCAAGCCTGGGCTGTCTCTGGAGCTCAGCTCTTCTTGGCTGCCACTTGGGGAGCTGTAAGGCAGGCTGTGGGTGGATGACAGAGTGGAGGTAGCAGATGCTACGGCAGCAGCGGACGCTCCGGTGGTGGTGTTCTTCCTCTTTCCTGCCGTCTGTCGAAGCTGAGTAATTTCATTGAGGTCAAAAAGGATGCTCTGAACGTCGTAGTGAGCAAAACCTTTCTGACAGACCCAGGGCTTTAGAGCGGGAGGTGCATCCTCCATTCGACTGTCCTCCACATCGGATCCGGCTCTTGGAGAGTCCAACTCGCCTCGTACATTTTTAAGTTTCCGGAATATGGACTCCCCTCCCGTTTCAGATTTGGTGCGTCTTTTCGGAGGCTTGTCCCTGTCTCTGGGTTTCAGCAGGTGTCCATCTGTGACGTCTTCCTGAAGCTCTTGAAGCTTTATCCCAACATTCAGAATGTCTTCTAGGTTCTCTGGAGCAGGGCTGCGCTGGTCCACCTTGTCCTCTTGATAACCCTTCAGCATTTCAAAGAAACTGTCCTTAGCAATTCCGTGTTGATCTATTGATGATGTGCTGCCATATTCCCGATGAAGAGGGGAACATTTAACTCCCGCTGATGGCGCCCAGTCTTCTCCACTATCTCCGCTTCCCTCCATCTCACTGATGGCCATGTCGCTGTTACTGCGTTGACGGACACGTCTCTGTCGAGGATTTTTGTGCGCAGGGCCTCTGTAACCTGGGGTCAAATAACGGTTGTCGGGGCTGTAGCTGTTTGGCGGTGCATGTGTTCGACTCATTAGGGTGTTGTGGATGTTGCGAAGCATAGAGGAGTCATGAGGGCTCAAAACAGAGCCTAACTTAATGTGACTTTTAATGACAGATGGGGTGCCAGCCCCAGTGTCGCCAGACGAGTGCCACTGTGCTCCTGGAGCATCTTTTCTCGGGGGCCAGTCGGCCACCCGAGCTCGAACCCCCATTTTAGGCATCCCTGTGTTCACACTGCCATGGTAGTTGTCTGTTCGGGCCGGAAAAGCCCCCCCATTGACTGGTCGCAGATGGCCAGTGTAAAACTCATTGGTGGCAGGAATGGAGCCTCCAACCGTGCACTCCATCGGTGGGCGCTTCAGGCTGGTCATGACATCAGTGCCAAAGGTTAAAGGCACTTAGCAGATGGGCATGGCTGCTTCTGGGACTGGGTGCTACTCAATGACCTCATGAGCAAATATGAATGTTGGGATCAACAAGTCCAGAGGCAAGAGATATCCTCAGCACTCAAGCTTGCATACTGCCTCCTCAGCTGCAGCAGTCCTGCTGTTTAGCATTTTCTCCACTCCTAACACAGAACCCTGGAAAAACAAACAAATATATGTTATGATTCTGCTGAAAAATCAGCAGGACAGAAATTTGAGCAGTGATGTTGAAATCTTGAAGTAGAAATTATCTTCACACATGCTTTCTACCACTATTGAAATCTTTGTCAGCAAAAAACTACATCCAAGTTAACAAACAGACACAATTATAACATGGTTGTGAAAAGATATAGGGATATTGTTGTTTGAAAAAAAATCTGAAAATTTCCACAAAAATGTCTAAAACATGTACAAGTATCTAATCTGAAAATGTGTCTGCAGGACTAAATGTTAAAAATGGTATTCCTCTTTAGTGGTAAGAGATATTTAAAAGTTAGAGAACAATTGCAAAGCAGCAGGAAAAGGATCAATCATTTTTTTATTAATCAAAAAACAAAAAATATATATATTTTGTATTCAGTATTGTGGCTCAGTGCTTGGTGAACCAATCCAATATTTAGTATTAGATGGAGACCATCTTTGAACAGGAGTCATGTCACAGATTCTCAAGTGAATTTATATCTACACTCTGTGCCATTTTAACACATGCATATCATTTTTTGCTAAGCCATTTAATTGCAGCTCTAACTGCATTTTGTTCTGCCAGAAGGTGAATCTCTGCTTACGTTTTTCCAGGCCAGGCCTAAATCTTCTATCACTACCTGACAAATCGGACCAATTTGGAAATGATGCAAATAAAAAAGAGATTAAATCTCTTCGCTTTCTCCGACCCACCAGGCTGTGCCTGTGATCACTTTACCCACTTACTGTAAGTGCACTGCAAAAAGCCATCAGCTCAGACACCTTCATACTCCATTGGCATCAGTTTTCATTACAAATATAAAAATGTTGCAAAAAAGAATGTCTCAGTCAAAAAAGTAAAAGCGTTATACGTGAGAAGAATTTGTAAAATGCCATGTTTCCACAGTACACTATTGAGATGCAAGTCAAATTCTCCCTCGACAGCCCAGTATGTTTGATGTATCAACATAAATTTGCAAGTCAAGTTAAAAGTACAGGAGGAAGAAATCTCAAAGTTCTGCAGTGCAGATGAATCCGTTTTTAGAAACACCTCAGGCAAAGCATCCTCAGCTAACTAACACAGAGTGTTTGACTGGTCAGAGCTACATGCAGGGCAATTCTGGAATAAAATCTGGAAGGGGCATCAAAGCAGACACACGAGTTAGAATGGCCCAGTCAAAGTCTAGATCTGAATCCAACTGTGAAAGTGACAAAGCTTGGATATTCTTATAGACACTCTCTCTCCAGCTGACTAGGTTTCAGCTATTTTACAAAGAAGAAATTGATTTCTAGATAAGTGAAGTTGTTGGAAAAACATCACAAATGATTTACAGCTGTAACTGCAACGTTACCTCATAATAATGCACTACTTTGTGCATTACTGGCACCCCCTCTGTTAGGTCATTCACATAACATCCCAGTAAAATACTATAAAGCCTGTGGTTGTAATGTGAATGGAAATTAATACCTTTGCAAAACATCTTTAAGTATTAACAGAGAAAATATCTGCAGCATCTTCTATCTGCTAAACAAGAATTATTTCATTTTATTCTATGCTTTTGTTACCAGAAATTGAAAAGAACTCAATGTTCCTCTTAGGGTATTTAAATAAATCAAGTTTTCAGAGGAGATTAGAAAAAAAAAAAAAAAAACGTGATTAATTTTAAACAATATTCATGCCCTACAAAGACCCTTTTAATCTAGGTGAGCAAATAATCGTGGAATGTAAATTAAATTGCAGGTCCAGTCCCGGAGCGTTTTGCCTTGTTCCCTCACGCAGCCGTCCGCAGGGAGAAACTAATGAACAGAACCAACTCACTGCACTTATGCTCACACACAGACACACATAAATGTCCCAGAAACAGGTCTGTAATCTGAATGCTGAACAGTCAGGCTGTCTTTATGTTTTTTCCGATTAAACAGTAGTTACCCTTTCATGACCCCAAGTATCCAACCTTTGTGTTTTAAAAAATACCTGTTTGCAGCTAACTCAGATATTGATCCAAAAACATACAAAGATTTTATACATACGTACATTGCTGCTCAGAAGTTTGGTTATACTCTTAAAATGCATTTAAGGAGATGTTTTTTCCCCCAACAAGAAATGTTCGCAACCAACACCAACACTGATTTTAACAAGTAGATCAGCCTGAATGTACAATTTTGATCTTGTGGGTTTAATAGAGATGTCAACATGTACCAACATGTACCAACATGAATATACTTACGCAAGTCTTTAGGGAGGATATTCTGCATGTGTGCATATGTTAATGTGAGAGAAATTGTAAAATATAACATCATAGAGGGGCAATTTTTGAGTGTCTGCCCCCTCTAACATGTAGTGGTGTGAAGGAGTGAAGCGCCAATGTTCAGAAAAAGAAAAAGACTGAGAACAGGCAGAAAGAAAAAGACAACAAACGACCTACGGTCCACTACGGTCTTGTTCTAACTCATTCTGTCAACCTTGTCTCTTTAAGCAATTTTTCCATACATTTTTGTAGAACATGCCCAGACTGTTTATGCCTGTTGACTGAATTTATTCAGATTCCTCTAATTGAGGCTTTGACTACTTAGCAGAAACTCCAGATACATTACAGCATGAGCCACAGATGACTGTTCATTCCTTCGTGAGCCTCTGTGTGTTAATCAGAATGCCTTCCAGCTTCTTGTGACCTAGCAAACACACAAATTACAGGGAACAAAGGAGAGAGACAGACAGGAGTAACTCAGCTGGACAGATGAATCACGTCATGAATCAGAAACATGAAAACCTTAAATCAGTCATCAATAAAAGACTTCTTTTACCCAGGGTTCCACAGTGGGGAATGTTTTTGCTGAGCTAGCTGGCCTGCTTGTTGTCCCTTAGATAAAGGGCAACACGCTGCAGCTGAAAGAGTCTTCATCCTGGGTTTTCAAACAGAGCAGGAACGAGGTTTCCCAGCACACTGGGCAAGTGTTACCAAAGCTCTGACAAAAGATTCAAGGGATTGCCCTACAAGCTTGTAATTACCGCGTGCTTGAATGGGATAAGGGGCTGTTTGCCTGACACCATTGGCTTTCAAACAGGCACCCTACCATTTAGTCCATTGGCTGTCCCTAGCTCCTAATCTTTCTCCCCTCTGAGGGTCGACTGGGTTATTGGGTAGCCAGCACAAAGGTCCCTCTGTGTTGGCTCGGGCAAAACTGGGGCCTCATTCCAGCACACTGAAGTCTTTGAAAATTGCTTGGCACGGGAACCTCACTTCAGCTGTGTACATGGGGTTTGCCAGGAAGACCAGATAAATTAAAGCCTTGGTGAGCTGGTGAGCAAAGCCTGAACCAGATTAAGTTCAAGAAAACATAGTAAGAAGGCAAGGGGTAGTATAAGATTCTCACGTTACGAAAAAAAGTGGAGAAAAATTACCCAAATTTGACAATATTTATTTAAAAAATGGAACATGGTTGAACTGCTTTTATTTATTAGGAAATGCAGCAACTATTTTCATTGCTGCTAAAATAATCTAACATACTGTTGGTCACTTTGGTTATAATAAGCATTTATTTTGATTTAGATACATCAAAATGAATCAAAAAAGTGCCCTTTTTGCGATTCTGCTTTTTATAGAATAAGAAGCCGCGCTACTGGTCAGACAACCCAATCTAATATCCCCTTGTTTTAGTTGCTTAAGGCCAGTCGTAGCTTGTGAACAAGATATTTTAACTCCTCCATCAATAAGAGAGACTATAAAAGGGAGGATTCCATGCTGCAGAAGAACACTCCTTTGTCATCTCTTCAAAAGGACCTTATAACATACATATATGACCAAAAATATTAACTGTTTTGAAAGGTTTACTTCTTAAACCTCGGTATACCTTAATGTCTGTTGTCAGACCATTAATAGTAGGGAGATGTGAAGCGTGAAGGATCCCAGACAAAAACATGAAATAACCAGTCATTTGGTTACGCAACTGGTCTTTCTTGCAACATATTAACTTGAAGACGCAAAACACAAAATCAAGTGACTCTTACACAGATCAATTTCCTGTCATTTAAGGAGTGCTCAGAAGCAAGAAGTAAACTGTGGTTTTCCATGGAGATCCACAAGAACAGGAGAATCTCAGTCATTTCCGACTCCCTCGGTCTTGTCTGACTCCTTTCCAATCTTTTGTCTGCTTTCTCCTTCCGTTCGAAAATTAGGCACCAAACCACACACCAGCCTGCCTGTACTATTGAGCAAACCTGAGAAACCAACAGCTCGAGGGAATTAAAAAAAACAAAAAAAAAACAGGGAGACATTTTGGCAGTCTAACGACAGAAGCGGTATCCGACCGCAAGTTGGGATCCAGCAATTCCACGTAATTCACTTAAGGAAGAGACCTGTGTGAGAGAGAGGAGACTTGGGACATGTTTGGGCAAAAACTAAGAGAGAAGTGCAGCACTGATTTTGGCAACTTTTATACTAATTCCCAATTGAGTTTTGATCTATTCATGATCAGCTGCAAATAGGAAGGATGTAAGATGGAATGCTTGGGGAGTAGCTTTACAATCCAGTATGAACATTTATGGTACCTTTTGTCCTGTGATGTGCTGCTGCTTCTGCCCCATCTCTGGGCCCCTCTCTGGGCCCCTCTCCTGTCTCTGCAACACAGCTCAGTAAGTAGAGGGCAGAGCTAACTACTGGCAAAGGAAATTTCACTTGTAGGCCTTACAAGAAGAGACAGTTCTGGAGGAGTGCCAGTGTATATTCATTGCCATCATATCCAGCAGGGTATCCTTCCCCTCCTTTTATCTAGAAACCACTCCGCCAGGGTTTCAAGTGGAAGAGAGAGGAGAAATAAAATAGACACTTCAAACTCTTGACAGTCAAGTCGGTGATGGAAAAACTGTGAAACTATTTCTAATTATCTGAGTAGACTACTGGTTCAGCTGTGATTGCTTTTGTCAAACTTTAAGAGAACCTTGTAGCTTCAATAAAAGCTTACTACAGCTTAGATCGTCCACTTACAGTATATAGACTACAGAAGAACCACAATTTCTCCATTCTAATGAGTGATGAGCCGTCAGAACAACCCAATGAAGAAAGTCTGCAACCTAATCTGACAACTTTCTGCTCTGTAAAAACGTGAACTAAAGAAAACTGAGTCCAGATTGATTTAGAAACTGAAAACAGAGACACCCTCTTCAGCTCAAGAGAGGAAAGCACTAGAGGAGAAGCAGTGTGCCGCTGCCTGCAGAGGAATGTAAAAATTCCTACAAGCCAGCTGTCGAATTGCTGAACTGCACCAGTTCCATGCTGCGGTTAAAAACTGGAAGTCTGCTTTAGGCTGCACTTTCCCTCCGCCCGACAGAAACTCCTAAGACGCCATTAGAGACATATTGCTGCACAAGGACAGGTACATGCTGAGACAAAAGGATGAGACAAAGTCCAGAGCACCAAATCCTATAAACCAACATCAACAGAATAGAGCAACTCATTAAAACAATCCCTGCTAACTGATGACAGATAACCTTTTCTTAATCTCAAATAGCATCTTCTGTTCTTTCGAAGATGCTTGTGGACACAAAGGATTTAAAAGTCTCTCAAACAGGCTAAAATATTATTAGCATGTAGCTTTTGAGTATGGCATTTGAAATATAATGTACAGTAGATGAGTGCATAATCATAATTTGGCTCTTGATTAAAAGAGCCGGTTGAAAGTGATAAGTGTAATAGATATTATATAATTTAACAGAAACCATGACTTTTTAATGATCTTCTTCAATCTCTTGCAAGAATACCACATCTGTCATCTGCAATTTTATTTAAATAATAAAATCTTTATTCAGCACTCTTTATACATTTATAATACTGTATTTTAGTCTTGAGAGGAGCGTAAATTAGTATGTATATTCTTATGAGTTAGACATTAACCTTTAAAGAATATAAGTACATCTTATTTACAACCGTTCATGTTAGCAACTTAAGTTCTAAATCATTACAGCTGTTCTGCTGAACCCTCTTCATTAAAGCTATTTTTATATCAATAATAATAATAATACATCAAACGCATATACTGCTTTTTAGGACACTCAAAGACAGCTTACAAACAGAGAAAAACACAACACAAAATAAATAAATAAAAAAAGAGGATTTTCTCCTTTTCCAAAGCACTCAATTGAATTCTCAGACAGGCTTTTTTAGTCAATCTTATTATGCAAAAACCATCATTTTGTCTTTGCATTTTATAATCTCCAACAAACTGCCAAAAATAATTTCTAGGGCACATTTCAAAACTTTACCCAATGAAAGTGCTCCAGAAGCTAAAAAGATTAAAAAGCACAACACACATTCTTAGTAAATTTAAAATATGTTCTGATTTGCTTTAATTTATCACTGTTTAGGTCTAAATGATGAGCCCCAAGATTAGGAAAAAAAAAGTGCATTCCTATAAGCACATCTGTGTGCACATGCCCTCAGACTGCACAGGCAGAGCCACAAACAAGTGGAAACAATGACACGGCACCATATTTTCTCTGTGATTGCTATTATCAGTCAACAAAATTCCTTTGTTGGTTCACATAACCCCGTTGCTGAGGAAAACAAAGAGAGCAGCTTTGACTTGCAGTGCCTAAGACGGTAAAGATAAAAATCAACCGATGGTGGGATTTTTTTATTTTTTTTATGACGTGTTTGTAAAAAGTTTAAGTTGCTGCATCTTACCTAGGCTATCGCTAAATAAATGTTGGGATGAAGAGGCAAGCTTCTGCTAAATTAGACTTCATTAAAGTATTTGTAAAACCTCTGGTATCCAATTCAGTGACGTTATCAGTCAATGGTCATGTGATAAGCATTTTCAGGCATGTAAACAGGGAAGAGAGTATTCCTGAAAATAATCTAAAGTGCTTGTTCGGACAAGGATAAGTCTTGTTTTGAAATTCCATCAAGAAATGAAAACAAATCTATTTGCTTGTCTCAGATTCGACTAAAAACCAATAGTGGATAAAATTAAAAAAAGTCCATGCAAACAACAACAAAAGCAATATCCAAGTCACAATTTTTCCAAATGATTTGTTATTTGTGTTTATTGCAATGGTAACATCTTTTTTCTCCACCATAAGGCATTAGATAGAGTTCACCCGGTGTAATGTTGCACTCTTAGCTATTCCTACAACAACTTAGGAATGACAACTATTTAAATGCCTTAAATTATTCTTGAAAACAATTTTATTTAAATACCTTAAATTTTTGCCATTCAAACAACAATTCAAGGTATTTTAGCTGATTTTAGTTAGCCAGTTTGCTCATGAGCTCTGAAAGGGACAGAAATTAAACTCTTGCCTCATTGTTTGCACTGTGAAGGGGGAATAAAGATTAGCCCTACAAAATGTTTCAGCTTACTTCAAATGAAGATCTTAGTGATTCTAAACCATCATAGTGATTTTAATCACACAGATCTTTCTGAGTTAGTCAATGATTGCAGGTTGATTATTAGCAGGTTCAGTGTTCAGTAGCTTTAATAGGGGTTCTATGTGTAGGTGGTTCCATAAAACTATTTCACACACATTACCCAAACCTAGCCATAAAGCTCAAAGTTCATATTACCAACTGCAACTCATAACAGGATTCTCTACGGTTAATAAATACACAAACCAGTGGTCAAACAATGCCATGCAAAAGTATTCATACTTTGAACCTTTTCACGTAACAGTCGCAAATCTGAAAGTATTTTTATTGGGCTTTTAAGAGATGGGCCAGGAAGGAAACGGGTACATGGTTTTCACATATTTCTCTTTTTTATATATTTTTACAAATACAAATCTGAAAAGTCTGGAGTGTAATTGTGTTCAGTGTCTCAACACCCCCAGGCCCTACTGAACCACGTAGAACAGCATGTTGCAGCAATTACTGCGAGACCTTTGGATTAAATCTCAACGATGGCATGTATGCAGTGAACATTTCCCTACAAGGTGCCTTGTTAAACAGTGCCATGTGGGCTTAGACGGCGACACGTTTCCTTTAAGTCCCTTAACAACAATGGCCCCTACTAAAAAGGAGTGAACTCATTTGTTACCAAACAACTACCCGCAGCTCAGCATGAAGCTAACACAAGTTCTCAGTCAAAGTGTTGGGATGAGACAGTTTGAAGCAATTGTGAATTAAAATAGAAGGATGAGAGAGTAGCAGCAGTGTAATTAACAGCATTTATGTACAGAAAGGGGGCTGAGTGAATAGTTTGTGTTCTTGCTGTCTGTAATTTAGCCTCTCCACTTTAAGGGGGGGTGGGACTCAGCCAGGGGTGGACCAGCAAACAGTTTATAACTAGCTATTACTTCACTCTACAATCAGAGAGACTTGAGAATAAACAAATCAGCGTGAGCCCACAGTGTTGCTGGAGTGTCTCATGCATGTATATATGCACAGACTGACTGTGACTGCTCCACTGGACCAATGGCACACCATCATCTGAGGAGCTAAATGATTATCATTCAGTCAGGAACAAAGACGACATGAGGAAAATAAATAAAATGCTAATTATATCATTGGGATTTGAATGTATAAATTCGGTGTTGGATATTGGATGTTAATGTTGGCTGAATACATGCATGACTGCTAGACCGTTGCTCTATTACATGAAATCTCTACAGTTAGTGAAACATTTTAAGTTTATTTTATTGCTAAATATTTTAGCAAGCCAATGTATGAATGAAGAATACTCAAAGAATGTATAAATAATACATTTAACTTAGTCTCCCTTGTTGCTGATGAAGCTGTAAAAATATTTTTATATCAGCACCACATATGCTGGAAGGCATTTACAATGAAAGCAGCATGGGAAACTATCCCATTAGCACATCAGCTTGGTCAAAGTAAACAATCTTGAACAATAACTGCTTCATTGATTCGTGTTCTTGTTTTGAAGCCTTGCAGAAAAAAAAAGTTTCAGCAAAAAGTTTACAGGGGAAATTGCATAGATTTGCATTCTTGTGTGCAGCTCTGAATGGAACATGGACACAAAAATATGAAAGGTTGCAGTGCATGTGTGAATACAGCTTTAGGAAGCAAGATCAAAGTCATAAATATCCAAGAGTGTCATAAATAAGGAATATTTGTAGTGAGCTAATAAGATGCAGGGTTTGATACCTTACAAAGATACCCCATCCAAACAGGAACGATTGGCAGAGTGGAGAAATTATATCCATTTCTACAAACAGAAGCCATATAGATATTCCATGTTCATCTCATTTTTCCAACCATGGTGAACAGACAGAAGCAAAACTGTCATCTACATTTGTAATCAAAGCAGCACTTTGTTAATATTAAATACATCCCTGATGACACATTAGTTGAATTCTATTCATTCAAAGCAAAGAAAAATCCTACAGGGCATCTTTAAATGTCAACTGCTAACATTGGTTGTGACAAAAATAAAAATAAAAAATAGGCATTAAGTAGAGTTTGCCATTTAGGTTCTAAACAAGGATTATAAAGAGGAAATGGAAAAGTAACTCTAAAGTCTTAATCAGACAGTGAGGTGTTTAAAAATGACGCAGGTCAAAGCTGAGAGACAGAAGAAGCTTTTTAAAAGGAAACTTTTCAACAACGTGTCTGCGGTTTATGCAGGCTGCAAGACAGCGAGAGAGAGCAAGACTTCAATCAAGTAATTGTAAACCTGAAGAAAGATGTGTCAGAGATTTTAGGAAGTTTTATAAAAATCCTTGAAATGCCATCTTTTTGTTTATGAGCTGCAGGGTCAACTAACAGCAAGCTGTCAGATTCCCACAACAGATGTGTCAATTTGACAGAGATCTGTGATGTTTGAAAGTCGCAGTCCTGTTCTCTCACAACTCTGATTACACAGATAATGAACAAGCCATTCACAGATAGCTATGAAAGATCAATCTTCATTTGCCTTCACTTACTCTCATCAGAGTCCACCTAAACAAAAACAACACTATTGACAAAAAAAAAGGAAGACACCAGTAGTAACCCTGGAGGAGCTGCAGGTATTCAAAGCTCAGGCTGGATGATCCACCAAGAGCAAAACTATTAGCCATAAACTCTACAAAACTGACCTTAATTAAAGAGTTAAACGAAGAATGTCACTGCTTAAAGAAAGCCGTGGTGTGTTGAGAGGGATTGCCTCAGTCAGGCCAGGCGCTGACCTCAAGTACATAACACACTTCAAAGAATATTTTCTGGCAAAAAAAATGTTGAAAACCAGCTTTGAGTTGGTCTAAAAATCCAATGAACTACTCAAAATCTACAGTGAAGCTTACTTCAAATATTCACCAAATGTATAGAAAAAATATATGGATCAGTGTTTGGCATTTTCACATGTCTGTGGGAAAGTGATCTTTTGGAAGCTAAGGTGGTTTGACCACAAAGATTAAAGAAGGTAAGGACTCCGTAAGTAAATAGATGAAACCTGAGCTCCACCGCAGCACCAGCAGCACTGACCACAAGCTATTTACACGGTCTGCAGAGGATGTAATCAAATCTGTCATAAGCTGCTCTGCACATGCCTGGTAGTTCATTTTCATCAATCAAGCTGATCTTCTGATCGATCAGCAGCTGCTCGGCCCACACAGATATCTCTGCAGCAATCAAGGCGAAGCACATAACTTCATTAGATTACATTGACTGATGATGGGGGAAATGCTTCAAATGCTTCACTGCAGACTAGCGTATGCTGCTTGGGAAAGAAATAAGCTCCAAGGCAATGACAAGATAAACTGCCAGAATTGAGTTGGAAGCTTGATTAATATCCCCATCACACTGGGCAAACACTTCCTTTGTGGTCACCAGATATTAACCATGTGCTCAGTAAACAAGATGTGCAAGCACATTTGGGCTCGCAAGGTAATAAGGTAAGGATTTTGCCAGGTAGGCATTTTAACAACAGAGGAAGAGACAAAGAAAGGCTTTTTATCATCATCAGAGCAGAAAATCTCAGAGGTATTTCTAATGTCTCTGGAGAAAACTGATTGTCTGTCGTCCCTTACAGCTCACAGGGCAGACTGACTTCTCACATATGAAAGTCTAGATTTCCCACAGCTATCTCTTCTATTGGTGAGGAACAACATGTCCCTAATGTACTATTCTCAAGCTGGAAAATCCTGAAGTGTGAGCCCAAAATCTAACTACAAGAAAAGTGTTGCAAAGTTACACACGTAAACAGTTTCCAGCCATTGATTCTGGCACGTGTCCAGAGCACAGCTGAGTGCACTTCCAGTCCAATTATAAACAGGCAGGCCGCAGAATTAATCAATTCATACAGAGTCGAATAAGTCAGCTAGTGTTGCATAACTGTGGTGCCCTGCGAAATCACGACATGCCAGAGAATCGTAGAGCAAACCTGCACAGCATGTCGCTGCTGGTGCTGAACTCCACAACCAGCCCTGCAACTGCGGTTTATTATGCTTTCAAAGCAGTCCCATTTCATTTAAAGCAGCAGAAACAGCTAATTTTAAATGCTTCCACCAACACTCAAAACCCCCAAAATAATCTAATTAGCAACTAAAACATCTCCATCTGCGTTATCTACTCAACTGGAATTAATCAGGACTACTTAATAAATCAAAGGAGGCTTTTCATGGCCCCTTGTTTGCAAAGTGTTTCTTTGGTTACGGTTGCTGCTATTTCACACCTTATTTAGGGTCTTCTGCAAATGAGACAGAGAGAAAACATCTCGGGGAAATGACAAAAATGCATACAGGTGCAGCCTTCCTTTTTAAATATCTGCTAGCAGTCGATGGTGACTCCCAGCTAATCAGCATTCAAGTCAAGCGCAAGAGCCATGTAAACACCGGCACGACTCTACCTCACCTCCTCCCAGCAACAGCGATGGTAACAGCTGAACTAAGCAGTAGTTCTGCGGAACTGTTGCTAAAAAAAAGAAAAAAAAAGAAAGGAAAAAAGTGGAGAAGGGGAATTTTAGCAATGTGCAGCATGTGGTTTCACTTGTGCTTCTTGTGAAGGAAAAACATTAGGCTGCATATCCAGGAATACATCAATGAAACAGGAAACAGACAGCAAGAGGAAAAGCTGGAATGGCAGCCATGTTTGTTATGATCCAACTCTATCTGTCCTTTTCACCTGAAGCAACATGGAAAAAAGGGACTGTGGCGCAATTCGTCTTTCGTTGTACAGCCATGTTAAACGTAGTACACATACAGCACCTTGCAAAAGTATTCACATGCTGTGAACTTATCACATTTTGTACCACTGCAACCACAGATTAACACAAAGTAGCACATAGTTGTAAAGTGGAAAGAAAATGATTCATACAAGAGAAGAAAATAGTGGCACTCATTTGTATCCAACCCTCTTTGCTCTGTCTGTAGAAAAACAACACTGCCAACAGCCTAGTCAAACAAATACTACACGGTATGCATGAATATTTCCAGGACTAAGGACTAATGTCCCAACAAGATATTGAGAAACTCATCCATGGGTTTATCTTTAGTCAGATTGATTGTTGTAACAGTGTTTTCACAGGTAAGCCTTCTAGTTCATGCCTACTCTGAATCCCCAGAATCTGAACCCAACAAGAAGCTGCATTCAGTTTTTATGCTCCTTTAATCTGGAACAAACTTCCAGAAAATTACAAAACTGATGAAACATTGAGTTTCTTTACATCAGGGCTAAAATCCACTTGCTTAGTGCTGCTTTTAATTCATAATAACCGGAACATTGATCTCTTCAGGTCAGCATAACAACTTTTTATTACCTCTCTTTATTTTGCCACTGCATTATAATGTTTCTATTTTGTTTGCTCATTGTGTTATGTTTTTTTTTAATCATGTAAGGCACTTTGAACTGCTATTAAAATCAACTTGACATTTGATCCGAGTAAAGAAGCAGCTATTTTTTAAAGGTCTGAGACATTTGTTAGAGAACACTGCTAAACAAGCATCATGAGGAGAAGTAGACAGTGCAAACAGGTGAGGGATTCATGGATAAAGCTGTGGTCCTCTGACCATAAAAGTTAAATATTTTGGTATTTGTAGTCAAAAACCAACATTGCACATGAGCTTGAACACCATCTCCACAATAGCAAATGGTGCTGAAAGCATTATACTCTGCAGATGCTTTACTTCAGCAGAGACAAAAAATCTGGTTATTTCAAAACTTGTCCAGGACTTAAACACATTACATTGTTTGAGGTAGGCAATATAAAATCTTTATAGCAGCCAGACGCTTGATACTAACTTCTGCTACACTGTACAATAGAAATTGTGAGACTCAACTAATGATCTTTTTTTCCTACAGCAGAAACATATCAGAAAGATCGGTCTGACAATGAATAGACATGAAGGAGCAGATCTTACTGCTTACAGTCAGGCGGCAAACAGAGGAAAAAGAGGATGAGGAAAAGGAAACACAGCTGGGAAAGAGACGAGAAAAAAAAAAGTTCTGTTGCAGCTGCAGTCACTGCATAAAAGCTCAAGACAATTTCAAACACTGACTGATATTTGCCTTCAGTTATGGGGGAGATAAAGTTGGTGGTCACTCTCTGTCACACAGACCAATGATAGACCACTGATTCAAGTTTACAGCCAGAGATTTTATGTCAAGACGGACTCACATTTTCCAGCAGAACAGCTTCCCTAAACATACACCCAGATCTACAAAAGAATGGTTTAGATCAGACTAATTGATTAACCAAGCTATTTGGCAAAGAAAAGCTGGTAAGAGACTTGCAAAGTAAGTAACCAATAAACCTTCAGCAGTATTTGCAGCCAAAGTTGTTATGACCAAATACTGACACAAAGCGCGTAAAATGTATATTTATCTTTCTAAAAAGTCCTGAAAGCCTTGCATTATTTTCTTTACATTCACTTCTGTGCATTGTTTTGTTAGTCTATCACATAAAAACTCAGATACAATACATTGAAGTTTGCCATTGTGACATGTGAATAAGTTGAAATAGTGTCAACTATTGTCTGAACCTTTTGCAAGGCCCTACACCAACATACATTTCTGCACAGAACGACTAACATAATAAAGCTACATCACTCAGTGAACCTCAAACATATCTTTTCAAACAGTCATTTAATCAACATTTGCTTAAACATAGTCTGACTCTTCCCTCTGAGATTTATTAAGTGCAAAGCAGGAGTTCACAGGCTGCAAATTAATTCCCTCGTTCCAAAGCAAAGGATTGTGGAGCTCTGGAGCAATCTGATGAAGGATTATTCTAGATAAGCACAGGAACGTCAGCCACCCTCTCTTCTGATCAGAACATTCCTAGAACTCTACTTTTAAATATTATAGGAGATAACCTATTACTGTGTGTTGATCTGGTCACATTCCAGCTTTAACACACAACACATGATATAAGTCGCTTCTGAGAGTAATGAAACTGTTGTAAACATTAAGAGGAATGAGGAAGAGCTGAACAGACCTGCTTATGTGTTGAGCGAGCTGCTTTTAGATCAGCCAAAACCAAAAATTTCTGCGCTCCTCTTTGCTTCTCAGATTTCTGTCTGCAGGAAAGAGAAGGGAGGTGGGGGCAGCGGCAAAATCTCCCCTCTCTCCGCGTTTTTGTATGTCGGAATTATTTTCCAAAGCTGCCCACACAGGCTCGACATGAGGCGTGGGCTTGCAGCTTTGCCTGATGTTTTGATTCCTTTCAGAGTGGAGTTCTGTAATCCCTTTCCAGAGAAAGTGCACAGGCCAAAAAGGGGAGACAGTGAAGCAACTGGCAGACATGTCGAGACAATGTTGAGCACATCATTATAGTGTGGCGGCGGAGATAGCCTGCAGCAACACATCATCACCATCACAATCCCAGCTTTCAATATGGAACACTTTTTTTGTGCAATGTCTTAAAAAAAAAAAAAAAGAAAACAGTCATTATTATGATTAGTTTCTTGTCTCCGTTTCTGATTCTGTGTTCCACGTTGTACTATTTTCAGCCCCTGTGAGATTTGATGGGAGCGAAGCAGGGGAATTTCTCAGCGTCTGATCTCTGCATTACTGTGGGTTTTGGTCGGGGCTTGGAATCTGGAAGCAGGATGAGGGAAACCAGTTGCACAGAGGTTGTTTTAGTTCAGAAACATGTAAATAACAGGCCAACGAATGAAGACGCAGAAACAAATCATGATGAAAAGCAGCTTTCTATACCTGGCTCCCTGTTGAAACGGCTTCACTCGGCATCTCCTGCAGAGATAATTATATGGTTTGAAATGATGGAGGATTTTGGTGAGGCTGCAATTCCCTAAGCAGTGTGACAGGTGGGGGTGAAGAGTACAGGGGAATTTTCCTTTGTCTGTTTGCATTAACTCCATGGCAGAGGACTAAAAAAAAGAGATTACATCATCACCATTGTAGACCCCGAGCCCTCCGCTTTCCCCCCCCATCAGCAAATGTACAGTGGATCATCTGACCCAGACAAAGACGGAGCTTTACACAACTGTTTAGCGAGCAGGAAATGAGGATTCAGGGTCACACCTCATTACGGTCAACCACGTCGGCCCCCACAGCCACCAGTAAAATGATAGCAAACACCACCCATCACCATTGAGTCATTTGACCTCTGACTACAAGCTGACTAATATACGACACATCACTGGTGGAGTTTATGGAGGTTCCCCCTTTTTTTTCTTTTTTAATAAAATCAACGTAGTATTCTGAAAGCTGTTTCTCAAGCTTATGTCAAAATTCAGGAATAAATGACTAATTGTCAACGGCAATATGTCACAATTTTGCAATAGCCAATTGCCAGAATCAAGCTGGACCAAAATTTTCAAAAGTCTAACAGGATTCTCCTCCTCTGCCTCTTGCTGTGAAGTGAAAGTCAGCTGTGTGAAAGTAGATCAAACTCTTCCTTACCAGAGAGACATTAAATTTTCTGGTGGTTAAAATACTGACAGTCATTGTGTGAAACCTAAAAGAGTATCACTGTTTTTAGAATAACACTGGGAAGCTACACTCACTGACCACTTTATTAGTCAGAGCTGCGTAATCGTTTTGTAAGACGAATTGTCAATTCAGTAATGCATCAAGAAATTGTGAAAATGACTTGCTGAAGTTCAGCCCAATAATAATAAATGGTGCATCTCAAATAAAAAATATATATATCATCAAAAAGTTATTTTTATTTTAGTAATTTGATTCAAACATGAAACTCTTGCAAGCATTTTGCAATTCTGCTGACTATACCTTACAGTTAAAACTAAGATAGTTTCTCAGAATAGGATTTTTAAAACAGAAATGTTTGGTGTTTGCTATGTTATGACCTACACTTTTATATGGAGGACTACTGACTTAACATTTGTTCAGCAGACTGACTCAAGGTAAATCATAAAAAGGGGATTGCTAAGAAAGTTGCATGGAAGGAAGAAGAGAGCAAATAAATTCTTCAACTATATCATTGTGAGTAAGAGTGTGAAATCTATATTTTATTATTTCCAATTTTTTTCAACCCTCTTTCTAAAATAATTAACTTTGAATTATATCCAACTTTAGGATTCACTTTAACATCAGTAGGAATATTCATAGTCATTATGAATTAGGGCTGTTGTAAACGAATATTTTAGTAATCGAGTAATCTATCGATTATTCTTACGATTAATCGAGTAATCGGATAAAAAAAAATTATAAAATGAAATATTGGTAAATCTGGCATAATACCGGTGTTACAATCAGATATCAATATCAGTCCAATTTTTCATATTTGAGCATCCCTAACAGTTGATTTTTTGTAGTTTAGAAAACTAACCTGTAACAATAATAGCTCACTTTCTAAGTTAACCAGAAGAAAAGTTATAGAAAAATCTGAAATTATATTGAATTTAATAACAAAGAGGCAGGCTCACAAATATGCTTATAAAAAATGTCTACAATCCAGCTTTTAGTTTATGTATTCATCTTCAGTGAGTTTAATAGATTAATTAAACTCACCTTGCCACCTAACCTGTCACGCTTTGGGTTTGAAAATACGGGAAATGCCGCCTGGAGTGGGAGGAGAGGGCGAATGAACGAACATGGGGTGGAGGGGAGGAAATAGACCAGCGGACTGACGAACCGTTAGACCGGGGGACGAACACGGGGGGAAGCAATACGGGATATTTACGACACCTTCACTGGTCACACTCAGAAACTCATCTACCAGCCATGTACGATGCGCTCCGCCACCCGTTTCTTCAGACCGGGATATGAAATTTATTGTGCGGTTCGTCGGTAAAGCTAAATTTACACGGTAAGCATCAGCTACTCAGCCGCCGCCCTGTTCAGGCTATCCGCTCACCTCAGCGCTCTTCCCGCCGTTCGCTTTCAACCAGCAGCCCCGGAGGAGAAATGCTGCCGTACTCCAGGCATTCCCCAGTCATTTTAAGGATGCTTATTGGTTCCCCAAAAACGATAAAAAGTCGGGCATTATCATCAATCAATAAAATCCCCACGGGCCAATCTTGAAGATTGGACTTTATGCCGCTGAGACTTAGCTTTTGTCAACAACTCAGAGGCGGAAGTGAGAGCTACGCGCAACGCAAATGAAGTCCCGGCCGGAACACGGTGCGCTAACTAATAAAACATAAATTAACGAAGCTTCGAAGCAGGTAAATTTTCCTCGAGGAATTTTAGTAATCGAGGTACTCGAATCATTCGAGGAATCGTTTCAGCCCTATTATGAATGCCAAAAAGTAATTAGATAATGCTATAATTTGTGCTTAAAATTGATGCAGTGGTATTTATACTAAGGCCATTCCTACAAACATCCCGAGGTCCGTTTTCATCCTTGTTCAGTGTCTGATTCTTCACAACCAGGTGAAGGAGGGTGTAAATGTAACAGCAACCAGTTAGACTCGGCTGCACTTTTCCAGGATGCAACATCAAAAACTCTGAATCTGTGCAAGACGTAACAAAAAGGATCCCTGGGTAGGTTATGAAATGTAAACAGTTAATTTAAACAGATGCAACCCAAGCATTTTAAGTGGCAAATTATAAAGCAGCACAAAGCTCCAATGGATGTTTCCTTTTATCTTTGCTCAAGCTATTCCCTTCGAGCCTATACACAGGAGACAATGAAAACATAAGCCCAACTTGGCAACAGGAAACATACTTCTGTGAATATGTGTTGCACAGACTCAAGAGGGAATAGCATTTGCAATGTGAAAAACAAGAAGCAAACAGTGAAGCAAAAAAGTAGAAATGCAACATTTAAATTAATCAGACAGTGGAATCAGACAATTTTACCAAGAACTGGTTCTGTTCAACCTTCAGCAGGTCAAAAACTGACAAAACATATTTGAGATTCTATTCAATAAAATCGTCAAAACTAGAGTTTTAAATAAACCACACATTTCAGTAAACCCATTTTTCAACAACTTTTACTTTGATGCAAATTTTGAGATTAATTAAGATGGGATAAAGACAAGGGACATAATGCTTTGATGAACAAACGGAGATGATGTAATTCCTTACTTTTTTGATGGAATAAAAATTACATCCTCCATCAAAGGATCCAAAGATAATGTTTTATCTTATCTATATAATCCAAAATCACAATAATCAGAAATGAAAAGCAGAAATTGCAAACAGAAAAAAAAACTAAAGGCTTTAAAATAGAAAAAAAAAAGACATTATTCTTAGTAATAAATAAGAACAAGGAGTATTTATGCAGGCGGAAAACATGAAAGCGGGTATTTTTAGCCTCCACAAGGAGCAAAATCTGCTCGAAAATTTCTTTGGACTGATGTGTGTTTTTCTTAACCTGCTGTTACTGAAATTAGACTCAGAACCTCAAATGAGCCATTTCAGGCCCACGTAGCAACACAGAGGGAGCATTCTTTCCTCCCCTCACACAATAAATCCGCTGCATTTGCCTTAGATTTGTCCTCTGCAGGAAGGAATAACATCAAAAGTAAAAGGAAGCAGTCTAGTGTGAGATTAGACTCAGCAGTAAAGATGGCAGAGGAGCTCTGTGATCAGTCATGCCCACCACTGCAGGTCAGCTAAGCCTATGGGGAATGCTAAAAGTCCTTGATCCCAGCCCAGAGCTAAAGTCCAAGGCTTCCCTATTTTTCCACCTGACTAAAGCCAAGTTAAACACAAATTGTTCTGGTATTTAAGTAAAAAAAAAAAAAGTTATTATAAATAAAGCTCTTGGTGTTTATTCATTTTTTGTTTTACTTAAATACAGGGGAAAAATAACAATGTTTAATAACGTATCTTAAGGGAAGCATTAAAAATAAAAAAATATATATTAAATATATATTAAATGTATATTAATGTCTTCTAGTCTTCCATCTACTCATTGTTTATACCAACTCATCCATGCAGGGTAAAAGGGGATATGGTGCCCATTTCCAGCAGTCACTGGATGAGAGACTGTGTACACCGGACAGGTCACCAGGGCATCACATGTCTTCTGGTCTTGTGTTTTCCAAAAATAATTCTATAAACCACTCAGCTATGCCTTTAAGTATTTCAGATTTTAAAATACAAATGATCAAATGAAACCCAGAGCCTTAAAAAGAACATGTAAAAAAAGAAGCTTAATAGCATTTTGGTTTATTATCTACCTGGAAGTTGGGAATCATCAGACAAAAAGTGTTATTACCCAGTCATAAAGCAGACATGTGCAAAACAGTGGGCCACCACAGTTAAGCAAAAATAACTTTTTACAGCCTTGATAACTTTTTGTTTTACAAATGGCACCCACCCAGACCATGCCGCTCTGAGTAGAGAACCACCTGCCCCATTTTCAAAACCACCACTTTGCACTCAACTTTAAAAAGCTTTATCAAAACCAATTAAAACCCAGAGTTTGCTTCGCCTCGTGTTATCTACCGTTTCACTTGAACTGCATTCATCTAGGCTGGCTTTGTTAAATCTGTTATTAAACAGTTCATTTAGTGACTTCCAGTCACCCTGGTGTTCAGGCAGATGGACATGTTGGGGCACAGTTCAGGGTTAAACAGATGTGGAAAGGATAGGAAATCACCTGGTGCCTCTGGGGTAAGTCACTAGAAAATAACTCGGGTGGTGACACATTCATTTGTTTATGTTACATGCTGTGTTTAATGGGATAGCATGCAAAATACCACCTGTGTGTGACTAACAGCGTCCTTGACATTCGCAAGGGATTCGACAATTTTGACAACAGCAGTGACATAGTCGAGTCTCACCACCATTAGTTAAAAAAGACACCACTGGCACTGATTGCGCACTGAAAAAATAAAGATATGTGCTTTCTATATAAACACATACAGCCGACAGATGTTAGTGCGCTCGCACATGACCAGCACCACGTTCCCGACTCACCTTTTCTCCTTTTTGGATGTCACACAACGCGGTTTTCCTCCTTTTGTCTGAACTCGTAAGGTGCTGCTGTTTTAGTCCCTCACAAAAACTACGCGGTGGCTCCCTCCTCACCTCTACAAGAAACGTGTTCGCTTCGGGCTCAGTCCAAAAAAAAATGTCCCTCCGTGTTCTTCCGAAAGGCAACTTGGAAGTTTGATAGAAAGTTACGGCTTTGCCTCGTTGCGCTATGCAGCTGCTGAAGGGATGAGATCATTCAGGCTCTGCCTCCCCTCACCTCCCTCTCTACCCCGGGAGTCTCGCGAGAAGGCAAGGTGGGGGAGAACAATGCAAAGAGTTGCCGTGGCAACAGAGCTCACCTGTAGAGAGTAGACAAACAAAACAAAAACAAACAAAAAAGAAAGAAAGAAACGTGAAAGTAAGAAGAGAGAGTTCTCACTCTGTCTTGAAAAATACAGTGATTGGAAAACACACGACACCCCACTGGAATATATTCAGTCCTTAATTAAGAAATTTCGTTATGTTTATATTTTTAGAAGATTTAATTAATTGCAGGGAAACAACAAAAATAAGTTTGTTTTAACCATTAAACAAAAGATAAATACAAAAATGCACCAAGAGGTTCGTGACATGTGATTAGCATGATTTCTTTAGCAAGGTTTTTGCTTTTTTTTTTTCCTTCAGGTTGTCCAATATTTTCCTCAACCAGCCTCTAACACAGTTGTTGGTGGATTGTGTGATGGTCCAGTCCTGCTGAGGAATTGTTTTCACTAACCATGACACATGTTTGTTTGTTTGTTTGTTTGTTTGTTTAGTTCCAGACATGCCTTCTGCTCTGGTGTCTAAATAATTACATTTTTGGATGTCCAAAGGACAATATATCAGAAGTCCCAGTATTATTGCAGGTGCTAATTTGACAGGCAGGCCCTTATTTTGTCAATATCTTAAGGAGAATGGCAAACTGTTTTAAAATAGACTTTATATGGGAGCTAACAATCTGAATCCCCTAGAGCAACTAGGTTTATTGAATAATCTTCTCTTTAGCCTTGTGAAGTCTGAATGCCCTTCTGATTATCTAATCTTGCATTTTTGAGACCAAAAATAATGACTTTTGTCTTCTCTCCCTCGCATGAAGGAAATTGTAAATGCTCTGTCCATTGAAATTACTAAAACAATGAATTGGTGTTTGAATGTGACTGTTGTCAAGTGATCACACAGAAATGTAAAGTTGGAGCCAAGACAAGCAGGAATAAAAGCTGTGAAGCCTTACGAGCTTCAGTGTTTGACACCAGTGCATCCAATGCAAAACCCATCAGGATGCTGCTTGGCCTGTGCTGAGGGTAGCTCTGACATCATGAACTGATGTGAATGTGAGCGGATGTCCAGAAAATCCGACGTTAATCTGCGGACCCTCCAAACAAAGCCCTCCGTATGTGGAAAACCAAAGCTGGATGAGAGCTTATCACACCAGAGCAATGCCGATGCTTAAATGACTGATTCAGGGCTCTTCTTTAGGAAGCAATGTGGCAGTAATGCATTCCTGCAGCTGCCTGGTTTACTTGTATCAGCAAATTTTACTTGGAAATGTAGCTTAAGTAATTGGCTGCCCACAAGCCTCCGCGTAATGCTGATGCATATCCTGTTGGTTATTTTAAAAGGCGCTGAAGACAATTGCAGATTCCTTCTGCCACATTTCAAGATTCATTATTGTTGGGATTTTCAACCACTTTGAGGTTGAAAATCTCAAAGTGGTTGAGGAGCAGATGCTATTTGGAATTTGTATTAAACATGAATGAAATAATAAAACACACAAATGTGACTTTCAAGATTTTATTTCTGTGCATCCTTGATTGTGCTTGGAATGCCAATTCATAAAAGCATGACTGGAGTTTCTATTTGCATGATTAGTTGGGTAGCACCATCTGCTGGTAGCACTTATGTAAGACAAGAAACAAAACTTACAGAATAAGTTTTCATATTCTATAAAACACTGTTATTTGAAAAAAAAAAAAAAATCACTGAAAAATGAAAATAACATCCACTAATTTTAAGCACTTATTTGACTTCAGGTGATATTCTGCCAACGTTTTAGAATATCGCCCTCATTTATTAAGGCCTAAAAGTGTGAAGGTCATCTTGTCAGCTTTGACAGTAATGAATGAAATGCCATTAGGAAGTGGATGCTATTCTTAGGTCTTTGTTAATCTTAGCAGCCTTTGGATGTCAGGTTCTACGTCAATAGTTGGAAAATTCCTGCTGTATCTCTTAAAGGGCTCTCCCTCCGGCCCGATGAGGAATTTCTCAAAGTTCCAGGAGACATCCGCCCTGCTGACTGGACTCCAAACAAGAAATCTGGGATCCTTCATGAGGGAACTTGGGTCGTCTTCGGGATAAGGGAGCTTGCATTTGAGATAGGCAAAGACAGGATGTGTGTTTGCTCCGTTGACATCGCACTTCTCGAACAAGGTGAAGTTGGGCTTGAAGCCACCGCCTGGTCGCACGTGCTGCAGTGAATGCAGAATCTCACCATTGGTACAGTTTTCCTGCAGAGTACAGGCAAAATCAATATTTAGAAATTTCATAAATTAAAAGGAAATAAAAAAGGTACAAAATAAAAAAATAAAAAAAACATCACATGTAATATCAATGATATGCTGGGCATTTTTTTTCTACTAGCTGTAGGAAGATGTCTAAATTCTCCTTCCAGGAAATGAGTAAAAAGATTCACCTCCGAATTACTTACCTGGTATCCAAACTGGTTACAAGGGAAGCCCAGGACCACCAGCCGATGGGGGTACTTGCTCTGCAGCTGATTCAGCTCGCTGAAGTCCCGGGTGGTGGTGCCTCAGAGGGAGGCCACATTCTCTATCAGGACCACTCGTCCCCTGAAGACATTGAAGTCCACTGAGTCCCCTTCTAGCGAGGTGGCCCTCAGGTCATAGAAGGTCTTAGCAATGAAGGTCATCTTGGCTTCTTTGATGTATCACTGGAGGGAGACTGGGTCTCGGCATCCGACTGTATCCAAACCCTTGACCACATGACTCACTCAGAGAAGCAAGTTGCCTTTCACAGGTGTCAGATAGCCCTGCAGGAAACTGATCTCCTGGTGACATACACTGCGTACATGTTTTAGATAGAGGAAGGAAACTGACTGTAAAAGCTAAAAACGAGTACATCACATAAAATGCCTTTAAAACTACAAGTTCAATGTATTCTATTGAGATTGAATCCAGTTGATGAAAGACAAGTAGTGCATATTTGAGAAGTGGAAATAAAAGAACACATTGTATTCAAATAATTGTACAATTAAAAATACCTGAAAAGGTTGATGTGCATTTGGATTCAGCCAGTGTGAATCAACACTATGCAGAACCGATTTACTTGCAGCGAAGGCTGAAGTCATTTGGGTTATCTCTCCATCAGCTTTGTATATTTACCAGCTTTTATTCTTGTAGTTCATAATTTATCACTATTTTCTAAAATCCTATTAGAATACACAGAGGTTTCACGTTATACAACACAGCAGCAGTAGGTACTGATCTTAATTAGGATGAATTTCGGGAGGCCAGTATTAACCAGTGTTGTTTGGCTTTCAGGCATGTCTTTGTGCATGTATCAGCTTTCTTAGTCATCAAAACTTAAACATTCACCTGTGTCTGTCGGCATCTAATGAAATATACATGAAGCTACTGCCTGAACTCCGATCAGGAAAAAAAAAATTCAGCAAAGTTCAGACTGCACTTTATTTTATTTAAACATGAACATGAATAGATATTTATTTTAACTTAACATTTACAGATAACATATATTATTTAAAGTTTTGCCACAAACAACTTTTGTTTTCTTAAAATCACACACCTTGGTCTCCTTTAGAGACATTAAACACCTTGTGTTTAGCAGCACCTTATTATAGTTTCGCTCTTCTAAAAGTATTCAGAATAAGTACTTATAGTAACATTTTTTTTATAAATATCTGTCTGCATGGCACAGTAGTGGTTCCTTTAAGAAGAAAGCCCATAGAGTAAATGAAACAGCTCCACTTGGTTTTAGTTTCCAGATCTTAATAATTCATATCTCTGACCTCTTTGTTTCTGTGTCTGTCACAACGGTGCAAAAATATGGATGTAAACTTTGCTCTGAGTTGTCCTCGACAAATAAAAAAAAAGGACAAAAGCCACTCAATTCAGTAAACTAATGATGCAGAGATCAGCATTTGAAGAGAGAAAAGATAATGAGCAGGTCAACTTAAACTGGCAGGAAGATTCCCTGATCATTCTGCCAAACCAGCCCTCTGTTGGCAGCTGCTGTTTACTGCACCTGTGGACATTTAATTTGAAAAAGTGAAAGTAATCCAACACTTTCCTGTGTAACAAGTCTGCGTGTTTTTAAAGAGTCAGGAAACGGTTAAATAAAATCTAATATGCTAGAGCTGCAAGCTGAGGTTTAGTGACAGGCTTCATTTTTAACAGGCACAAGTCCTCTGAGCATCATTATCCTGGCTGCCCTTCTCTTCCTGCAGAGCGGCCCGATCCAAATAGTTGTCCAGAGACCCCAACAGGTCATCCACGTCCCTCATTTGAGCTTGAAGCACCAGTTCTGTCACACGGATGAATGACTGCAAAACGAAAAGGTGAAAAAGTCTAAAAATTCATTGCAAAAGTATTCTTCCATATTGAACTTTTTTCACATTTTGTCACATTAAAACTAAAGAACTTTAATGTGTTGAGTGGGAGCTTAGGGTGTAGACGAGCACAGAGTATTGCATAAATGTAGAGGAGGATTTAAAGCAGCTGTGGTTTGATTCACACTTTATGAACAATAATCTGAAAAAAAAAGAAATTTGTGTTGAATTTGCTTTATACTCCTTTACTCTAGTACCCCTAAATAAAGTTCAGTGGAACACACTGCCTTTATAAGTCAGGGAATCTTGTCTTAATGGATGAGGGCAAGAAGAAAGCCAATGTTAAAAAAAACAAACAAAAAAAAAACAATGTAAGCTCTAATTGCAACAAAAGGCGATTCTTGTGCAGCAGTTTAATGACAAATAAAAATTAACGATTTCAGATCTTTCTTGGGAAGATCTTTAAAATAATATTTTCCTTGAAAATCACATTTATCCACTACTTTGTATTGATCTGTCAGGTAAATGCATTGATATTTCAGATTGTGATAGGACAAAACGTGTGGTACCTCACTGATGTTGCTGCTGGTGGAAGCACTGGTCTCAAAGAACTCCATCCCGTAGGTTTCTGCTAGCTGTGGATGGAAATACACAAGAATAGAAATTGATTGTAATTTATTTATATTTTTTATTTATATTTAACATGTTTTTCGATCAAAAACATGTTAAACACTAACAAAAACACTGTTGACAAATATACTTTCACCTCTACATATTCAAATCAACCCTTTTAAAAGTAGAAAACACAGACAGTAAAATTCAACCTTTTTTCCTTGGTCCTTTGTTACTTGTCTGCCAAACTCCTCATCAGCTTTGTTTCCCACCAAGATGGTTTGGACATCATCTGGGGCGAACTATACGAAAAACAAAAATATGATGCAGAACAGAGCAGCGAGGGTGACAGAGTTAAGCCAGAGCACTTACTTCATCTACATCACTGGCCCACTTAGCTATGTGCTGAAAAGACGGCAGGTTTGTGATGTCATACACAAATATGATACCCTGTAAAATGACAGAAGAGAACGAATGGAGGAATGTTTGATAAATGTGAGACATGTTCTGCTTCGTTGTACCTGGGCACGCCTGTAGTACTGCTTGGTGATAGTCTGATAGCGTTCCTGTCCTGCTGTGTCCCTGCATAAAACAAAACACATGAAAGCGACAGGCTATTCCACAGTACACAGCTATCAGCGTCTGTATGTTCAGATACATTATGCACTAAAAATCCACAGCGTACCAGATCTGTATTCGGACCTTGAGTCCACCGATCTTGATTGTTTTCATTTTAAAATCAACTCCTAAAAATGAAAACAGGAAGAAAGCATTTTGTCACTGATAATGGAAAAACAAATGCAAAAAAAAAAACCACACAAAAAAAAACTGATGCATGCTCCTTGTGAGATATTGCTGCAAAGTTAATGATTTGATGTAGTCAGCCTATAATCTGATGTTGCCATATGCTCATTCAGGGATTGCTGCAGTCAGCGGATCAATGTAATCAGCTGGACTACCTTAAATATTTTTACCAATTGACATTATGAGCAGAATTTTACTGTTTTACAACTAGGATTGAAATAGAATGCATTTTAAAATTTGAATTGATATGAATTTTTTATTTTCTATCTTTCGGGACAAAAGTGTTTTAATTACATTCAAGTACAAATTTTAACCTTGTTTTATGAAACAAATATAACACAAACAAAACTTTTTTGTTTGAAAAAATTAAGACATCCTTTCTACTACTACCTGCTCTCACCCTTTCAACTGAAATAATTTTAGTGTTCAGTATTTCTGTACATAAAGTGGGATTTATGCGACTTAAAAAGTACCTTGGGATGGTTATTGTTGTGAACTGCCACAATATAAAGTCAACTGACATGCACTTCTATAAAACCTTTTTTTTAAGGTTTTGTTGGCTCTGGTGGCCTTTATTTGAAAGTAGTTTGACAGGAAAGAGGGGGAGACATGCGGCAAACGTCACCAGGCCGGGAATCAAGCCTGCGACCACTGGCACAGGGACCAGGGACTCTATATGTGGGTTGTGCTTTGCCCCTGCGCCACCACAGCACCCCTTCTATAAAACCTTTTAAACTTTGTTGGCAGCTTGAAAATTCAGTTTAAAAGTGTTTTGGTTAGTCTAGTATGCAGGCTACTATCCTGAGAAGTTGTGACTGCTCTGAACCTGGAGACTTTTTGAATGTGTAACAAATAAACCTTTTTGCAATATTTTTAGAAATATGTGCAACAAACAGAGTTTGAATGAAGAGATCAGGAGCTTTTTTTTTTTTTTTTTTTTTTTTTTAGAGAATAGCTCTTTTGCTAAGCCTTTGGGGTTTCTAACCTTTTAAAGTTTATGCACAAGAGAGTTAGAAAAGATCATGTAAAGACTCACCTCTGACAATCAAGAGAACAAAAAGGCCTTTGTGAGACTTTACATAAGCTAATTTGTAAAGTCACAAAAGACTGTTGCTCCAAGACACGCATGTGCTAACAAAGAAGATAAATTGACTTAAACGGTGATACCGTCTCTGCTAGGTGACAATATGAAGAGAAGAGCTGAGAAATCCACAGCCTGCAGTGTAACTGGTTTGTATTAAAACAAAGGCAGTACCCAGTCCTCCATTAACTTTGTTCTTACACCACGGCCACAGCTGAAAGTTTGGTCCAAAAGAGATAATCACTTTTTTGTCAACCTGAATGTCCACTTCAGATACGCTGTAATACAGACTGCTACAGGATATCCTTCTGCCCACAGTTATCAGCATCTGCAACACTTTGCTGAACTTTACATAATATGAATTACAACAGCATTTCATTTAGCTTTTATGATTAAGTGGGGTTTTTTTTAAGTTTGAATTATGCCACTCTTCATTTTTACAGTTTTCTGTAGGCAGGGTAGAGTTTTTTATAATCTTCTTAAGTGGTTTCAAAATAAGTATTCTGGCTTTCTGAAAGTTCAGCTACTGATTTCTCTGCAGTACATCTGGAACATTAAATAAATATTAAAGTGGAACACGATATCCTTCCAGTTGCAACCATAACAAACACCTTTTATCTGTTTTTCAGGGAAAAGGATGGATCCTTTCATAGTTACTCGTGACACATGATATTTCATTTTACTACCTGCTAGTTTTTGATAATTGGCATGTGGAGGGAGCATGCTGTCCAATCTGTATTTCTCACACTAGCTGATGCAAAAATGCCACTCTCATTCACCCACTCCAGTGGGTGAATGTTACAAATGGTCACCAGGAGCTACAGTGCCTTGCAAAAGTATTCACAATACTTAAAGATTTTCCCATTTTGTCAGATTACTACTACACAATTGTAATTTAATATTTCATATATGTGAAGATCTGTGGTGAAGAGCCTTGTCTTAAAGGTCTCGACTGTTTGTTCACTAATGTTCTTTAATTAACAAACATCTGAGGCTTACACAGAACAGCTGCTTTTACACCGAGATAAAACTGGAAGTGGACTCTTGATAATGACGTTACTTTGCACTCAATTTATGTTGGGGAATTTTCAGATTTCTATTGGGGGGGAAATGAACCATTTCCTTAATGAACTACTTTGTGTTGGGTTGTCACATAAAACCCCCAAAACAGATTAAAGTTAATGAAACTACAATTACAAATCCTAAAAAGTTAAAGGGGTATGGAAACTTTTGCAATGTATTGTAGAGATGTAAAACCCAGACTTTATGTGAAATGTTCAAATGTCTTGAGTTTAATCCAGTGTGAAGTTCAGCCCACCATCTTAGTCTCATGACATGTATAACTCAGCCAACACTACAAACCGCGGATCCTTCATTTCTAGTCGCATCACATGAAAGCCTATCCAGCCAGCCACATGTTTAATGCAAGTGAGTAATGAATGAAAAAGAGACAAATAAAAGCACAGTAGAGACATGAAGTCCCAATGGTATTATCCACTCTATTCTGAGAAACCATCAACTGAAAAATGAGAACATTTCTGTTAGACTTTACTTCTCTAAAAGTGTTTTATTATTATCACAGTTTAAGTGTTAGAGCGGTTTTAGAAAATATAATTATTCCCAGCAGAACCTGAAGCAGTCTGTAATCTTACGTCAACAAAGAAACTCACCATAGACGTGGAAAAGATGGGGGTAAATAATTACAATAACTCAAAATTTGTCGTCTACCGAGTATGCAGTGGTGTTTATCCGGTTAATCTTGTGACTGAAAAATCGTTAAGTTTGTCAATGAGAACTTTTTCTGATGGCTTTGCTCTACTTACCGATGGTGGAAATATGCGAAGGATCAAATTCACCTTCCGTGAACCTGCGCAGCATGCATGTCTTCCCAACACCGGAGTCTCCGAGAAGGAGCAATCTGAACAAAACGTCGTATTGTTTCGCCATGACTTAAAACTAGAGCATGACCCAGCTGGACTTATTTCATCTACAAACTTCAGGATCTGGTGCTGCCTTCAGTGCGCGTCGGACACGTCGCTTCCAATGAACAATAGTCATTAGGTCAGCAAACAGGCGATCTCGTTTTCTCACTTTTGCTTTAAGTTATCTTAAAATTATGATTAAAAATATTTGAAGATATTTATAATATTTTAAATTTTGAACTCACTTGTATTAAACAAATATTGATTGATTTTTATTTGAATTATAAGCACTTTGTATTGCCTTGTTGCTGAAAATGTGCTATATAAATAAAATGACCTTTATTTACCTTTATTTATACGTAAACCTTTTGTTACCTCTGCAAGATAACAAATCGGAAGTTAGTGTATTATTATCCACAGTGATAGTGGAGATTAGTACATCATAAAACCATGACATTATTTACTACAGTTTAAAAATGGATCAGTGCATTGATTAATGAACAAGACAAGTATAAAGCTACAAGGCATATTTCCTGTAAAATGAATCAAACTTGCTTTACCTACAGTTAGTCACCAATACCACTAGTTTCTGGTCAGTTTTTTTTTTTTTTTTTTTTGCAATTCTACATTTCATCAAGTTTTTTATGCATATTCCTCTGCCATCAGGTTAGAGTTCTTTCTTTGTGTGTTCTTGTCTTAATTTCTCCTTAGACAGATTTCATAATAGCCAAGTTCAAGCCAAGTTGCATAAAAACTGCATGGTCTGGTCAGCACATTCCAAGATTCAGCCATATTTCCTGCAGAAATGCTTCATTAACATCCACTTCTGCTGAAAAAAATAAAGGAGGTAGACTTATGGTGAGCCTAATCATACAAAACCTGCATACATTAATTGAGCACAAGAAAGGATGGAAAAATAATCTATTTGCTAAGCAGTCAGAAATAAAGATATTTTTCATGTAAATCCTGCAGACTATCATCTTCACTTTTTATTTTTTTCAGCATCCACACCTCACCACTGGAGAACATATTTAAGAGTTACCCCATGTATTTTATTTAATACATTCAACTGGTGAAAGAAGTTAATAAGCACACTCTGAGTCACAAGTACATCCAAAAAGGATAAAATAGTTTTATTTATAGTCTCATAATAAAGGTATGCCTTAACTTGCAAGACAACCATTGGCAGTATGTACAACATACCTGTAATTTCCATGGAATGGAACAAATATTGATTACATACACACATTATTTTCTGATTTTTAAAGATCAACATTCCCAGCACAGGCAAATAAGTCAAGGGAAGGCTTTTCTGTGCAGAACTGACACCATTAAGGAATATAGTGTTACAAACAACACACTGAAATGGACTTCCATTAACAAAAATAAAGGTTACTGCCCTTCAACTGTGTTGTGTAACATTCACTATTAATTGAGGGATATTTTTTCAAAACCACATATATATATCTATATATTTACTGAGATAAAAAAATGAGGAAAATAAATACTCAAATGCTCTAAAACTGGAAGTTGGTCTACTCTGAAGCCAATCATTACAGAGACCAGGCATATTAATGTACAATATAAGGGTATGAAATACATTTTAGTGCATTAAAAGAGGGATTCACTAAAACAACATTTTCAAAGACATTATTTCAGCCACCTAACCTGAATAAAGAGGGTTGCTTCTTAAAAGATGGACACCTTTTCTGACGACAAATTCACATTCTTTCCTGGAAAAATACGAATATTAAAAACTATCTCTGATCATAATTTCAACAAAGCTGGTATAGTTGTACAGCTTCGGTGGATTACAAAGTTTGTCCCAAACAACCAAAAGAAAAGCTTGTTTTTGCAGCTTTACTAAAGCTTCATGCTGTGCCATTTCTACGTGTGATCATGAGGTCTTACAAACAACATGTCCTTCAAAACTGCTGAGCTGCCACACTTTGGGTGTATTAAAAGTCATTTCGGGGACACAAAAACAGAGAGGGGAAGCTTGCCGGAAGGACACAGCAAGGTAGAAGCGTTTTGGACACACAGTAACAGCACCTCTAAGACAGTTTCCACCTCATCTTCTTGACTGGTGTACGAAGGCAGGCAGGTAAGAAGAGCTGGTGGATACAAAAAGTCCGTCTAGACCGTCAGGAGTCTAATTTGTCTCCACACGCAGCTTCTTCCTGTTGGGCGGCTCGTCCGGCTCCGATTCGGAGGTGGAGTCGGACCCGCCGTCGAAGGCCGACACCGCGCTGCCTTTGCGGTTTGTGTACAAGCTGCTGTCCGAGGAGTAGTTGGTTTGGAGCTGAGAGTTCCCTTTGGCTTTCTCCAGGGCACGGACTAAACCGAGTGACACAAGATGGTAAATGTAAAGAAGTAAGCAAAAGCAATCATCAGCTCTAAGATTCCTCTACATACCCTGTTGCTCCAGCAGTGCGTTCTGCTTCTTTAAATCATCAATGTCCTGCTGGTGGGAGTGATTTTTCCTCCTCATCAACTGGATGTATTCGGTAGCTTTGTCCAAAATCTGGGCCCTAGAAGCCTGTCAAAGCAAAAATAGTTTTAATGTCTTAATTGGGATGGGATGGAAAAAAAAAAGTTTTTAAAAATGTTTTTCACATAAAACTCCTAAAAGTGTGGCATGCATCAATTAATTCTTTTTAGAAATATGCTCTGTTGCAATTACAGTTGCAAAAGAGCTGAGTATGCCACACCTTTCAGATATTCAATACTAAAAATGTAAAAAAAACAAAAAAAAAAACATCAGTATCCTACATCATAGCCATGCAGTACTTCAAGTTGTTTTATCAAATAAAATCTCAATAAAATTCATCAAGGTTTGGCTTGCATAATGGCAAAATGTGAAAAAGTTCAACAGGTGTATGCACTTTGGCAAGAAACAGAGCAGGTTTTACTGTTTTTAATCGACACAAATCTAATCTGCTGCACATAAAGTGACAGCTCAGCAAACACTGCATGGACTGTTCATTCATAGGAATCATGTTACCAATCAAACATATGGCAGCAGCCTCTAAACTTCTGCTTCTCCATGGCATTACCACAGAGGATCAGTTGAGCGACTAAATGCCACTGATTAAACAGATAAGAGCATTAATGTTCCACATCTCATGACTCAAAATCAGTGCAAGACATAAAAGTGGAGCAAACCGAACAATAGAGGTCACGGGACACTATATCAGATTCTAATTTGTCTGAAACGTGACCGGTAATATTTAGTCCATCTCACCTTCTCTCCTTGTAATGAAGGCACAGAGTCTCTTAAGCTGTGGAAGCTGTCTTTGATGTGGTCCCTCCGTTTGCGCTCGAGCGCGTTGTGATGGGCTCTCTTGTCTGCCTGCAGAGAGACACACACACACACATACTTTACACAGGCATTTCTTTAAAACAACATGGCGTATATTTAAAAAAAAATAATTTAAACACTTCATAAAACAACTTAAAGGGCTTGCTAACTAGTTTGCACATGGTTTCCGGTATGGCCTGTTTTCAACTTTAAAGTCTCACTGTGTGTACAAATTCCTGTGCAAAGAGGAAGCAGCAGAGACGTTTTTAGGAATGCGATCTTTGTTTGCTCTTTGCTGTTTTAAAGGCTGGGCCGCTTCAAGATAAACAGGTCCCTACCCAGCAAACTACATATTTGCTATGAATCACAAGAAGTGAAGAGACCATCGAGCATCTTAACCGTAATTGTTCCGCAGTGGCTAGAGCCAAAACTCAGAACAAACTTCCTGTTTTTTATGACGTGACAGAGAGATCCATTTCTCTTTGTCACGCTTCAAAAATGGAAAGACAAGACACCATGCCATGTAGTTAAGGTAGATCTTCATAAATCAAAGTGAACGATAGAATGAACTGTAGTCATCAATATATATATATATTTTTGCAATAATATTATTGTACTGGACTCCATTGATTCAATATTCTGTTGAATATCATATTTTAAGCGCCATGCACTCACATTCTACTTATCTGCACTTGGCCACTTGGATGGTTTCTAACCATTGTTGATGCAAAGGAAATGTGTATTTTTTAGTGGCTGAGATGGTAAAGCTCCCAGAAAATTGTGGTGAAAATGAAAAGAAACCATAAAGACAGAAAATGTGGGTTTAATAAATGACATAATCACTGCAATTTTCAGCATTATTAACCCAACTTCACATTTCCCTGATATGCAGATGCAAGTCAGGACATGTCCACAAAACCTCTACTCATTTAATCTTGCCCATATCTACAAGCAATTAGCAGCAGTTATTAAAAGTTAAAGCAACTGAAACTGTGACAACAAATGCAGGATCAGGTCTTAAGTCTATTTGTCAGCACTGAATTAACTTTTTGGCAACAGACACTGCTGGTGGATCTGAAAGGTTACACAGGAAGAATGTGTGTGTATGCCGCCCCACGGCAACTCCGCCGGTGATGAACAAATGTTTCTACAGTACCGCTATGACTGTAGCAGTTACATTAATAATGTCTCATGTGTGCTCATTTTCATGTAGATTGGCATGTCGTAAGGAGTTAAGTATAGTTTCATGCATCTGGATTTATTTGTGAGTACAGTTTTCTGGATTTCAATTCAGTAAATGTTTAAAAAAGAAATCTGTGAAAGCGCTTGTACAAACTTCTAAATGAAATGCAAGCACCCAGTGGCTGCAAGATGATCTGAAGCTGGACATCCCAGTTTAATGAAACCGTTGGGGGGGGGGGGGGGATAATCCACAGTAAAATTAATAAATCATAACACAGTAGATGTGTCACACAGTGACTCCATCAAAGCTCCACTGTCAGCCAATGTCACACCCAACCAAATCAGTTGATATCATATGTATTTTGTTTTTCTAACGAAAAATAAACAATGCAGAGGGATTATACTTAGAAATAAAACAACTACTTTAAAAGGGCCAAGTCGTTAGGGAGCTCATGGGATATTGTGCGACAGCAGTGACACCAGCAGAACACAAAAGTACTTCATGTCTATTCAGTGCTGATTTGCAATATTTACCATGCGGGGTAAAGGACGAAACACGCCCTTTTTAATCAGATCCAAGATTAGTAGATAAAACACAGCAGTATAATTTGACCATCTCAGTGCTATCGATGTAGCTACAATAGTAACACGGTGGGCCCAACCTGCAATGCACAGATTGCAGCAAACAAGACCTGTTGTTTGTTTTTTTTAGTATTTTTCTGACATATACACCGGAAAACATCATTAAAAGGAAAGTGTATACATTTCATTTAAATAAAGTACATCATGTTCAGAGAATTTCCCCTCCCATGAGTTGACCTTCTTGCAGCAACAGCTTAACTGTTGTTCGTGACTGTCGTATCACGTTTTTAATGTGGAACATTGTAGTTATACAAGGAGTTTATTATACATCTGACTACATTTGATTGATGTACGGACGTAGAGAAACTGTGAAGATACTTCTGTACGCAAGCTAATGATCAAGTACCTCACAGGAACATTATATAAATAACAATATAATGCGTTAATGTAATAAAATGTACAGTTCCCTCAGTCCAGTTTGTGTGTTTTGCTTTTATTTACAAGAAAATACTTCAACATGTTAGACAAACAGGAATTTTGTCGACTTGTTTTAAAAAATATATTCAGTGTTAGCTTAAAAATATTGAGCTAGCTCACATAGCTTCGGTGTTCAGCAGCTTATATTTACGCTGCAGTCCGTTTAAACAAGGCTGGCTAGCTAATACTGCTGGAAGAAACCGAATCACGTACATCGCTGTCGACTTCGATGTCATCGTTTTCGCTCATTCTTCAGTAAAAAAAATGTTCTAGAAAAGAAACCAGGCAGCTGTCAAAACAAAGTGCAGCGACAACTGGAGGCGAACACACAAAACGGTACGCGGAGCTGCTGCTGCTACGGCAGGCGCATGACGAGAGACACATGGACGGGAAAAACAAGCACGGCGCAGGCGCAGGTTGAGCAATGGCCCTATGGGAAATGGTGTTCAGGATTGAGATCAATTTACGTTAGGTGTGGGTACCACTTTTACATTAAGACTACAATTCCCTAAAAGGTAAGGGCTAGAACGTACCCGCCCCCCCCCCCCCCCACACACACACACACACAAAAAAATCTACTTTACAAGTTAGATATCCAGTTATCTCAGGACTCTGTATGCTTAGTGTAATTGCTGTAATATAGTGTTATATATTGCGAGATAGAAAATAAAAGAGCAGTAAGTAGATTTAGATGTTTGTCAAACATTCAATCCTATTCCTACATTAAAACCCACTATTGCATCCCAGGGATAATCAATATGACTATTTTGTGATGTTTGAGTAGCCATTTTTTTATTGTTTGCGTCAACAACAGGCCCCCCTGCGCTTCATCAAACATACGATTATAAAACCAGATGGCAGCCTTGCTCACTTCAGCCGCCCTCCCCCACCTGTCATCCCTGGTTCTCCATTTGCATTCATAAGACCATTGAATAATATGTTGAGCAAACCATCACTTAAACCTTCTACAGTCCCCTTAAGATAAATGTTTTAATTAAAAGAAATGTTTGGATACAGGTAAAAAAAAAAAAAAAAAAAAAAAAAAACAGAATCTAGTGTTTTTTTTAAAGTTTGTTGTGTTATAATCAAATATTACCTTTTTATCTCAGTGAAACTGTCATTCATACTTGTGAAGGGTAGTAAAAATTTTTACATGGCTATAAAATCTATTTCTAAATAAAAATGTCTTTCCAGGTACATTTCTACCAGATATGCAGGTATAGGAATGCAAATTTTTTGCTCATTCTTCTCATTCTTCTGCTTGCGCTTCTTTACAAAATAGCACGAGTTTGGTGAGATTGGAATCAGCGCATTACTGGAGTTTTACTGGATCATTGTAACACATGGATGGGCTTTGACTTTAACCATAGCATTGCAGCTCTGAGTGTATATTTAATTTCATTGCCCTTCAGGAGGACAAACCTTTTTTCCAGTCACAAGTTTTTGTGACCTGTAACAGGTTTACCATACCTTCTATTAAAGGAAGCCCTTTGTGTTAAAAGAAGTAAACCTGATCTTCATAGCTCCATAAATCTTCCCTTCAACTCTGATCAGTTTCCCAATTCTTTCCAAATAAGAATATCATCACCATAAGATACTGCCATAATCTTGTTTCACAGTGGGGATGATGCATTCAGGGTTATGTGTAGTTAATTTTAACTTAAACACATGCAATACTGCCTGTTGTCCAAGCAACAGATTATTTTACTTGAGTTGTGGATCTCATGGATACTTGGATGGATGAAAAGATTGTTGAAATTATGGATCTTTTTATTTCTGCTTCATAATTATGCTGAAACTGTTGGTCAATCACAGAAAAATATAATATGTATATCATATAGTATATATATATTTTTAATAAGTTTTTTCATAGTTTAAAGCTAGATGTAGCAGTTTCACTCTGAGTGTAAAAATGTCTATTTCTAGCCAAATGTCTAACAAATCTGACTGTAATCTATATTTTTATTTTATTTCTTTCATGGATTTTCATGAATGTTTGAAGATGTATTTTGGGAACACCAACAAGCCTTGCAGGCAACCAAACCACTGTCTGTGAATATAAAAACATGTATATGTTTCTTCTGCAAAATTAAGTCCAGTACAATTTAAGATGAACAGAAACTTTTACATTCTATCCTCATATTTCAAGATTACTAAGCTCTAATTTTTCTGTAGTGACCCAAAAAGACAGAAAAGAGAAGAGGGGGCTTCTGGTGAGTTGGCACAATTGGCAGAATACTTTTAGTAACTAGCAATTAAAAAGGGGGGGAAATGGATTCATATGAGCATGTAATTTTGAGAGCATCTGAAAATCCCTTTGTTAGTCTCTTGTTTAGCTGCCTGCAGCATCTCCAGCAACCATTTTGTTAGAAGAACATGTGACAAAGGGGCTCAAACACAAAGTCGAGGGGTCTGGCACAAGAATGTGAGCCAGTATGAAGACAAGGGTGCCTGTTTCTGCAGCTTAACACTCCAGCCAGCTGCCTGAAATTGAGGTAAGTGATATTTTTCCACTCATAACACCATTAGTTTTAACATTACTTATTTAGTTAAACTCTCTCTTTTGAGTGTTTATGTTCCCAGAGAAATCTGGTTGCGAAGGCATTTCCTTCAGCCAACTAACTATGTTTTTAGAGTTGCTTTTATAATAAGGTGTTTTTTTGTTAATTTGACTCTGAATGTCTGAAGCTTTCATGAAAGCCATGGGTGACCCCAGGCAGTAGTTAAAACGCTGTGATAAAAGATGCAGCTATTGTCCAGCAAAAAGGGAGACTAAACTGTATTACAACCCCATTCTTAATATGAATGTACAGCTTGTTACAACGGTTCCAATGGGCCAAATCAAATGTCATCAAAAAGTAATTTTCAGTAATTCAATAAATTAAGCTTTATGTGGATTTGTTGCACAAATATTTATTTACATCAATCTCAACATTCTTTTAATTGTTGACCAGCTTTGCTCCACTTGTGTTTTGACAGTTCGTGTTTAGTGAGGAAATCCAAGTCTGTTAGCTCCTTCTTTAGATTCAATTTTGACTGAGCCACTCTAGTAAGACTAAAAGATTAGCTATCAAATTAAAAGAGTTTTCAATGTAGAATTTACTTGTTAACACTTCTGGGTGTTCTAAATGCAGATAAGGTGGCTTTTGTTTCTTTTGTTTTCAGTCAAAGTTTCTTCGATTTTGATCGACTAAAAGCTGGTCTTATGTTTAAAAATATGTCACAAAAAGGGGCCTATTTAATATTCTGTCAGTTATTTCAACCAGTATGTTTTCAAATATTGCCCAAAGTTAAGACAGACATTAATGAAATATACTAGAAATGGCCAACTTAAGTAAATTACGGTAATGAAAGAATAGATCAAAAACATTTGCGCAGGTTGAAAATGCAATGCTGAAAAGAAGAAACACATATTACATATGTAAAATTATACATAAATTATAAACAGTAAAATCAGAAAAATTAAGCCATACATAGCTAACACAAAATAAAGTACAAAATTAAATTGTTTATGACAACATGATTCTATACATAATATATTGAAACAGATCATGTACATTTCTCTAAGTTTTAAACAAGTAAATTAACAATGAATTGAAAAATATTAATAGATACAATAATAGCTTGACTACATAGACACAGTGTTAGCTGGCTCAAGGAGCTTTAACCTTACAACCTTACCATTGATCTTCAATGCATTACTTTTTAATGGAGGGCATTAAACTCTGACTCAGTGGAATTCAGAAAACTTGCTTTGCAGAGAAAACCCTTTTAGTGCCTCCAATCCATTCATGGAGCTAAAGACGAAGTTAAACAATGAAACCACTAAGAACAGAAGTTGGTGTGAATCAGTGATTCTTGAGAATAGGGACAAAATGAGTTTTAATTTTCCCATATTTTTTTTTTATTATTTCTCAACCTTATGTATGCAAATATGACAAATAATGTTTAGAAAATATGAAGATGCTAAGGTACAGGCTCCCAGTTGCGAATTTTTTTAAAAAAATTACATTTTTAATCGACCTGACCCAGAACTTTGTCATCACCATCTGACAAAAATAAATCTAAAATGATTTTTAAAATACCCCATTAGTGATATTTTTACTCAATTTACAGACAAATGCTTCTCAAGAAATAATATAAATATTATTTAAAACAAAAAACAAGAAAAAGTCCATCTGATGGAGTTGACAGTGCATGACGGAGTTGACACAGAACTGAAGGTGGTGACAAACTAGTGAGTAAAATGAAAAACTTGGTACATGTGAAGTAATGCAATTCATGTAAAATACATTAAAATGAATTAGTTGCACAATTAAGTGAGATTTGACAACAATTTCACTGAAAGAGTCAGAAAAACTCTGACGGAGTTGACATCTGACGGAGTTGACGAAATGCCAAACTACCTCAATTTATATGACGCTATTCTGAATGAGGCTATATTGTAGCTCGTCAGGTCCATGAAATCTTTACAGTTTACCAAAATTAAGCTTTTATTTCGCAAAATTTCATCAAAGTTTTGTAAATTGTCAGTTATGGAGTTGACACATCATGGTTGTGACAAACAATTTAGGAATAAAACAGAAGAAAAAACTAAAGAATAACTTAAGCTAACCGGAGCTAACTAGCCCCCCTAGCAAAGGAAGAGAAAAGACAACGTCATGGGGTCCTCAGAAGTTCTGGTGCCCCCCAATAATGCCTGATTTTTTTACATTCTTTTCATTTCTGACGGTGTTGACAAAAACTAAGGACAAATTTCAACGGAGTTGGAAAATATCTAAAAATTATTTTTAATTCAATTTATCGATACTTTTATAATTATTTATATGACTACTTATACTTAATTGTAATAATATATAATTTTAGTATTTCTTTAATTGTTTTAAACTATAAGAATGTGTTGAGTTCTGCTCCTGGACAAGGGCTTTTACAGGCATCATCCACCGACTACAATGTTTAAATTAAAAAAATATTCAGCAAAAAAAAGAAAAATATACATTGTTGTGCTCACATGACCCAGGTTAGTTTAGTTAGATATTTGAAAAAAATATATTTTGTGTATATTTTATTCAAATTTCATGCTTTATCCATAGGACCTGTTTTGTCCCTATTCTCAAGAATCACTGGAATACTAACAATAACAGAACAAAATCTTACATACAACTGTTTTAGAACTAGTCCAAAACCAGACATTGAGCTCACAAGTATGCAGTTTTACCACACTGACCCAAAACTAGTTAAATAAGATAAATAGATTTTTCTAAATGATATAAATCTTGTTTATAAGGCTTCTGGGCTGAGAGCTATTGCTTGTTTTGCTCCAGTGGAAAATGTGATTTGAATAGTAAGTGACCTAAGCCAATGTTTGCCTATGCCTTTGTCCAATGGGGGGTATGACTTTCCATTATACAGGTCCTTCTAAAAAATTAGCATATTGTGATAAAGTTCATTATTTTCCATAATGTAATGATAAAAATTAAACTATCATATATTTTAGATTCATTGCACACCAACTGAAATATTTCAGGTCTGATGATTTTGGCATACAGCTCATGAAACCCCAAAATCCCTGTCTCAAAAAATTAGCATATCATGAAAAGGTTCTCTGAACGAACCTCATCATCTGAATCAACAAAGTAACTCTAAACACATACAAAAGATTCCTGAGGCTTTTAAAAACTCCCAGCCTGGTTCATTACTCAAAACTGCAATCATGGGTAAGACTGCTGACCTGACTGCTGTCCAGAAGGCCATCATTGACACCCTCAAGCAAGAGGGTAAGACACAGAAAGACATTTCTGAACGAATAGGCTGTTCCCAGAGTGCTGTATCAAGGCACCTCAGTGGGAAGTCTGTGGGAAGGAAAAAGTGTGGCAGAAAACGCTGCACAACGAGAAGAGGTGACCGGACCCTGAGGAAGATTGTGAATAGCTGATTCCAGACCTTGGGGGACCTGCAGAGGCAGTGGACTGAGTCTGGAGTAGAAACATCCATAGCCACTATGCACAGGCGTGTGTAGGAAAGGTGCTACAGGTCCTTCATTCCCCAGGTCAAGCCACTTTTGAACCAGAAACAGCGGCAGAAGCGCCTGACCTGGGCCACAGAGAAGCAGCACTGGACTGTTGCTCAGTGGTCCAAAGTACTTTTTTCGGATGAAAGAAAATTTTGCATGTCATTCAGAAATCAAGGTACCAGAGTCTGGTTCCATGGTTCCATCTGCTTTATGGAGATGAAGATTTCATTTTTCAGCACAACCTGGCACCTGCTCACAGTGCCAAAACCACTGGTAAATGGTTTACTGACCATGGTATTACTGACTCAGTTGGCCTGCCAACTGTCCTGACCTGAACCCCATAGAGAATCTGTGGGATATTGTGAAGAGAAAGTTAAGAGATGCAAGACCCAACACTCTGGATGAGCTTAAAGCCGCTATCGGAGCATCCTGGGCCTCCATAACACCTCAGCAGTGCCACAGGCTGATTGCCTCCATGCCACGCCGCATTGAAGGCTGCAAAAGGATTCTTGACCAAGTATTGAATGCATAACTTAACATAGTTATTTGAAGGTTGACTTTTTTGGTATTAAAACACATTTCTTTTATTGGTCGGATGAAATATGCTAATTTTTTGAGACAGGGATTTTGGGTTTTCATGAGCTGTATGCCAAAATTATCAGTGTTAAAACAATAAAAGACCTGAAATACTTCAGTTGGTGTGCAATGAATCTAAAATATATGACAGTTTAATTTTTATCATTACATTATGGAAAATAATGAACTTTATCACAATATGCTAATTTTTTGAGAAGGACCTGTAACTGTGTCTATAATGGACACTTGACGCATCAAAGAAGAATTTGAAAAGATTTTTCTCTGTGTGTGCTACTGAGTGACGTTTCTAAAAAAATGGAACAGAGTGGGAAGAAATCCCTTGTGAGAACAAATTTTACTGTTTTAAAGGCATAATAAATAACATGGCAGACATGGTAGGGATAAAGTTGGGAAGAAATTTAATGAGAACGTGCTTATAGTCCTTTTCAGGTTATTATTGGTCAAAAATTATGTGTCCTTTTTGTTTGATTTCAGTTAAATTTAAAATACAGTAGGTTTGTGAATCTAACATGAAAACAGTAAATAGAGTTCAGAGGGTAAGACAACTCATACAAATAATTTTTTCTTCCAAATTATTTACACAATTTGCTATTTAAAAATTCATAGGTAGTTAGTTACACGTTGAGTTATTTTTAAGCGTCACTTAAAAACTAATGAGAGTTTTGTGCTCATTTGTTTCAGACTTTCAAAAAAGACGCATAAGCAGCCTTAATGTTGACAGTAGTTGCCTGCAGGAGGTTCAAATTCAATGGATAGACACATCTTTGGTCTTACATTGTGTTTTCTGTCTTAGAAATAAATAATTTAGTAACAAAAAGTACTCTTTTTTTATTTAATTTGCGTGGCAGGTGCAAACCACAAAGCAATAAAACTAGTATTGGAAGAACTGCCATGATGAATCAGACCACCGGTTACGTGGGAATTGCTGCCATTTACAACAATAGTATCATCCTCGGGAATGGCAGCATGGGCATCCTGATCATCCCCAAACCCATGAACACAGCCATTAATATTTTGACCGTCATCATCCTCTTCATCACCATGATTTCCCTCGGCTGCACGATGGAGATCTCCAAAATTAAGGCCCATCTTCTCAAGCCAAAAGGGGTAGCAATTGCTTTGCTGGCCCAGTTCTGCATAATGCCTCTGACTGCTTTCTCTTTGACCAAAATCCTCCGGATGGATCCGATTAAGACGGTAACTGTGCTCATCTGTGGCTGCTGTCCAGGAGGAAGCTTATCAAACATTTTTTCTCTCTCAGTTAAAGGTGACATGAATCTCAGGTAAACCTAGACAACCTAGACACTTTTTTACACAGTTGTAAGAAAAACTGCTCCTATTTCACCTATTTGAAATTCTTGCAGTATCGTCATGACAACTTGCTCCAGCATTGCCGCCCTGGTTTTCATGCCTCTGCTGCTGTACATCTTCAGCCAAGGCTTTACTGGTCTGAAAGATGCTGTTCCTTATGTCGGCATCATCACTGCTCTCGTGTTTACCCTGTTGCCTTGTGCCATCGGCATTTTCATCAACCACTACAAACCAAACTACTCTGCAACTGTAACAAAAGTAAGTAATCAAACAAAGATTTCTTTTGTATGAATCCTATTTGCAGCAGCCAGTTACCTGAAATGACAATTAAACATTTTGGGGCCAAGAACACGGAATCCATGAGATTTGATTTTTCATCTAAGAATAGCTTTCTGTATGTTTGACCACACAATGACCTCTTATCCAACACTGATGACATGCTGGAAAAGCAGAGTGGGGGAACTCATTCTTGCACACAATGATGAACTGAGGTTGATGCTCAGGCTGCCAAAACAGAACAGTGCAAGCCAAATGTTTGTTAGTGTTGGAGTCCCCACCTGTCACGCTACATTGATCAATCTGATGTGCAGTTGTGTACGTAAGCTAAAGAGCTCTATAAACAGTCCACTTGTATCTATAATTAGTTAAGGTACATGCTACGAACAAATTACTCAGGAAACAGTTAAAATAATTGAACAAAGCTGCTATTACAAGGATTTGTTTAAAGCTAAAAATTCAACTTATGGAGGAGGCAGCAGGTCAAAAACCCGGTACTGACTGCAAAAGATCTGCGGCAAGACTGAAGACAATCACTGAAGTTTCAGTTTCCACAGGAAGACTTACTAAGTGTTAGTATATTATAATTGACATTTCAATTCTTTAGTGAAATGACTGATGTGGAATTGCTTATTTGACAGGTTGGTCTCAGCATCCTGATAATATCCAGCATCATAGTGTCTGTCCTTTCTGGCCTCGCTGTGAAGGATGTAATATGGATGATCCTCATGCCAGATGTCCTCGCTGTGGCTGCACTGATGCCTCTGATTGGTTTTATAATGGGATATGTCATGTCGGTCATTTGCAGACTCAGCCCACAGTAGGTTAAGACATGTTACTCATCAGTTCATTCAGTAAACAGGCAGGTTGTGGCTTGGTTTCACACAAAAATAAATAAATCTTCAGCTCATGTAGCTCTGCAGTTTCAAACGCTATTTGTTCTGTAGGTAGAAGAGGAGACAAGCTTGCTTTAGAACTTAAATATGAAACCGATTCCTTATTACTAACTTCCACCTCATCACTTTCTACAATAATTGAACTGATACACCTTAAGCACAATGCATTGAAGCATTGAGCTTCTAACAAATTACTTCACCCCTTTTTCTTAGATGCAGCAGAACCATCTCCATGGAGACAGGGTTTCAAAACATCCAGCTGTGCACCACCATTCTTAAGGTGGCCTTTTCTCCACAGTCCATCGGACCCTTGTTTTTATTCCCCTTGTTGTACATCACATTCCAGTGTGCAGAGGCCCTCCTTCTGGCACTGTGCTTCAGATGTTACCAAAGAGTCACGGCACCACATGGGGGTAAGTTTTGGAACAGCCAGCCTTATGCGAGCAAGGCTGAAAGAACAGGGTCAAATGACCAATATGGCAATCTGCTGCAATTTATAATCACTTGAAGCAAATCAAAACACATGTTTTTTTTTCTTATTCAGATCCATACAAATGGGAGAATGTTGATGCCAAAGAAGAAGAGGTGAAACAATGATCTACAAAGAGACCAATGCACTCTTGGAAAAACTACCTAAAAAGGTGTGCCATTATTCAAACCTGTGACATTGACTGAAAGTCTGCCAAAGCCTTGGCAGTCAAAAATACCTGCTGTCACAGCCAAAATGATTTTTGTAGTTCCACAAATGTTGAATTTTTTTTTTTTTTACTTTGTAAACAACAATTTTGTTTGAGAAACACTATCAGATTGTTAATTTTAATAAGCTTTATTATCCTGGAAAGAGATTATTCCATTTCATTGTATTTTTGCAAAACATTTTTCTAACTATGAGAGAGGAATGCTGGGCTAATCATAAAACTAACTTTAACACCACTGACTGCTAATGTGTCTGAAATCTTTCTGTGTGCAAAAAACATTTTCTTTCAAACTCTTCTGCTCTCCCAGATGACCAATCTTCAAAAATCTTGACATAATTTGGTAATGTTCTGTATATTAGTGTGGGAGAAGACCAAGATCTTTGAATGCCTTACATCCAGCATGCCAGTGAAAACTGCAGTTAAAAAAGTGGTAAAATACAATGATTATGGTTATGACTGTAGAACATTAATTGCTTTTTTGGTAAGTTTCCCTTCAAGAATCGTAAAACAATGTTTTTTGAAAGCAAGAACTTTGTGCACAGGTTTGATTTTCACCTTGGATTTTCCATAATCCAAAGAGGGTCAAATTGTACTCACAAAGTCAAATATGCGCATAGTAATTGTGGAATAGCAAATTGCATCTCAACGACATGCTTTTTGTAGCTATCAGCAAGCCTCTGGCATTATTCAGCATGACCTCAGACGTGCTTTCATTAAAATTCAGAAACTTCTGTGCCGTCAAATTATTATGTGAACTGAGTCAGCAATACACTTTTGGTGGCAAATAAACATCTGCAAAAAAAGGAAATGTTCTGCTTCCAGAAAATAACAGGTACAAAGAAAAAAAGAAGAAGTCCATGAATGGAGCCTTACATAGAAAGTTAAAAAGAGAGGAGTTAAATTTTTTTATGCTAATACAAAACTTTATATCTGAAACTTAGGAAAACTTTTTAGACCTATACTTAGACTCTAGTAGTTCCTGTCTAGAGATGATGACCTCATGATTTGCCATACCAAAGGCTGCTATTCAGTACAGCAGCACAAGAGTCTTTTGACAAAATGAATTCACTAAAATCTACCAAAAGAGCAGGCATATTTATACTTGATAAAGAAATGTGATTTTGGTAGATAATTTATTTTGAGCAACAATTCTTTGCAATAAATCTTATACTGCCAGAGAGCCTATTTGTTGACCTTGTATGAAAAATTTATTTGTGGTTTGAGCAGAACCGAAAATGTAGGTGGAGCCAATGAATGAATGCCAAATCCTCTCTGCCAATCCCAAACGCCATATTTTGCAAGTAGCTCGTTTCGTCAATAGATTGGATGATTGAAGTTTGAAGAAACAAGATGAAATTCAACAATTCATTCATTTAGTAAAAAGGGGGCTCAGCAGTGCATGGGGGAGGGGGGCTCTTACACAACCACAACAACCAGGCACCTCCTGGTGCTGATCGCCAGCTGGGTCACACAGATGATGGTGGAATGTCATTCTTTGACTACAATTTGTTGAAAATGGGTCGATGAGATCAGATTGGTATGAATAGCATGCAGTAAGATTGAGGTCAGGACGTTCCACTTCAATTTGTAGTTTCTAGCAGTCAACCAAACACTATTTTCTTGCTTTTGACTATATTACCTTCTTGTGTCAAAATTCAGTAGTGTTGTTTCTAGTAAAAACATTCTGCCTGGAATAAAACAAACAAACAAACAAAAAAAAAAAACAAGAATTCAAACATATCTATAAAGTCCTAAAATGAATATGACATTCATGCCATTGAGAAATGTATGGAAATATTTCACCATAATAAGACAAGTTATGTGAAAACAACAATAAAAATGATAAAAAGCAGCTTGAACACATCAAATAATATTTAATCAAATTTACATGATATATACATAATAATCAGACCTTTTTTTTTTTTTTTTACATAATTAGAACGCAGCTGTAACAAAAACATACACCCTTTAATCTAAAAGTAAACTCAGTGGAAGATCAAATAAAGCAAACACTGAAATTACACTGATCTGTACATTTGTTCTTTTTGCTATCTTGCTTTTTCTGACGGACGGATCTGCCCAAACACTTTATGTCACATCTGACGTCACGGCAGCCAAAGGAAAATGAACTACAAACTACCTTTGAGAGACAACACGAGCTGCAGAGGCATCACAACAGCTGATCAACAGCTTTCTCGGCACAAATAAATTACAAACACGTTTTAGGCTTGAAGCAGCCTCAATAAATTAACAAAAGACAATATCTTCAGGTGAGGTGTTTCACAATGCCACAGATAATCAATCACTAAGCAGTGAGGGCATTTTACTGACATTCACTTTTAAAACTCCTTATTTCACATACTATAGATACCTGTGCATAGAAGTGGAAAGCTAAGGCCTTATAAGGGAAAGAATATGAGCATGAAGAGGGAAAACCAGAAGGAGAAATAGGATGGATGTAGTATTATCCTACATACTGATGTGTAACTGTTGACTAAAACGTCCAAATGTTAGAAGAAAACACTATAAGCTTTTACTACTTCAATAGTAACGTGGGTTCATGCATCTTAGCAAATGTGTTTCTTAAGTGACGTGTGATTTATGTAAATAGTAAACAAGTCAGAATTTTGTTTTTACAAAATGAGTTTACAGATTTGCTCAATAAACTGCAAAGCGTCATTTTTAAGACACATTTGTTCGCTCCAACCTGCCTCCTCCTTTCATTTTTTTCTGCATTTTCAGAAAGTAGACAAACGTACACACTGTTGGAATGCCTAATTTAAGCATATGTACATGTGATTTCCTCATCTGTCTTCCTTTGGGATGGTCAGACGATCCATGTTCAGAGTGAAGGAGCGCTTCACTCATTAACCGGCGTCATCTCTGCTGATAAAAGTCTGTTAATCAGTAAAGGTCAGTACTGGTGACTTGTCTCTTCTGAATGCTTCAGGCCTCCTTCAGTAATGGCATATCTATGAAAAAACAAAAATTAGTTAACTGCATCTAGGAGTATATGAATAAATTAGAATATCACTGGGAAGCTAATATAAACGATTCAATTCAAAAGGTGAAACTCATATTACGTAAAGTTAAATCATGATGTTAACTTACAGTGAATAAAAAAAAAAGCATGTCAACTTTAAAATGTTTGCTGTCTGAAAACTGGCCTAAAACTTATCCTGTTTTAGGCCAGTTAGGATTGCCAACGTTATTTCCTGGTTGATGTTTTCACATGTTGCCTCAATATTTTTTTATATAATGCTATTTCCTCATGATGCTGTGTAATTTGTTAAGTGCAGCAGTCAATACAGCAACAAAACACTCCCACAACATGATGGTCAGGCTTGAAATCAAATAGAAAATAATTTAGGTAATCAAAACAGGTTTTAAAAGGCTACAGTTTCATCTAACTCGATGTCAAATATGGAGAAAAATGTTTGTGTGACATAATGTTTTACCATCAGAGTAATCCATCTCAGAGTCTAGCGACAGGCTCTGTTGGTCACTGCCTGCAGACGCCCTTCTACGTGCTGCGGCGGTGCCACCTGTTGCACCTGCGTGCTCCAGAATCCAACCGGAAGACAACGGTGAGGAAGAGGAGGACTGCAGCACAGGGTGAACGACAGGCATCTCGGACTGCTGCTGTTTGAGGGAAGATGGCCTCGATGGGCCGGCCTCTAGTGCTGAGGCATGCTGACCCTCAGACAACACTATCTGGACTCTGGACTCTGGGCTGAGTGTGGAAGCTCCACTGCTGCTCACAGCCTCTTCGTAGGAGGGAAGAGTCACCTGGACCCCTTCCACCATGATGGAGACCGGCTGCCCTGACACCCCATGGTCACGTCTTTGGAAAAAACTTACAATTTTTTCATTTGTTTTTACAAAGAGCAGATTCAAGATAATATTCGGAGGAACGACTCACCGATGAAAGGACTTGAGTTTAGGCTGCAAAAGAACAAACAGCACCACCAGCAGCAGGATCAAAGCCACTGAACTTGCTGTGGAAGCAACTATGGACAAGGCTGGCATTCCCAAAGGCAAAGTTGGAATGTGGTCTTTGGGGCAGAGAATCAATCAACATAATTATAGTGCTGCAAAAATGAGCATATTGAAGTTATATGTGTCACATCCTTTACCTTGCTCCATGACACAGCTTATCTTCATCTGGTTGTCCCACTGGCCGTACTGGCAGGTAAGATATTTATAGTCTCCTTTCAGAACATAACCTTCTTCGCAGAAGTATTCGATCACAGTGCCGTGAGAAAGTCTTCGGCACGGGGACGGGTGGCATGTGTAGCCTCCGTTCTCTGGCTGATATGGAGAATCACACACTGTGTGGGAAAATATAAAAGAAGCATATGTCTTTTATGTAACACACCAGGTAAAGAGCAGTCCAACAGCATTATCAAAAATATGAAGGAATAGCAATGAAGTTGATACTCTGGGCAAAATATGGAGTTCAAGGAGGAGTAATCTTTACCGTCACTTCGTATGCAGCGAGGAGGTTCTGAGGACCAGTGTCCGGGTGTGGTACAGGTGAGGATGCTGGCTCCATCCAACAGGTAACCAAATTCACAGCTATACTGCAGCACTGACCCCACAGGGAACAAGCTACTGTTCATGTCAGTTAGGTTGGTTAAAGCATGTTCGACCATCGAGGGTCTTACACAGCCTTAAAAAAAGAGACACGATGATAAACAAAAAGTATTAGTGACAAATGCACTTCTTTTACTGAGTTCTTTTTTAGTTATGCAACTCTTCGTATATTTGTATAGCAGTTCATCCACCTTGTTTAATAACACAAGTGACTGGCGATATGTTGTCCCATTTTTCATAGCGACAGGTTCTGAATTTGTAGTCTCCCTTCAGGATGTAACCTTCGTCACAGAAATACTCCACGACAGTGCCGTGAGAGAACCGTCTGCATGGGGATGGGTGGCAGGTGTAGCCTCCGTTTTCTGGCTGGTACGGAGGCTGGCAAACTGCCAATGAAAAAAAAAAAAAAAGAACATCTTCGAAACCTACAACCAGTAAACACTTCTAGTACGCTCAGTAAGGCGTCCCATGTGTACCGTCGTTGCGTATGCAGCGAGGAAGATTAGAGGACCAGTCTCCGATCGAAGTGCAGGTGAGGATGCTGCGTCCGATCAGCAGGTAACCTGGATCACAGCTGTACTGCAGCACTGTGCCCACTGGAAACAAGCTCCTGTTGGTGTCCGTCAGATTGGTTGAACCGTGTTGCACTACAGAGGGTCTAATGCAACCTTAAGTAAATGTGATATGGGAAAAAAATCAAATTGTTAATTGGTCTTTTGTTCATTGTTTTAGACAGATTATAAAAGTACCAAAAAATAATCTACTATTGACTGAAAAACTGTCAGATTGAATGGTTCTGACCACTGACCAGTTAGCTGGAAGTCAAAAACAATCTTTTACCAATCAGTGAACACACATTGCTACCATGTTGCATTGGCATCTTGTTTCAGTGAGGAAACTGCCATTGCCCAAAAGAAGATTCAATTAGCTATTGTTCAGTTTATTTTCTAAGACATTTCAAGAAACACATCTTGTTTATTCAGGCTGCGAGATAGCGAGAGAGAGCTATACTTCCAGCAGATAACGAGGAAGCTAAACGGAATACAACAAAGGATAAGGAGATTTTAGACAAGCACCAATAATTTCTTTGAGAGAAATATCTTATGTCTTCCATCCCTACTGGTTAGTCCAGGCATATGGAGAATACAGCAGATTGTCGTCACATGCAGAACACAATCAGTATTTGAAATGTTGGTCTCTTGGGAACCTTCCCGATCAGCTTCTTCTTCTATCTTTTCCGTTATTTTGGAAAATTGGCCAGTCTTGAAATGTCAATATTTATACTATACCATCTGAAAAAAAGTGAAATATTTTCAACAATTCATTTTTGAGCAGTCACTCTAAGCAGTTTGTTATATGATGAATTTTAAAAGATTCAATTCAATTCAGCTTGCATATAAAGTGCACATTTATACCACATGTTGTCTCAAAGCACTTAAGAAGTAATATTTCATGTGAAATTTTTATGTTTTTAAGTTATTATGGTCTCATCATTTTATGGGAAAAACTGAGCATTTTAACATTAATTGAAACACTTCTGAGAGCTTCTGTAAATAAATAATGACTCTTAAATGTATGAAGGATGGAAAAAGTATCTGAATGCTGGTTTATATCTTGGTATGTTACAGTTCTCTAGGAGAATTCAGAATCACCCAAATCTAGATCAAAGTTTTACTAAAACCAGGGATTGCCTGTCTGCTATTAAATTTTGAACAAATTTTAAACATTTATTAGTTTAGTGACAGGTGTGCATTTAGGACCGACAGATTAAAAACTGTAATATATTGACCAACCTTTGCTTACACAACTGATCTGCATTGGTCCGTCCCACTGTCCATCCTGACACGTCAGGTAGGGATAATCTCCACTGAGAGCAAAGCCCTCATTACAGATGAACTCTATTATAGTGCCATGCGAAAACAATCGACATGGGGATGGATGGCAGGTGTAGCCCCCATTCTCAGGTTTGGAGAGGGGTAGGCATGCTGATGAGGGAGAAGCACAACATACAAATCAGCAGCCCAGCTTTAAAAGTTGCTTATATGTTGGCAAACTGGTCAAAAAATCTGCAGTTTTAGAAACTCGAGAGTAGGAGAATTAAAACTTGATAATGTAGAAAATGAAGTTATGAGAATTAGATGGCAGTCTGGTTGATAGAGAAAGGTCGCTTCGAGTGCCTTACCACCACTTCGTATACACTGAGGAGGTTCTGAGGACCACCGGCCTGATGTGGTGCAGGTAAGGATGCTGGGTCCATCTGGCAAGTAACCGGGGTCACAGTTGTACTGCAGCACTGTGCCCACTGGGAACAAGCCTCTGTTGGTCTCTGTGAGGTTTACCCAGCTGTTCTGGACCATGTAAGGCCTCACACATCCTGGGAAAGAAAGGAGTGGAGAGAAAGGGACTCCTGAGAAACTGCGGAATTAAAACAACAATTACGTTCCAAGGTTTGAGACTTGTCTGGAACACAAAACAGTAGCACAGAAAAATACAACAAACTTGATTCAAGCTAGTTAAAGCTGCACCTAAAGGTTTTGTTGTCACATTCGAACCTTCAATATACTCTTCACAACTTTCTAACTGAGCTGTCTGCTGTGTTCCTTCATCTTCATGATGCTGCTTGTTTACTAATGTTCTCTAACAAATCTCTGAGGACTTTACAGAATAGCTGAATTTATACTCACATAAATTAGACACAGGTGGACTTTTTTTTTTTTTTTTTTTTACTAATCAAGTGACTACTGGATTGGTTGTTTTGAAAAGTATTTAGACGTGTTCTTTAGATGTATTTGGTCAAAAACACAAATTACTAGTAAAACAAAATAATAAAAATGCAAAATGGCACAAGGGACACATTTTTATTAGTTACTGGATGTGATACAAACAACCCAGTAGTGTGCACTTCTATAGGAGAAAAAGGAAAAAATAAAGAGACAATCACTTTGACTTTAAACCTTCAGCTGTCACAAATTATTAGATTAGAGTTGTTGTCATAAAACAAGATTAATAGTACAGCTCTACTCAGGGATTTTTTATAATCAAAATGTCAAGGCACGTAAAACTAGACAGACAGTTATGAGTAATAATTAACGACAAAACATAAGCATTTGAACAGTAGAGTTAAAATATTACCACAAGTGCACAACTGAACAAAGCAGCAGATTAGCAGACAAATATGTTTTTTATTTATGTCATAATGGAGTTACCTCTTGTCTGTTATTATTATTGTGTCATGTCAATAATTTCGTGACTAAAACGTACAATTTAAACGCTGCTATTTATTTTTCACTGACAAAATGTTTCAGTGTTGAACTAAGACAAATATTTACAAAATGTACATTTGATCATGTAGTTTCTATTCAACATAAACAATGCATGTATTTGACCACATTTAAAATTCAATCATAATTAAACTAATTATATAGTTCATTAGAAGTCATGCAGTAATATAATTAATAGTATCAACAATACATACTGGTATGGATCTGAAAAAAAAAAACAAAAACAAAAAAAACTACTGAGTACTAGACAAACATTAAGCCAAACAAATTAGGGATTACATGTTAAATGCACAAATGAATAAACCTCTGCTTTACTCTAATGTGCAAACATGAGCTGTCTTACCTGAACCTTGCCCAGTGGACGCTAGAGTCAGTACCAGCAGCAACACAAAGGACCGCGCGGTGGCTGAGGTGTGGGCCCAAAAGGCATTTGAAATTGACTCTGAAATTCCATTGCACATCTTCCCCTTCAGAATCAACTCAACCTAACACCAAGGCGAGAACAATACAGTTGCGCATATGTTATAACAGATACTTAACAATAAAATAGACCATCTTCCACTGCCATCATATGCAGACACCTGCTTGGTGCAGGTACATTGCAGAGCTTGGAAAGCTGCCAGTAAAATGGGTGTGATTGTAGCGGTGACATAACTGAGCGCAATTACACAGAGAGAGATATTTCATCCAGTACCGTTAAACAGGCAAGACTAACTCCCCTAATTTTTGGTCATGTTCTGAGAAGGGGGCTTTGAAAACCAAATGCTTATCATATAACATATTTGTGACTCAAAGGCTCCACCTATTTCAGCAGCTTAAAAACATATAATGACACTGTTAGCATATTGAGTGTTTCTAACATAAGTCTGACTCTAAAAACTGAATATGCTGCATGACTTTGATAGCTATGGTGAGCTAAGTGAATCAATATTATCGTTCTTAGCTTGTTTCCTCTAAGCGCAGATTCAGCTGGATCATCATTTACTTACCACAAAAAACACGGCCTCCGAACCTCCTCCGTCACAACCTCACGATTCAGACATTTAATAGCAATGTCTCAGCGACGCTGAGGGAATTGTATCTATTTTGGTAGATACCCGTAGGCTATGTATAAACCCGTCTGTTTGTAATGTGAGCAGCGCAGCGGTACTGGGCTAACCGCTGGCTACCTTCCTAGCTTAAGCCGCTGCGCTAGCTAACTGCTGGCTGCTTCGCTTCAGCATCAGCTGTGTCTGAGAAACAACATCCGGGGAATGTTTGCGTCCGTAGTTACCGACCGTATACAAGGGGAAGAAACTGTTGACAACGGCTTGTTGCAGTTACTTTACTCCATATTTATAGTTAGCGAATCAGTACATAACGCAATGGAAATCATTAAAGGTAGTTTAGATAATATTTCCCGACCTGCATCGACCGAGCAAACTGATAACAGATTTTGTCCCGCTGCGCCATTTGAGCTGCTTGTTTTGAGCAACGATTCTGCTGACTTCCAGGTAGATAAACAACTCTTTCGTCTTGGCTTTAAATACAATAAAGGTATATTTTATAGCTTAACTATTTTCTATAAAAGCAGAATGGCAGTGGGGAAATGGAACACCCTAATAGAGGCACAGGACCTGGTAAAGGTAAATGTTCATTCAAGTAGTGGTTTCAAAGTTAGAATTGTGAATAAATAAAATTAAAAGATGATTTCTACTAGCGTAATTTTAACATAATGATTAATAGATGGCAACATTTGCATTCAGTTATACAGACACACGCAGACACGCACATCCTTTCAGTAATGCAATTCTGAAAGGAACACACAATGTAAAAAAACAAAAACAAACTTGAAATAAATCCATCCATCAAAATTAGATCATCTCAAATTATTCATTCATTTAGTCAGAAAATAAATCTGAAATTAAGAAACAACAATTCAAAATAACAATTAGATGTTTGTTTGTTTGAAAGTAAAACTGACAGAAACATATGAATGCACAACTTGCAACTTGAACTCAGCACTTGATTAAAATTAAGCTATTGCTTCATTATTCATACAACAGAAGAAATGCTTCTTTCAGATCCTGTTGAGGTTACAGGAGATGAAAATGAGGATTCAAAGCTACAGAGAGCCTTTGAGGAAATGAGACGACTTGATGCAATTCTGTCAGCAGAAATCTTCAAGGAAAAAGAAATTCAGTGTCAAAGAAAAGAACTCCAAGCAAAAATGTGGCAAGAGCTCCAGGTAGATATGACATCAATGCTTATGTAGCCAGGTGATAATAGTCTTTTTAATCAAATGAGTAACCTTTATGCTGCATAATGTATGAGGATCTGCTCTGTTCTTTTTTTTTTTCTTACAGAGAAAACCCGACAGATACTCTGAATGTGCTCATGAAGCTTTGAACACGAAGCTGTTTTTGGCTTTGGAAGCCCACACTTGTGTGTAAATCCAACACCGATTAAGAACATGACTGGCTTAAGTGTTGATATGCCTTAAACATTTTCATATTCTGTTTCATTATTAAAATCATTGGGACTTTATGTCAAAGTAGTGGATTTTGTCTGAAGTATGTAGAAAAATTATGTATATTCTTTGCTTACTTTTCTTTACATGACATTTTAACATCATTAAGATTAAATGAAGAGAATTGATGAACATCAGTTTAGAAGTCTTTTCACAGATTCTCACTCGGACCTAACTTTGACTGAACCATTCTACTACATTAATATGTGTTTCTGTAAACCGTTCCATTGTAGCTGCTTCTGTATGTTTAGGGATGTTTTCCTGTTGAAATGTGAACAACGATCTTTTGCATCGCTTAACAAATTTTCATACAGCATGTCTAAATCTTTAGCTCTAATGAACTCTAACCAGCTCTTCTCTCCCTGCAGAAGATCAGCGTTTCCAAATCATGACAACCAGTATGTTCAGTGTTAGCCATTTATGGTCTGATCTGAACAGATCAGCTTATTCAACACATTTCCCACATGCCTTGTGACAATCTGTAAACAAGGCATCTTTTCTATGGAAATGAAATGAAATCTTTATTTATTTTGAGCATATAAAATACAAGATTTTTATCATGGTGAAGATGACGGATTAAAAAAAAAAACCTAAAAACTTTTGAATTTTATATGTAAAAAGAAAACATCAGTTTTCCCTCCATGTTTCAGTTATGCAATAATTTGTGTTGGTTTACTGCATAAAGTCCCAATTAAATACTCTAAAGTTTGCGGTTGTGTTATGTCAATATGTGAAAAAATTCAGGGAGTATGATTACTCATGAGAGGCAATGAAGGCCTGTCTGCCATTCACACTAATATGGTTTTATTATCTCAAAGGTACAAAAGAGGAGGACCATTACGCACCTCTGTTTGAGACCCAGGTTCCCGACTGTGAGCATGATGGGGACGACCAGGGCCTGGAGCAAGGTGAGCTTGTGCTGCTTTAGAACGTTACTTGCAGCTGTGTTAACAAATTTGTGCACTGGATGGCGCTAAAAGCTCACGAAGCCTGTAATTGTAAGTTTTCTCCATTAATGTAACATTATTACTTTTTACTTTTTTCCAAAGATCTTTGCAAAACCTCAGTCACTCTTCAACAATTTCCTAATAAAAATCTTATGAATTTTATGGTATTAAAACCCAAGAGAATGAGAAAAAAAAAAAAAAAACTTTTTAAACAGAAGCTACAGAGGAGTGAGGAATTCTGTGTTTGGAACAATAAAGTGGACTGATCTGGAATGTTAGCATAAGTTTCATTAGTGAATATTTAAACATAAAGATGCATTCTAAATGTTTCTGCACTGAAATAAGACGTGCCTTACTCGACAGCTGATATGCCACCTTGCAGCTTGACTTCATCATTTGGAGGAAGTGCAAATAATGAGGGCCTCTGGTTTGTGGAGAGCAACAGCAAAACTTCCAAAACAAAAAACAAACAGAAGGACTTTGTCCAGAGGAACATCGAGGTATGATTGAACTCATGTTGCGTAAAAAAAAAAAAAAATTGCACTATTATCTCATGTCTTTGAGTTAAGTTTTTCAGCTGTTGATTTTTCCAGTTGGAAAAATGAGTTTTCCTTTAGATATACAGACTCAGGCCTACATATCATCATTGATTGCATAAAAAATGTTATGCAAATGTTGATTTTCCATCTTTTTCCCCATTATGTTGTGTAACGCAATAGCTGGCAAGTGATGTGGGTCGAGTGCGCTTGACCCGTGCAGAGAAAGAGCGTCTGGCTGAACTCTTTCAAGAAAAAAACGAAGAGGAAGAGGACAGAGCCAGGACCAGCGGCACAGACAGTGAGGTAGGCTAGCATTTGGCCATAACAGACAACATATGCTGTAGGCTGAGACTTTCTCTTCTACCATCTATGTAGAATCCTTAAGGGGAAGCGCCACATCAAACTCTATTATTAAAATCAAGTAAAACTAATATTTACTGCAGTAAAAATATTTTTTTCTGCATTTACATTATGTATATTATGTATATAGTTAAGAGTTGAAGGGTAAATTGAGGTTAATGTAGGGCAGTCCAGAGAAAAAACTGGTTGAACCTTCAAATAACTTGAGACTGTGACTAATGTTACATGAAATCTACAGCAGGAATTTGCTGTAAGTTTGAAAGTACCACTTATATTTTTGGGGGTTTTAAAATAAAGAAAAACATAAAACTTTACCAGAAATAGGATGGATACATTTTCTTCCTTGGGATGTTGATATTTGTGGATAATGATGTAAAACAAAGATCACATATAGTTTCCATCCTGATGACAAGAAAAATTGATCTAAAACATTTTATCTGTACTTTGGGCCATTCTGTTATGGAAACCGAATGCAGTTATTCCATAAAAAAAAACTAAAAAGAAATATCTATGTACTTGGTCCTTTAGCATTTTTAGCTAAAGTCGTTAAGAGCCATTGTGGAAGATTCAAAGAGCCACTTGCAGCACCTGAGCTGCAGGTTGCAGACCTCTGCTCTAAGCTGAAGGTTCTGACTCAAAGTATTTCAAATTATGAACCAGATGTCAAATGCCACATGTGGTTTGCTTGGAATGCTGCATGTTGTGAATTAATTTTATAATCCTAGATTCACAGCTATTCCCCCCTCCTGTTTTTCTGCAAAAACTCAGAAGAATGGATCTTTCAGAGAGACATACAGCTGTTCTTGCTTTAGGGGTGTGGGGACAGAGCATAGAAGCTAAGAGAAGAAGACCTTTTGTTTCTCCTTTGAGGATTAAGCTGAGACATTGCTACTTGGAGCAGTCCAATGATTCATTCAGAGTCCTAGCTTCACATGTTTTCATTTTCACATTTATTTGCCTTATTTAACTCTTGAGCTGCTATGAAATCAGTTCAAATTCTGATGGGCTGATGCCTGCTCAAACGTCAGGCAAAAACCACACTTACCTCTTAACATGCGGTTCTGTTTTAATCAACCCAGGTAGATCTGCATCAACAGAACAGCCTGCCAGGGTTTTTAGGGTATTTGAATGTCTAACTGTTTATGATGTTTGCCTTGACTTTAGAACAATACTGCAGTGATTACGGTGGCAGATACCAAACAGACCGGAGTGCAGATGCTCTGGACTTTTTTATTAGCTAGAGGAAGCCTTCCTGTTTCCTGTTATTGTAAGGCATGCTTGTATGAATGGCCACGACAGAGCGAGGATATTATTTATGTCACCAGGACTTTGGTGGTGGACGTCACCCAGCTCTTGGCAGAATCCCTTGGTGCACATTTATCAAAACGTGCTGCTCAGTGTTTACCTCAGACACTTGAATTCTCACACGGGTCACCTCCGTGCTGCAGTGTAGACGTGTTACAGTCACGTCATTAGGAGCTGGTACTTACTGAAGACTTGTAGGCATTCGGGGCTTACATACACAAGCACAAACATTCCTTGCCTAATTCCTCAGATGTTGTGGGAAAAAAGTTAAAAAGGTGCTTAAATTCTTACAGATTTATCTTAAAAATGCATCAGCTATGCAGTATAAACAATATTTATAACTTTCCAGTGAAAACCCTTATTATCTTAGCTCAGTCTCAAATCCCAACTACTATTTATGTTTTTCAAGAAAATATGATGGAAAGATTAGCTTAGAGGCTAATTGTGATGCTACACGCAAACACACAGCTTAAGCTGAACCTTACAGAGGCTTATGTGTATCAGGGTGAGTCTAAAATATTACTTTTTGCAGCTACAAAGCTGAATATAGCAAAAAGGAGTGGAACATACATGTTATTTCCACTTTAATTTGACACCCCTGAAAGCATCAAGTGTTAACCATTTAACACTTGGTAAAGATAGACTCCACCTGTGTGTAGTTTAATCTTTGAATAAATGCAGCTGTTCAATAAAGGCCTTGGACGTTTGTTACAAGAAAAACATCATGGAGATCAAGCAAAACAGCACATAGGTCAAAGATAAAGCTTCAGGTAACTTCCATAAAATAGGATGAAACAGCTGCAAAGCTACCTACCAAGATGGCAGTCCACTTAAGCTAACAGGCTAACATGGAGTTCTTTAATCAGAGAAGCATTCAGGCCTGTACTAGGTCTGGGGAAGCTCCACAGCTTAGGTAGGATAAACTGTTGAATCTTAGTTGTGTACGCCACAGATCTGAGTGGGAAGAAGAAAGCAGTTATTGCCAGAAAGCCAGAAGAAACCCTGTTTGGAGTTTGCTGTCATCCATGTAGCACGTAAAGTAAAAAGTCCCTCAGTTTTTAAATTTAACGTAATCCAGATATGAGGGTAGAAAGTGTATGTGTAACTATAAAAACTGGGTATATTGAATCATTTTTGAAAGTCAAAAACAACCAAAGTCAAAATGGGGATGAGTGAGAGCATGATGAGCTGCTCCTCCAGTTGCTCATTGTTAGAATCTTGGGTTGTTTTGATGATGTCATTCTAGTTTGATTATCCTGTCTCTTAGTCTCTTTCTTTGATTAGATCGGTCTTGTTTCCATTTTTCTTTTGTTCAGACCTTAGTTTTTCTAGTTATGTTTATTTCTTGTCTGAATTTTTTTTTTTATTAATTTCCTAGTCCCTGGCTACTCTCCCTTGTCCCCTGTGCCATTTTCTCTCTCTCTGTTCACCCTGCCTTCTGCTCTCTCCCCTCACACCTGCAACCTGTTAGCTCGTCAGCTCAGGTCTGTTGTTCCAGCGTTCACCCTCACGGTATTTAAACCTTTCTCTTGCTCACGCTCCCTGCTGGCCTCTCCTGTTGTTGTCCCTGTTATTATTTTCATGGATTTATGGTATTTGTTCTGCTCCATCTCACTGTGGTTATTTTTTGTAAGTTTTGTGTAATTTATTTCATTAAAACAGCTAACGGCTACCTCTGCCTCTCTGCATTTGAGTTTACCGTCAGATACACATATCGTGACGCAACATATTTGTGAGCAGGATTCACCTCATTCTGTGTTCAGTATGCATATGTTTCTATGTTTTTTCTTTGTTTTTTTGAAAAACTGAAATTCCTTCATTGCAGAACGCACATGTGAACAAGAGGGCCTCAGAAATATTTTGGCTTATACAGGTAAACCTTTGCCATGGTTCAAAAACCTGCCTGCCTTTGTCATAAAAACCAGCGGGGCTCTACCATTTTGTATTTGGGATGCACTTCAACTTCCTAATGAGCTACTATGTTTGCCGCTTCCTTCTGCCAGTTTTCCTCCCAGCACTCAGAGGTTACAGCTGTGCTCTGTTTAGAGTAATGAACTGTTTTGGCATGTTAATATTCTTAATAGGTCCTATCTCACCACTGTAATGTGCTGAGTTCAACATCCATGCACTGGTTCCCACAGAATCCAATAGGAGTGTCACTGAGTCACACAGCGAGTGCCATTTGTCTCTTATTAACACAGAACCCATTCAGAAATGGAGAGCTGAAGTCAGACGGCACCTCTTCCCTGATTCTGACATCACTATAATAATATTGCTAGATAATGTTTATCAGTGCACTGTTTAGGTTGCTACAGAGCAAAGCAGACTTATACCCCATGGACCATGACTTACTTAGCTGACGACTGTTTTCCAGGAAGCTGTGTGGGCTACGTCAGTCTCTGCAGGCCAGGGTTACACCCCAGAGCCTTCTGAACTGGAGCATCTGATGGAGCTTGATGCTAAAATTTGCCTCCTCCTTCCTGCTGAAGAACTCCACTCCCTGCAGAGCTCGAACACAGACCCAAGCGTGTTCCAGGTAAATCATCCTAAATATTCAGAGCTTTGCAAAAGTATTCGCATCTCTTTAACTTTTGTCATGTTAGAACTGACAACTATAATGTTTTTTTAATTTTTTTTTTTTGGTGGACTTTATGTATTTGTATTCAATGTCGTGAATCAAAGAGTCAAACCAAACTAGAGTTCCTTTGGGGCATTTCTCCAGCTTCGACGATGTAAGGATTTATATTAACTCTTTGTAAAATGGCTCAATCTCAGTCAGATTGAATAGAAAGCATGTCATCATCAATTTTCATGCCTCGCAACTGTTTCTCAGTTGGATTGCTCCATCAGCTCTGAGCGAATCCCCTGTCCTAGCTGTAGGAAGACATCGTCATGGCCTATAGTGTTTCACAACCTGTATTTATGATGTTCCTTTAGTGGAGAAATTCATTGGTGTAGGCTTGAATTGCAAAAAGCTGGTAGCGTCACAACAGTTTTCAATTTCCACAGTTGAACTTTCAAAAAGAATAAACTCATCTAATGTGTGACATAATTCTCAGGTCCAAGCTTTGTCTTTTGAGAAAAGATAAACATATTATCCATTACATACTGGCTGTATTAACCTGGGACTTCACTGTGGGTTTGTTCCTCAGTGCTTTCTTTAAGCATTTATAGTCTAATGTTAAGAAATGTTTTTTTCTTTCTTGTTTTTATTTGTAAATTGACCAATTAAAAATAGATTGTTCTGACATTTAAATGTTGGTCAATAAAATTAAATGCTCAAAATCAGTATCTTCATAAGCAGTTCTCAGCCATATGCTCTGACTTAGAAAAGCTCAACAAACTTTAATAATATGTCCAATTTTATTGGTGGGATATAAAACACCAAACACAGTGTACCACAAGTCTATTTAGCTGTGAAATGCATAAACTGCAAAACAAAAAAAAACATTACTTTCAGCTGCAAATCTATTCAGAAACATACTCTATCAATTTAGAATCACAATTGACCTGAAATGCACACTTTTGGATTCTTGGAGAGAACCGGAGTGGCAAAAAGAAAACTAGCCAAACAAAGCTGTCACGTAGCAAGGGTTTCAAACTGGAGGTCTTCTTGTTGTGGAGTGGCAGTAATAACCACTATGGCAACATGGTGCCACTCAGCCACTCAAAAGGTCCCTGAGTGACATATTTTCAATTAAAGTGATCAAAGAAAGTGACGAGGTTGTTTTTCATACTGGGTATTTGAGTTTGTCACAAACGGCACCCAAATATATGCTATGACGAAATGTTGTCTTTTTCCATTTCTGTTCCCTTTAATAACAGACCTGGATAAACAAACCAAAGCTAAGAATTTATATTCAGTTTTTTTATGAATCGTGCCTTGAGTCATAGTTATGCCCTGTAATCTCTTTTGCATCCAAGAGTCAGTTTAAAATGTATATTCGTAACGCTGAAGTTTCCAAGCTGTTGTTCTGTGTTTGAGTTTAATGTTAGCAATAAACTCTGTCTCAGGACATTTTCCCACAACATCCAAAGTTTGATTCGATGCACTTGATTTGCAAAACCTGTCACCAAATATTGCTCCTCTTGGAGCTGTTTCACAAAAACACCATCTGGAGGAAAAAAGTTATGACTGTTCTGATTATTTTACTGTCAGGATGTGAATTTGGGTATTTTCTTTTGAGCTTTTTTTTTTTTTTTTCAGTTAAAGTGCCCCAAACTCCTAAATAAACAAGTGATTCACATTTTTATCTATGTAAAATTTGTAAGTGTGATTGTAAAATGAGAAATAATAAATCCTAATTGAGGGCTGGTAGTTGGCAGCACTGCCAGCAAGAAGGTCCTGGCTTTGAATCCCAGCATGAGGTCTTCCTGCATGGAGTCTGCATGTTCTCCCTGTGCATCCATTAGTTCTCTCTGGTGCTCTGGCTTCCTCCCACAGTCCAAAAAAAGTTAACTGATCTCTCTAACTTGACCTTAGGTATGTGTGTGTTTGTGTCTGTGGTGGACTAGCAACCTGTCCAGAATGTGCCCCACCTCTCAATCAACGACTGCGTCGGTCATTGAGCCACAAAACAATAGACAACTCAATGGATGAGCAGTAACCTGTTTGATAATACAAACAAAATTAGCAATAAATTCATGATGTGAGTTGTTGAACTTTCCCCCCCCCCTCTATTTCCAACTTTTAGTTGTCTTCACAAGCCAAATAAGTTCTTGGAAACTCTAAAGTCTCACCCATCTGTCATCTGCTCTTCGTTAAAGCTTAAAAGACTAGTGCAGAGTACTTTTTCTGAGGCATTACTGGAAGTTATTAACACCCAAGCTTTTGAAATAAGAATAAAATGTAGTATCTGAATTTGAGTTGGTGAGTGCCACACCTGTTGGGGCAACAAAAAAGAAAAGTCAACCACCCTGTAAATTTTTTGCAGAGCCAATGATTTGTTTCAGGTCAGTACTCATAAATCTTTAAAGAGCACATAAAAAGAAATATGCTTTTGTTTTGCAGTACCTTTCTTCTCGGTAATAGTTAGAATTTCTAAATGGAGTCTTTTAGACAACATGACGTTTAGAAAACGTCATGTTTTCCTGCTCATTGCACGCTGCAATAAATATAAAGGAGTGTAATATTTCTGTTTTTTTTGTTTCTCACTGATATTAAACCACTCTAAATTTCTGTTTTCCAAATTCATCTATGTTTCAAATTGATTGCAGAGTTTCTAAGTCCTTTTTTATATTTTGTGAGACTGGATAAAGTAAAAAAAAATAATAAAAAAATGCTGGCACCGGCATGCATGTTGCCACAAAGCAGAGTCAGCCCCCCATCAGATTATAATTACAGAGGTGGTGGAGGTAAAGGAGTAACGGATCCAGAAAAAGAGCATTTCTGTTTTTTATTTGGGTATTTTAGCATGAGACATGTAGCCCACAGCCAGTCATACCATGGAAAAGTACTTACCTGTTGAACCGTTTCATATTTGTCACAATACTGACACAAACTTCAATGTACAAGGATCTAACTTTGAAACTAGCCCAGTTAGTAAATAGTCCATCTGTGTTTAATTTCTGAACAAATCCACCCATTGTGAGAAGGCCTAAATGTTAAAGAGCATCATAGAGACCAGGGGATGTGGTAGACAGATCAGGAATAAAACTGTGAAGCAGGGTTTAGTTGTAAAACATTTTCTAAAGCTTTGAACATTTTGAGAATTGTTTATTTTATAATCTAAAACTGGAAAAATGGCACATGATCTAATCTGACAGGCCATTTTAGAAGAGGGAACTGTACCTAATAGATTTTGTTCTTGAGCATAAAGAAAAAAGAAAAAAAAACTATAGGCCAAAAACACAAAACAAATGCAAATCACGGGGAAATTATTTGCCTTTCGTTTTGAGAGGAAACAAGTGAGACTTTTTAAGTACCTTTAACTTGGGGATTTAGACCCACGTTACAAAAAGTTCAGAGAACACTTCCTTAAATTAAAGCATACTGATATGTTCTCATATGACCCAGTCGAATTCCACACTTGCATCCAATTAAGAAACAGTGACCATACAGGTTGCCATTCATTGCTGCTCTCCATCCAGTCTGACAGTGTGAGCTCTTTTGCAAAATAAGCATAGGCAAAGTTTTCAGGCTGTGTGTGCAAAGTTGTTAGAGTAATCACTGCTACAGCTATAGTGCTAAAAAATATTGACACAACTGCCCATTAATGTTAAGCTATACGTCCTTTCCACTTCAGTAATGTGCTACTTTGTGTCGTTCGATCACATTAAATCCCAAGAAAATTCCTTGAAATTTGTGGTTTTAACATGACAAAATGCGAAAAGGGTTTAATTGTATGAATACTTTTGCAAAGCAATGTATTGGTATCAAATTAATATAATCATTCATCTTTGTAATGTAACATATCACAAAGGTGAATTAAGCAAATTAGAAAGTGTACCAAAAAACAATTTGGTTTTCTTTGACACTGTTCCCTTTGTGCTTTTGTCAGCACTTTTTTTGCATTCTTTTATTCTCTCCATTCACTGTCTCTAAATGAATCAAGCCCTTCTGTCATTAAAAACATCTGTGTACATAAAGCCTTAAAGTACAGTACTCCCCACTTACTGTACCACTGTGTGGTAATGTCAGCACCACCCATCATCCGCAGGATTGTGTCACGAGTTTTCTGAAGTTGGTGACATGGGTGTCTAAATTTGTGTGCCCAAACTTGTGTGTTTCTCAGATTACAAATACATATGTTGTTTTATGGCTGCTTTATTTTTTTTTAAAGACAAGGAGCAGCAGTAACAATAAAAAAAACAAAACATGTTGTTATGGTTTTAAGTCACTGTCACTATTTTTGATTGCAGCTCACCAGATCAGAAGGGGTTTGACCATATTTGTATTTGCATGGTTACTGCTGCTGTGTTTTGCCATACACTTACTGAGTATATACTTTGCTGTAAGGCTGTGAGGTCAGTTAGTCATACTGTGTGGTTGTTGATGTGCACTCCTGATTTTTAACAACGGCAACTGTTAAGTGAAAGAGCAGAATTTCGTGCAGAAAACTCCCTTTTGGCCAACACGGCGTGGTCAGTGAATTATTTAAGAACTCAAATCTTATTAGGTCCAGTCATGTAATTAAGCACAAGGAAAAACTTTACCCTGCTGTGCTGAAAGTTGGATTAAAATTCATGCTAAATATACAAGACAAATGTAAACATGAATAGTTTTATCCTCTGAGTTGTGATAAAACTCTGAAAAAGGATTTAACTTTGCACTGATTACTTTGGTACAGTACCACCACCCATCAGGGGATTTTATATTTTAGACAGCAACCAGTCATCTTATTTGTGTAATACTAGGCAAATGTAATGTTGACAATGGTAATTTGAAGAGGGTAAGCAATTCAATAATATCACTAAAACAGCATTGTTCAGGGGTCTTTGGTTTAATCTGAACAAAAAGGACACTTGTGAAAAACGAATGGGGTCGGACCCCCAAAAAATAAAAAAATAAAATTTTCTTTGCACAAAATATTAAGAATGGCTTTAGCAGTGAGGTGTATTTGCTGATCAGTTATTTTAACCATTAAATCCCTGAGGTTTGCATCCCTGGAATCCATTTGCCCCCTTCCAAAGTATCGGATACTTTGCACATTTCGTGCTTATTGATGAGGTCAATTTAGATCAACAAGTTCATGTAAGATTCATATTTTTGAAAATAGAAGAGAAAAACCTTCGTTAAAAGAGGTTTAACAAAAATTTGTTTGATATCACCACCAGCAAAGTTGCAAAACGTTGAATTCTTGAATTACTTACTTGGTCAATGGTGGCACCCATGTACATGCGTTCATGCAGGGTGATGGTCTATGATCTCAGCAGTCTTCCACGTCAGGATAATCCCTGCTACAGTACAGAGAGGTTGATGGTGTTGACATGACCTTTAAATTCTCTAGATCTTAACTCCAGTAAGTATCTGTGAGGTGTGTTGGGAACACTGACAGGATTTATTCCAAGTGCTGCCTTAGAACCTGCTGCTGATTTTATTTTATTTTATTTTTTGTGCTGCCGGATACTAGAGAACATAACTGAGACTAGAACTGAAACCTGTTATGATGTTACAAGCCTTATTTTTCCCCACTCTCAAAAATGTTCTTGGGAAACTGAGTGTGAAGGATGTGAGCTCAGCCCCCCACGTCTTTATAGCAGTAGTTATTAATGATTACGACATTCAAAGTAAAGTGGTTAGTTTACAAAGCAGGAGAATGACTTTCTGTAAGTTTTACTCACACATGATTAATTGGAACCACAAGTAGAACATGTCAGCGCCATATAAATGCAGAGAAGAGGCCAACTTGTTACGGAGTAAAGCTTCTTCAAACAAGACGGAGGCTCGTATGTCTTTTACTGAACCTTTCTGTTCAGCTTTTATTGAAGAGAAAAACGGCGAGAGCTGATAACGGCAACAGCTGTTTGTAACCTAGCAACCAAAAATCAACAAAAGCAAGATGGCGACAAAACAGAACCAGATCTTGTTAAGCATTCTTCCAAATAAAATACTTCCTCTATTCAAATAAATCATGTCTCACACTTAAATATATTCCACTTCACCTTTGCAACTATATACAATCATGTTCAATACAATTAATAATAATCAACATGTAAATTATGCTTAACATATAATTGTAAATCAGTCACTTATCATGCAAAATATACTGAACAGCATATAAGTGTAAAAAAGTCACAACACATCTAAGGTTCGCATAAAACCTCAGAAAACAGAAATCCCTGTGCATAGATCTTCATCTAAGCATGATGCTCAGTTACTGAAGGATTTTTGTAGACACATGTGCAGCCAGAGAGTCTTATAGAAATAAGCAAAAGCTGCATATTGTGTGAAATGTTGTTGGAACATTATAGCAGCTTTCTAAGTGGTGGTGCACTAATTAATGCCTGTCAAATGACTCCAGAGGGAAAAAAAAATACTCAGTATCCTTAATGTCATCATTATAATTAGAATAAGTTAGCATGACAATATAGTACTGATGAAAGAGGGGGATTTTAAGTTTGCATTGGAGTTTTTACCTTACCAGCAGACTGTTTATTTGCATTCATAAATATAATGTTTCTTTTTACTACAAAAATGCAGGTGTAGTTTCAAAAGATACACAAAAACAAAAATAATCTAGCTGAATTTTAGCCTTTTTTTTTATTAAATTGTTTATCATTCTATTAGATCACTTTGCAAATAAAGGAATGTGTTTACTTTGCTATGTGCAATTTTTATGCAAGTAGTTTTGATATGTGTTTTGCTGCACTTCACGGTACTTAATTGATGTTCTTATTTGTAAACTAAGGGCATTGCATCTTTTGTTCTAATTATACCATGTATCTTTTGTATCTGAATTTCATTGTACCATACTATATTGTATCTCGTCTTGCAGTCATTGTCTGCCTATCGCATCACTTTTGTGTTGTCATAATTTATTGGTATCATATTACAATCATTCTGCATATTTAATGTATGATTATGTGATTGTTATCAAACCAAATTGTGTTATATGTGATCATAATCAGCTTAACCTGTCATTCACAGGTTGTCATTCACAATGACGGGGGTGTCAAACTCCAGTCCTCAAGGGCCGCTGTCCTGCAGTGTTTAGATGTGCCACAGGTAAAAAACAGTGGAATGAAATGGCTTAATTACCTCCTCCCTGTGTAGATCGGTTCTCCTGAGCCTTGCTAATGACCTAATTATTCTTTTCAGGTGTGGTGCAGCAGAGGCACATCTAAAAGTTGCAGGACAGCGGCCCTTGAGGACTGGAGTTTGACACCCCTGTCACGAGAGGACCCAAATTTGGGTTCTCTCGTGAATGACAGGTTAACTTAATTGCATATAATAGTTACATTTCTGAGACAGAAGGATTTTTGTAGGCACATGTGCTATAACCTCAAATGTCTGGATATTGTCACAATGTTAAGGTGTCAGGGTTGTCATATGACACACTTACTGTTTTTCATACAGTCTAAAATCATGACCTCCACACCCTTTCGCACCCTGTAATTCCAGTGTGATTCACTTTATTGTTTTCTTATAAACGCCTCTCCCACTGGTTGTATCCTGAGCCACAGTTGTGTCAAGCGGTTCAGAGGTTTTGCTTTGTCATGTATGCTTTTTGAGTGTTCCACTCATTGTGGAAGTCCACTGTGGATAATTTGGTCACATAGCCAGCTGTTGTCAATAAACACCCATACTTATTCTAATCAATCAATCAATCAATCAAATTTTATTTGTATAGCACATTTCAGCAGCAGGCATTTCAAAGTGCTTTACATGATTTTCAAAACATCGTTTGACAAGGAAACAGTGAGAAAGAAAAATAAAAAGAAAAGATGAAATCGTTAAAAAGATTAAAAACATCAAATACGTTGAAAGCATTAATTGCCATAAGCAACTCTAAACAGGTGGGTTTTAAGCTGAGATTTAAAGGCACCCAGTGTTTCAGCTGTTTTACAGTTTTCTGGAAGTTTGTTCCAAATCCGTGGTGCATAGAAACTGAATGCTGCTTCTCCTCGTTTGGTTCTGGTTCTGGGGATGCAGAGCAGACCAGAACCAGAAGATCTGAGGGGTCTAGACGGTTGGTACAGCAATAACAGATCTTTAATGTATTGTGGTGCTAAACCATTCAGTGATTTATAAACTAGCAATGCTTTATTAAACCTAGGATATGTAACTTTTATTTTTTTAAAAATAATAATAAATCTCACACGTGTTACAACTGTCCTGGCTATAATATGAGACCCATAATGAAAACATCTAACTCCTCCATGTCCTCCCAGTGCTACTATTGCTATCTGTCTAAAATAACCAGTCAGAGCCAGAAGGAGTGTTTGAGTACTGTCAATCAACCTCATGTACATGCTGCTTAATCAACTTACTGTTCCAGGAAAACTGTTTATCCACCGTCATTGGTGACCTTGATAACTACCCTGGGCTGTATCGACAGGCTCTAATGATGGTTAGCGCTTGGAGAAAGCAGAGGAGGTAGATCTTCTCATAAATTATATCTCTTATACTATACTGTCAGAACATAGTGACAGTTTTAACAAACATGTAAAAATCATATTTTTCTAAAAGTTACAAACTCAAGTTTTTAAGGCAAATACAAGACATAAATTGGACTTTTAAAGTTTGGTTTCAAATTTTGAAAACATTTCCTATGGCATGTTTTATTTTCCACCACTGGAAAAAAGTAGTTTCCTTGTAGAAGACTATATGCTGTACAGCTGTGTGCCAGACATCGTCGAACATAGCATCTGTTTTTTGGGGGACAAAGAGTGCTAAAGGATGCTTGAGTTGTTTTTTTTTTTTTGTTGTTGTTTCTTCCATATGCTTTTGATAAATATTGAATTTGTCCTGCTTTCAACTTTTTTTTATACTTCACATTTCATTTTGTCTGTGTCATTGTTTGGCAAAAACTAAAGTTATCCTATGCTAACAAAGCATGCTGGGTGGAGATCATCATTTGAGCATTTCCCAACAACAAGAGCAACACATTGGATGTATTTACAGTAGTTTGAAAACATTTCCAAGCACAAGTTTAGAGGTTGAAAATGTAAAAATGGGGACTTAAAATACTTCTATCTTAATATGATTCTGACATACTAAAATCCACAGGTGGCGTGGCTATTTCTAGCCATCACATTCAATGTGGTTTTAGATTGTAAAATGCACCAGGAGGTTTTGATCTGAATACTTCAGACCACCCTCAGTTCTGAAAAAGAAAGCTTGTGTACACAGTCCAGATGACCCACAAGTGAATCTCCTAATACTTCAGGAATGTTCACCAATCATCAAGTCAACAAGGATCCAAGATGTTGACAAAAAAAACCAAAAAAAACCCTGATCTCTGGAGGGGGAAAAGATGGCCTGGAGACAAACAAATTTTCAGTCTTCAGGCCCCACTATTTACTCTTATTGAGCACTATTACACTTAGTTGATTTTAGAATGTTTGCATGGAGAAATAAAGAGTTAGACTTGCTAACACTACCAAAGTATTAGCAGCTGATCCACTGTATAAAATATAATGCATGCAGTTTTGTTGCCACGCCTCCATCTCTAAGCTTGTCAGATGGATATGAGTCACAGCTGGGCAAAATGTCACCTAGGGAGACACGGTAAGAAATATGAAACTGAGAAAAAGTCAAGAGACTCTTAAGCTTCTAAACAGCTCCTGTGCTCTCGCAGGGAGAGCTCGTGGCAAGGCATGTGGACAGGCCTTGGCAGGTAGCCTGGGTCCACGTGGCACATCCAGAGCAACCACTAAAGTTCGCATTTCAAGAGATTGAGAGAAAACAGAGACGCAGATAAAGCAGGCGAGGAGGGTGCTGTCCTGAATAACATGGAGAAAATTAGCATGGCTGTGTTATTTCTTTATGCCTTCTCTTCCTTGCTGTAGGCGTTGAAAATAGATCAGCTCTTACAGTGGCTTTGGTTGCTTTACACAAGTTTCAATAGCCTTGTGACCGTTTGTCACTTTGGAACCACACATTTCCATGTATTATGATGGGATTTTATGGGATAGACTAACTGAAAGTTGTTCATAGTTATGAAGTGAAAGGAAAACAAATCTAAAAGAACTGTGGTTCCCATTTGATTTCAACCCCCTAAGTCAATGTTGGTCACCATCCCGACAGCTACATCTGCAAGTCTTTGAGCATGCCTCTGCCAGTTTTGCATACATAGACTGAACTTTATTCCTATTTTTTGTTTACAAACAACTCAGCCTTAGAGAAATTGAATAGAATGTCTGTAATCAGCAGTTTTCCAGTGAAGTCACAGATTATTTTTTTTTCTCATCCACTCAAGCACATACCCTGACTTGTATATTTAAGGTTGCAGTCCAGGGGAAAGGTCCAGTCTGAAGTTGCTTTTTCCTTTCCCAATGTTTCCCTTCCCATCTTCTCATCAGCTCTGACCAACTATTTTTTATTTTTATGTTGTTGTTTTTTTTCATTGTTGCTAAAGAACATCATCCCCACAGCCTGATTGTTCCACCGCCATGGTTGACAGTGAGATTAGGGTGTTTTCTTATAACAAATGTGTTTCTATGGAGAAAACTTATGGAGAATGTTTTTGGAGATTTCAGCCAAAAACTTCAGTTTTACTCTCATTTCCGGACAACATTATCCTTCCCATGTGTGCTGTGTTCCCCGCATTACTTGTTGCAAGCTGCAAATGTGGCTTCTCATCACCTCTTTTAAAAACTGTTTTACTTTACAGTCTACAACATTCATATTTGAAGACGGCACAACTAATGGATTAGTTGGTAGAAGAAAAAAATCTTTCTACTTCCCCAAGAGACGGTTTGGATAGATACCCATGCCTTAATTGTTGTGCAATTGTACACCATATTGTTTCAATTTTTGGACTCCTTGAGACGTCCAAAGCTTTGTGTATTGTTTTATAATCTAATCCTGCTTTGAAGTTCTCCACAAATTTATCTACTATGTTATTTTGTAGTTATGATCATGTTTATTCAATAATGTTCTCAAACAAACATTAAACAAGGGGCCTTTTTTTATTTCCCGATGCAATCTTACGCCATCATTTTTTTTTTTTTTGTGGGGAAAACTTAGAAAAAGGAGGGTGAATACTGACACACTTTTCATATTTGTGTTTGTTTATAAATAAAAATGCTCTTTTTTTTTGTTTTTTTGCTTGTCAGTTATGTACTTCTTGGTCTTTTTGCTGTTGTTCTGTCACATGAAGTCCCAGTGAAGTACATGGAGGTTGTGGTTGGAACGTGGCAAAAGGTGCACATGAATACTTTGCAAGAGACTCCATTGACCTGCAATGAATCAGCTAAGAGACGGAAAATCAGAGCAAAACAAAAACACACTTTCCTTACTGCTTGCTTTTTCATGATGGGGAACTTAATGCGATCAACAGATATTGTTCATAAAACAAAGGCCCCCAAAGACAGGGTCAGCGAGCCAATTTGTGGTTGCTGCACAGTAAAAAAAAATTGTTGAAAACATTGGCTGGATTCCACCTCACCGAAATGTTTTCCAAGCAAATATCCAGACAGAATTTTTTCCTGTCATTAATTTTTTTTTTTTTTTTTTTTTTTTTTTGCATGAAATACTCTGAAGAAACTCATGACGTTTGTTTTGATGAGTAGCTTACCCAGCCATAAAATATGAAGAACTCAACACCTTAACCTAATTTGATTAATTTAACACAGGCAGTAGCATTTATAACTTGAAAGTTAACTTTAGTTCGATTGGTTTCATTGGAGCAAGCTGCTCCTATTTAACTTGTATTGAATGTGTTAACAAGCACATAAAGTTGCTCTGGCTGTCCCTCTGGCCATCTAAAATACATGAGTCAGTAATTGCTCTTGCAGAATAAAAATACACATATTGTTGTAGGATGCACTTATACAAGACGACATAAACAAATTCTTTGTGCATCTGACACAGATCTGCATCAGAATACCCAGCTGTAGTTTTGGCCAGACACACCACAGATGCAGTCCACATTGGAGAGAGAAAGAAACGCCAGACAATCAATCTTAGTGGCTCTCACCACTGAAAAAGAATTCAAAAATGATATTATACGCTACTCATAATTAGTTGATTTCTCTGCTGAGCTTTAGAGTTCTGAGATTTGTTTTGGGGCTGATTCGAAGTGATGCATTTGGAGTTTTGTCACTTTGGACATCAGTGGCTGATGTATCAAATGCTGCAGCTGTTTCACCCTGAAGCCCACTGACAAAATCGATGTGGAATGTTTTGTCTCCATTTTAGGTCAACACATGAAACACAGGATACACTGGGATTAATAAACGCTTGTGTGTATGCCTCATGTGTTATAGGACTGCACAATATTAGTAAATCTTTTAATGATGATAATAATGGGAGATATTCATATCAAAATTTGTGAAAACGTCCTTTTTTCTTTCCTCTCTTTCTGATTGGTGGTTCCAGTACTCTGATTTTTAGCATTTTGGGGAATGTCATTTGTGTTTGTTGTGAGCACCTACTTCTGTGAAAACTATTTCCAACTGCCTAAATGTTACATTACCATTTAAAATGCAAGTTCATACCACTTGGAATGTATTAGTCAACAATTATTGCACTCCAAATAGTCTGTTCAGTTTCAGCAATTGCACATACTTAAATTGCAATGACAATATATTACCAATATATCGTGAAGCTCAAACATGCTTTGGGAAATTTGTCAACATCAGAACAACACATTTCTATGTCTTTACTTAAGTGATATATACGTAGTCTCATTCATTAAATATTGAAAAGTGGATTTATTTAGATTCACTAAATGAAACGCATTGTTGCTCATAAACTGATGTTTTCAAGCCTTTATTGTTGTTGATGAGGATATTTTGCATATCCTCATCCTCATCATAGGCTTTTGAACATCTACAGAGAAATGTTCAGTCTACCATCCAAAAATGAAAATAATATGGCACAATTGTAAACTTAGCAACACATGGCTGTACACTTAAGCTGACAGGCAAGGCAAAGAGTGCATTAATCAAAGAGTCAAGGTGGCCATGCAAGATAGATGGAGCTAAATATTTGGCACTTCTGGATGAAAACCTGACCTTGTACTGGCTGCAGTACAAGGTCAGAGCGATTGGTACAGTCTGTCCAACCTTTATACAGATGCACTATTTTTTCCCCCCAGCTTTTTATTTGTAAGAAATGTAAACCATATATAATTTTCACACAGCTTCACAAGCATGCACTGTTCTGTTTTCATGTAAAATCCAAATAAAATACTTTGAAGTTTGTTGCTACATTGAGTAGCATTTGCAAGCATTCTGTAACTGCATGCTTGATTAGTATAGATGGGATCTCAGAGTGACAGTCATACCAGACTTCTTTCAACTTTTTGACCTGCCTATGAAGACCTGTTGGCATAAATGGTGAATAAATTGTGTGCAATATATTATCAAATGCTTAAGAAGGTTTGTATCACTTCTTAAACTTTTGTGAACATCAGTTCTTTTAATTTTCTAAGTCAATATATTTGATTTGTGTATCTCCCTGCTGTGCTAAACTTACTGAGTCTTACCCTCATTTTAAGTTTTTACGTATTCTAGGACAACAGCCAAAAACACTACTATAATATAGCAGAACAATTGTTGGAGACTGTTCAGGTGTAGAAACAGAATTATTTGTTTTTGACGAGCAGTGAATCATTACTACAATTTCATGTCGAGAAAAGCAAACGCTACTTTTTAAAATATGTTCAAACCACTCTTGTTTTTCAAACTGAAAATATTTAATTTAATATTTATAGTGATTATTTGCATGTCTAAATTTCTCAATTTTCTGCCTCGGCTGCTTTCATTTCCTTCAAGATTGTTGCTGTGCAGAAATCATAAGGCCGATTAGTCAGGATTTTTAAGTACTATTTTTGGACTTTATTATGTGCTAACTTTGCCAAAAATATATGGCAGAGTCATAAAGACCAACTGCTGGCTTTATTATCATTAAATATTGCAGACTCTCTTTATGTTTCCAGCTTATATTTTGTGAGAGGTAGGGCAGCGCTTCTTTCCAAATTAAATAAACTTTCTCTTGCAGAGATTTGAGCCTTTTTAGGAACATGCATTTAGTGGTGGGAGGATGGTGGTAAAGCTAGACTTTAATTTTTATTTTTCCTCATTGGAAACCCTGTATTTCTCACTCTGGTGCATAACATGAGTCTGATCCTGTTGTGGTCCTGGCTTGTGCCATCTAGGATGAGTGAGACTTTCCCAAAAGGGTCCAGGAACGACCACTTAAAGAGACTCCAAGGATAGAAACTGTCATTATTTCCAGGATGGAAGACAGAGGCCACCTCTAGATGAGGCCACACACAGTTTTTTTTTTTTTTTTTGCTTTTTTTTTTAGGAAAATTTTTGTTTTTAAGATTTGGATATTTTTTTATCACGTTGGTGCCTCAACGTTGTCCAAAACTGATTTACGTAAGTGCACGAGGTGACTGAGTTGGATTGTCTATTTTGCATTATAACTTGGGCAACAACATTCAGTCTACTCTAAATACTTTGCTAAACTCCCCGTCCACTCTGGGTTTAACTAGGACTACATCCCATCATAAATATGTCATAGCGTATTTAGACTTTCTGCAGTTAAATCTGTAAAGTCCGCAGGATGCCGGCATCTTCAGTAACCTACCATTATGTCATAGGCAAGCTCTTATTGAGATGTCAACATTCAATGAATTATCCATCAATTTCGTCATTATTAGATCATGCACACGTCTGCCTGCCATCTAGACTAACCGAGGCAGATAGAGATTTTTAACCACACGGCGCTGATCTGACACTCCAGAACCATCCTGTGGTTTGCAGAATCCTCAAGCTCAACAATTTATTTGTTTTCTTCACCTCTCTTCCGCTATTATATATTTTTTATTTTTAGGTCAAAATATGACCCAAAATTATAGTCTATAACACTCTATAACCCACACTTGCTTCCAGTGTGTTGTTTAGTAGCGATCAGAGCTTCTGGACTATTAAAGAAACACTGAATGTCAGACAAAGTAGAACCGCAGTACATCATCTGTTGATTTTTTTTTTGTGAGGCCTTAAGCATTGGTTGTCTCCTGGGAATTTCTAAAGCCAAAAGTGAGCATGCGTGGAAGAGAGAGTCCTAAGTTATCATATTTGCTTGGTTAGCTTAGCAAGCCTGCTGTCTCTGCCCTCTTTTATATCGTAGTTCTGTATTTTTGTATACGTATGAAATGCTACTGGGAATCAAAGAGCCATTTAGTACAAATAAGCAGCTCTGACATGAGCATGTGCAATAAAACAGAAACAAATGTCTGGCTGTTCAAATTAATTGAGTTGTTTATAAGTACATTTGTTGTCCATCACGCACAATTTATTAGTTTTTGTCCTCCACCCAGATTTTCTTTTTCTTTTCATAAAAAATAAACTTAGCCCAAAATTACACTATAAAACTTAATAAGTTTAATTTAAAACAAGTGATTTGAGGGGAATCAGTTAATCAATTAATGGAAAACAGAAAAACATGTAACATTTTTAAAATGAGTAATTCCATGAGTTGTTATTGCTTGCATCAATAAAGTTAGCAATCCATATCTTTATTGAGCAAATTAAACATGAAAGAACATTCATTTATTTTTGGAATACATTTAGTCAATATTTTATTTTTGTTTGAAGGAAAGAATGTATTTGGAATAAATTGTGTCACCATTGTTCTTTTAATATGAAGCTTTACGGCTTTATAGGCTCTGCTCAGGTCAGTAGATACGTCAACAAAACATGTCAATATCAAAACAGCAAATTTAATTTGAAACCAGTTTAATTTGTGGGAACCATTTGTATTCTACTCCAATATATTTTAAAGCTATTTATGAGATAAATTGAACCAGCAAAGGTCTCTTTAAATTGTATTATTCACAATTAGCATTAAGTTCAAAAAATATTTTAATCCCACTGTCAGATTTTCTTTCATTATGGATATCTTCTATTGTACGAATAAGTTGTGTTTATAATGTAGAGCCTGATATGTTAAACAGTAGAAATTTGAGGAAACCAAATAATTTTTTAGATATAGGCTATTTACTCAAAAAAAATTAAGTGCCTAAAACAATTAGGTTAAAGCAACTTAAAAAAATACTAAACATTAACACAAAAATGTTAAAAATGCTTACTTTTATTGACTAATTCAAATAAGCCAACACAGCTACTCATTTTTTTTTATTTCTTAAAAAATGTGGTTACATTATTTATTCTTGAGACATTCTTTGAAATTTCAGTGTGCAGTCTGTGTTCGATTACAGATCAAAGTTTCTTTCATTTTTCTCATCTGTAGCCATCATTGTGTTATTCTGTACAAACTTAAAATATCCAATTTGAGTGTTGACAATCTTTGTCTTTCCCCTTTTATCAAACTTTCATGCTTACAGTTAGCTAACCTCTAACTTTCACTCGAACGTTGGCTCAACTGTAATTTAAATGGACTCAGTTGACTCACATTATGTCCCATGCAATGGCAAGTGGGTCACATTTTTCCAAAATTAGGTAATTAGAAATTTCAGAATAGATGGTTATTTGGCAAACATTCATTCATTTCTCTGGAATCATTTAGTTTTTCTTCGCAGCATCTACTAGCATTTGCTGACATTATTGGCAGGGAATCGGTGTTTTGTTCCCCTGTAAGCCTGCCGAGTCTGTTTGACTGAGTTTGATCTGATGACTAAAGTTCGTGGCAAAGAAAAATATCCATGGTGTGGTAGTCATAAAGTCACATTTTTCTGTTAAAATCTGTCAGTTGATTGTGCTCCATGTGGGATTCTTTTATTTCGTTCTGACCTATTTTCAAAGCTTGCTTTGGATGCTGCTTGCGGTTAACTGCTGACCTTATTCTCATAAATCTGTGATTTATCTTCAATCCTAAGTGGGCTTTAACTGAACTTTCTTAGTTTGTTTATGAATGTGGGGTTCTGCTCCAAGGTCTCTCTTGAAAGCTGTTAAACTTTGGTTTAAATCAATCCCAACATCTTTAGGAATCATGGAGAAATGGAAAAATTTCACATGAACTCAATGTGGTGAACTATTACACAGCTTTATGCCCATTTAACTGCTCAAACTGCCCACTGTTAGTTGAGTGCACTCAAAGTGCACCCATGTGAGATGAGGTGTTTCTTCCTTGTGAGAACTAATTGTGTCTGTTGTGTATCAAGGGCCTTGGCTCCAAGGTCGGTTGGAAGCAGGATTGGGACCGGCAGCCAGGAGAGAAGGTCCTGCAGGATATAAAGGAGAGGAGAGAACTGGAGACGCGGCTTCAAGAGATCCAGCGGCAGCTGGAGATGCTGGGTGTTGGCCAGGAGATGACGGTGAGCTCAAAGTAGCCTCAATCACTTACACACAAACACATAGATGCTTGTGTATATTCTATCACTTCTGTCTGAACAGTGCTTTTGTTGTGGATTTTTACCACTCTGTGCTCGTAGGTACACCTGTGACAAATTAGTACAAGCACATACACATAGCTCGTTCTTTGTTGTTCTGGTTTGAGGGGACGAGGGAATCACATTTGTATTCATTCCCGAACTCCATAGACTCAGGTTTCTCGTAGCCACAATAAAAGGCGTGCATGTTCTCTTCTGAATGCCTCATTTCCCCACTGTTTCATTGTTTCTTTAGCATTCTTTGTTGAGGTTCAGTGTCTTCCCTACAGTGTTCCCCCTAGAAACATTTAAACTCTGTCTGGTTTTTACAGCTGCCTGCAGAGTTACAACCAGAGGTCTTTTCTCCAAACTCTGTAGCTAAAGACACAAACCAAGAATGTTCCAAGAACAAAGGTGGATACTAAAACTGATTTCTGCTTGCACTGGCATTTGGAACATTGAATCTGGTGCGTAGAGGAGGAGAAGAAAACACTGGGCATAAATTTAGTAGTTTGATTGTGTCATTGGGCTTCATCTCTGTGCAGTGCCTTACAAAAGTATCCACACCCCTTGAACTTTTTCAGACCACATTGCAAAAATAAAACTTTAATTAATTGGCATTTTATGTTGCAAATAAAAAAAAAATCACACGATTGTGACGTTAAAGGAAAATGATACAGTGGGCCTGGCCTATTTGCAGTTCATTGTTCACTGAATTATCTGTTCATGGATTTTTCTGTGTAACATAACTCCAAAATAGTTGCAGAAAAACTGCTGATTTGCACTTTTTTTGTATTCAAAAGAAGTGTGTTGCCCAAGGTCATAACAACAGAGGCAGATGGACCGGGGATCAAACCGACAACCCACCGACAAACTTGTACCATTATCGTCACTATTATCTCATTAGTACTTTAAAGACCTCAGAGGTTTGTTTGACCTTATTAGTAGATAAAGAGCCTAATTAAGACCAAAGAACACATCAGACAGGTCAGAAATAAGGTTGTAGTGATATCAAAAACCAGGGCAAAATATCCTAGAGCATTTTTTAGTGAATCCTGCATAAATAATGAGTAATGAGCATAGCATAGATGCAGATCTACAGAGAAATGGCATAAACAGAGCCAGAAAGTCCAGCATTACCAAATCAAAGTGTCTAATCGTCAACCATGAGATCATTTTGTATTGAACAGAGGGTACTGCAGTTTGGAGCAAAACAGTGATGTGCATGAAGATTATTACAACAGAGATGACAGACACTGAGAAGAAAGTGCTTTGCTTTGTCAGAAAATTTAACTTTCTATTTTCACTTTGAATGCACCAACCCACGACGAAACATGTTGATGGCAAAGTTATGCTGTTGGCAAAGCTGCTGGAAAGATTTATGGAGCTAAATACAGGGGAATCCTGAAAAAAAGAAAATGATTAGAGGCTGTAAAAGACTTCAAGTTGTGGGTAGGGTCATCTTTAATCAGGTCCCTAAAAAGTACAGGCAGATGTTTTGGAAGCTCAAAATGGAGAAATTTGTCATGCCAAATGGCTTAATCAGAGTTCAGAACTTATAGGGGATCTGAAATGTCTATATTCACAGACTTTGCATTTTATCTGACTAAGTTTGAGATATGTTGAAAAGAATGGGCTAAATATTTAATGTCGAGATATCCAAAGTTGGTAGAGACATATCTTAAAACGCGATAAGTATTGACTTGGGGTGACTGAATGCACATGCAAGTTTGAAGCTTTTCATATTTGTAAACCATGTATCATTTTCCTTCTACGTCAAAATAATGCAACACATGGTGTCAGGTTTCCACATAAAATCATACTGTTAGTTTAAGTTTGTAACTATCATGTGATCAAATTGAAGGTGCCTGAATAATTATTAAAAACACTGTTTGCTGAATAACACTGGCTTAATTCACAGATGAACAGATGCATGTATGTCTAATTTAAGCATTAAAGAGGCACACAGTTAGTTTGGTGGTCACATACATAAGTGGCTGCCACACCCTTTCATCAAAAGACGTTATATCGTGCAGCCAGGAATTATTCCTGGCTTAAATAAGGAACAACAAATGGAATTTCTAGCTAACATGCTGACACTTCATTTGAGTAAACAGTTGTTTCATGGTTGTCACGATGCATCAAAACCACCAGTCTGCCAGCTACTGGTCCTGCAGCACACTCTTTACATTCAGCTGTGAGTCACTCACTAATTGCCTGAACCCAGTGAGTGACTTGGGGATGAACTGTTCACTGACAGCGTGTATTCTTAGTGCCAGCGGACTTGTTTTGAGGCTGTGAAAAGATTTATTAGTTCAGAATTTGTCTGGGAGGGCATTCTTAAAGCAGCCTCACGCAGCTGCAGGGTTCTCGTAAAGTTGATTTGTATAACATCCATAACTCTACCGCTGCCTTACTGTATTTTACTACTGAATACTGACTCTACCTGTTATATAAGATTTTTATATGGTTTTAATGGCAGTTTTTTTGTTTTGTTTTAGTTTTTTTTTTGGAGCCTGTACCAAAAAAGACTTATTTTTACACAACCTCACAGCACTACGGTCTGCCGTTTTAAGAAGTACTTTGATATGAGATATTTTCCCTAAGGCAACATTTCTGTTTTATTAAATGTAAGGTACACTTAATTTTTCAGAATTTGGACTGTTTATATTTTTGAAATTTTCTTTGGCTTTTATAGTAGCAGTTGATATTGTTTGCATGTATCATACATATATTTCCTACAGGGTGCCAACATTTACATAGAATATGGTTTCATTTCAGAAAGCTTGACTCTGCAAACTTTGAATTTTCTTCACACAGTAACAACTTCTGCACCCAGTGATAGCCAGTCTAGCTGAGGATAGTCAGCTAGACTATTCAACAGCCAATTCAACAATTGGCTGTTGAATTGTCCAGATGATTCTTTTTCCAGTGAACATCAACTTGGAGCCAAGAGAATAATCTGTCTCATCACCTTTTGGTTTTCATTGTTCTCTTGTTTTTGTTGAACGATTTCTGGGGGGGGGGAGTAAAATTATACATTGATGTGGCAAAATATGTTTAGAAGTACAAGGTAAGGATTATTCAACATAACCAGTTTTAACTGATGAAAATACATTGAAAGCTCTTATGGTTCTGTTCTTCCTGCAAACTCATGTGGCTGCATTCCTGTATCATCTACAAAAGGAAGGAATCTCCATATTTTACCATAAACTAAGGAAGTTCTGGCAGGGCAGTCTTATTTTAATCAGACCTGCACCTTCATCTTTGTCAGTAAAGCTACTCTAAGTGTTATTTAAACCAATATCACCCAGAATCTAGCAAGCAATTCTTTCAAGGTGCAGTTGGATACCCAGAGACATTAAAAAAATATTTAATGTACTCAAAATCATCTTATTGACCTATCTGTAAAAAAATAAAATAAAATGAAACTTGATCACACTGTTTTGGCTCAGTTTACTAAGAGAAGATTAATTTAACAAAGACAGGACTGTTCTGACTTTTAGCTGTTTGCCTGGAAGAGGACCACCAGCTCTGCACAGCTCAGTCAGCTACACCACACACACACACGCACACGCACACACACACACACACACACACACACACACGCATGTGATGCAGCACCAGTTCAACACAAGTGTGGGTTGTTCCACTTTTAAGATCTTACTTCAGTGACATACCTCAGCTTTATCAGACAGGGGTCTGAAAGCCAGCCGTCCTCTAATGCAAGAAGGCTTCTATTCAGTCCAGTCCTTTAAGATTATTTACAAAATAAGCTTGCAGTGCATTCTCCAGTGAAAAGATTGCTACAACACTATAAGTAAATCATTTTACTCAAGGGAGTGCGTGACTATCAAGCAGATTTTGTCTTCAAAAATATGTCATGGTTTATAATTTATAATCACATTAAAGGGGGGAAACATGGGAACGCCAAGTCAAAACTGTTCAGGTGCTTTCCATGCTGGGATTTTTGGACCCTGGAATCTTTTGAGAGGAGATCAAGAACAGTGTGCATTAGGATGTAGGTCACGGTGTCAAGATGATGAATGGTACCGCGTTGGAGATGATATTGTCTCGAATCAGCTTGAGTATGTGCCTGATGGCGTCAGTTTGATAGTGGGGGCTGTCAGACCGGGATGCAACTTTCCCCAGCATTTCTAAAATATGATTTTTACATTATTTTCAAGTTGGATTGTTTTTTTGTTAAAAGGCAGATGACACTGGAATGAACATATAAATATGTTTTCAAACTAAAAGACAAAACAGTTGAACATTTTTTTAATGATTCTGCTTTTCCCAATACGGTCCTTAAACGTTGACAGACCTATTGAACTGATCCTAACTCCGTGTTGCGTAGTTGTCATGGTGAAATAAGTGATCATCAACATGAAGAGGAAACAGACAGAGTAAGAGGTAAAAAAGTAACTCTTTATCTGTACCGCCAGCCAGTTCCTCTTCACATTTTCCACCTCTTGTGAACAGAGGTGAGCAGTCATCTACTGTTTCTGGGCCAAATATAACATCTCCCAGTTTTCTTTCAGAAAGACTTCAGGAAACTGCTTCACATTACTAAAATCACTTATAAAAAGATGTTATAAAGTTAAACGTTCAATCTAAGCTAATCTGGAATTTTGTGAAAAAGTAATTGCCCTTTAAACCAATTATCTGCCATCTATCGTTTCTGATAACTGGCAATGACTGTTTTACTTAGCTCTGGAGGAATGCAGGGTTTTCTGACAAGAAAGGTCTGCTTAAGGTCATGTCACAGTATCTCAGTTGGATTTAGGTCCACACCTTCACTGGACCATGCCTTTTTTACCCTTTTCTCTATCGCGTGTTTTGTTAGAGAACAGACATCTTGGTCCCATCAAGTCATATGCCCTGATGTAGGATTCCAGTCCCAGACAGTCACACTTCCACCACCAGTTTAACTGGTAGTATTATTCTTCTGAAATTATATAAAGTGACACACAGTTACCCAAAAGTTCCACTCGTTATTCCACAAAATAATTTTCCAAAAATCTCTCTCCAACATAAGCAATGCCCTTGTTGATAAATGTATGGCATTTTGAAAACCATAACAATTTCGCCCAATTTCTCCTGTTGAATTATACACTGACCTTAACTAATGCAAGTGAGTTTTAAAGTGCTTGAGTTGTTCCGTGCTTAATGTTCTCCTGGAATAATTTTTGTACACGAACCACTCCTTCCACTGTTTCATGTTTTCTCCATTTGTGACTTTAATGTGGTTCTCTGGAGTCCCAAGGCCTTTGTAATGACCTTGCAACTATTTCCAGATTAAACGATGTCAATGACTTTGTTTCCCATCTTAGCTTACATTTGTTTAGATCAGGGCATGGTGTGATGCTTTTGAAGATTCTTTAGGGCGTTTTCACCACGACAATAAATTTACTTTGGTCCGAATCCGTTGATGATTTAAGTTGTGGTTTGTTAATTTTGATCACTGCTGACATTGTGGTGTTGGGTAGATGTTTGTGAAATGTCTCTGAGAAAACTCTACATTAATGTGTCTGCAATATGGTACCTTTGCATATGGGTCTTCAGAGACACATCCTGGTTATAAAACATTCATGCCAAAGAACAACTGTCTATGCTTGAGCTTTTGATTTATGATCATATTGTTCATCTTTGTAACTGGAGAGTCATCATAAGGCCGGATCACAATTTACATCTTTCAACTCACCACTGTTTGGATTGTTTTGTCCAAGTGATGTACATCTCTCAGTAACTGGTCTTTGATAAAGAGCTGGAGAGATTCACAGGGTGGTCTGGATGACAAATGATGGATGCTCACTGTTAGTTCCAACTAAAAGGGTTAGATGAGATACAGGAATGTGATTTTTATTTTTATTTATTTTTTTTGCCTTAAGTTACACAGTAGAATGAGGCAAAAATGGGGGAAAAATCAGTTAGGTGTCATATGTTACTGAAGATGGGAGAAAAGTTATGCATCTGTACATAATTGTTTTAAAACAAAAAAGATCTAATTCTACTCTCCTGATATTAATTTTAAATGTTCAAATTACATTCCAGTGAAATACTTTTGAAACACATTACCGTCCATGTTCTGCTGACCTAAAAACGATATGACCCCCTCACCCCCCTACCTCCACCCCCGTCCTAATCAGTGCCTTTGAGCTTTACAAAAAGAAGTGGGTGAGGACATCCTTACTTTAAAGCCAGGGACATTCTGTTCAGTGTTGGATGATAGCTGGAAACACAAGCAAACGTGCTGAGAGAATGATGATGATTGCCATTCAAAGATTTTAACATTCTGCTTCTCTGGATATGTTTCAGTCATAACTCTCATCCTAAGAAAGATACTTAGTTGATATTATTGAGACAAATTGACTGAGGCTTTTTACAGCTGTTAAAACAAAGATCAGTGCTGTCACACCAGGAGACGGGAACCGTCTGTGAGGACTCATGTCCAGGTAAATTCAGGAGTTGCACGTGTTCACAGCGAGAAACTTTAGTACACGAATGGCAGCTGCCAGATGACACATTAGCCCCGAGAACAACTTCAGATCTTCCTCTGAATCAAATTTAAGAAAGTTGGCTTCCGGCCTTGTTCTCACATTCAGTCCAAAGCAGGCAGCATGTGAGGAGTCAGACTTATCTTTAAAAAAACAGTACTTGCATCCAAGTAAAAGTGTTTTTTTCCCCTCCAAACACCTTCCAACTAAGCACATGGGACAGCAGAACCACATCAGTTTGTGCCAGTCTTCTGTCGGGTCATTGACTGATGCAAGACATTATTTTCATTTGTCCATTTGGAGTCCGGCAAAAACTGTTCTGAGGAAAAATTAGGTCAGGATGTTGGAGAATATTGTGAGTTTAGCCAGGGAATTATTCTGTCTTCACTTTTGAGCTTTGTTCCTTTGGACTCACAAGATGTGGATCTTGGGACATTTTCAGATGCAACACTGTGTTTGCTTTCACATACACACTGAAGTAGCACTTTGGATTTAAACTAACACATGTTTTTGATTTATGTATGTTTTCATTTTTTATTTTTTTATTGCAGAATAAGTCAGCAGACCTGACTGAGGAGCAGTTGCTTTGTCTGCTGGATGAATGTGAGAGGACAGAGAGTTGGAGCCAGGTCTATCCGAGGAACAAAACAGCGCCATCAGGACCTTAAAACATCCATCTTTTCCATGTGAATTACTGCCTCCAAAGCACATCACCTTGCTTTTATTTTCCACAATGAACTCATTCGTAAACTATTACAAATGAATGGAAATACAAATATTTATAAAGGTTGATAAGCATTTTTTTTTCACTCTAATGGCGTTCTTCTGTTCCACATGTGGTTGAATTGCAGTCCATTGCTACAATTTATGTTCTCCTCAAGGAAACAGTTGCTGAGGCACTCTTTGTATCAACCTAAGTATCAGTAAATGATAACATTGCTGCCATTAACTAGTGATTAGATGGAGCTCCACACAAACTGGATCATGGCTAATTTGAAGAACCACTTCATGAACACAGTCATGTCGCCTCTTTAGGTTTTTCCAGTGTTCCTGTCCTTGGCCATGTTATATCAGCGCTTAGCAACACAGGTATCACATTCACACAAAGATGTGACTTTACAATCCATGGGATTTATGTGTAAATTTGAGGTTTCTGCACCTGCACCAGCTGATCACTGAAAATGCTTCCTTTAGCTTATTATCAGTGTGAGGGGGATAGTTATGTACAGAGTCTGTATAGAGTCTTTTTTTCACAATGATCTGATCACACAGAGGCTCTGAAACTGGAAGTTGTTTTTTTTTATGACCTGTCCTGCCTCTATCATTTAATTATAAAATAAACTCTCTGAGACTTATACATTCTCTTCCTCCTTCTTCTTAATCATTGCTTAACATGATACCAGGGCTATGCCTAGAATAATGTCATAGGTATATTCAGTATTAAAAACATCTTACTTCAGGTATTCGGCCTATGCACAATTTGGCTACCAAACTCATTCATGCAACAGCCTGGGCAAAAATATGCTTCCAACACAATTTCAGCGTAGAAATCCTGTGAAAGATAAACAATCTTGAGGAATGTTACATTCTAGTACATCGTAAGAGTTTCGAACACCCTGCAGGAATTATCCACAATTTCGGTAAGTGTGTACGTAATGGTGAAGTGGTATGATGTAAAGGGCATTTGACCGATAGTCTGCTGGGTAAACTTTTAAAACTGTTATATGCAATAAAACAAATTGTTGAATTATTTATGTCTATGGTTGTAGTTTTATTGTTTATGGAACGGGGTTGATTTGGGCTTCATGAGGGTGATGGGCTTTTCCAGTTCAGCTGAAAGCATGCCAACCATTCCTGCATCTACTTATGATCTTGGTAAAGGTCTTGGATTAATAACAGTTTGAGAAAATGGACCCCAAAGGAGCTTTATTTTAATCTAAATCCACTCCTTTGTTAAAATACAGCAGCATTTTCAATGGTGCTTGTGCTGTAGTTTTTAAAGCCATTGATAGGAGTTATTATTATTATTATTATTATTATTATTTTTCTCTCTCTGCACCTGCCTGATATGTGCCTGGAGGCTTTGTATTTCTCTCATTCTGCCACTCAAACACCTAGAGACATGTTCATCTCACTCCCCACCTCTCAAACACACTCCGACTCCTCACCTCTCAAACACACTCTGACCCCATTGCAATGGCAGGAATTCCACTTGACCTAAAACATTAACAAAATGAACAAGTTCAGTCATATTGAGATGCCAGTGCTAAACTATCTGCTAGGGACTCTAAACAGACCCTTACACTCTGTCTTTATTCCATCTTATGTGTATATATTTTTCCCCTCCGTTATGCTCTCTGTATGTAATCCACACAATAAGTTTCCAGAATAGTACAAACTGTATACTGCTCATTGTTGGTAATGGAAACCCAGTGAGCTCACTACGGCAAGAATGAGGTCACTACTAATGTAAAGAGAGGCACACAGCAAACTGAGACTGTCTGGGGTTTAGATAACTTCCTGTGATAGACTTAAAGTAGCTGTTGGACGTCTGCTTGCAGTTGAGATGTTGGTGGAGCGTTGTGGTGAATTCCCATTTAGTTGATGGAATTCCAACTTATATGCAGAGACAAAGAATCAGGTTCCCTCCTAAAAAGTTTGAGAGTTTGTTGCTGCAATGAGAAATTATTGAATGGGTGCTTTTGTTTGTAGGTGTTCAGAGATATTTGTGTAATGTGTGAGATGTGAAGGAACGTGGTGCTTGAGAGGGGCATACTTCATTTTGAGATTCCCTGCAGAAATGTTTCTTATTACATGAAGCATCTATTCTACACAATCATAGGGTAGACTGGTGACTTTACAGCCACTGTTAAAGAAGCTGTCTCGCATCGTGTTTCATCCAAGATTAGAAATGGAAAGTTAAGTGGAAAGAAGAAATTATGGGGAAGAGGAGAAGTACACAATCAACATTGGTAGAGTACAATCAACAAGGATGAACACAACCTTGAAAGAAATGTGAAGCTTTTCTTTTAACACATAGATTGGTGTATTTAAGTTTTCCTTTTAGCGTGTGTCTTTTTTGGTAATTTCGATTATTGTGGCTTACAGCTAATAAAAACAGTCACAGAAGGTTAATAATGAAGAAGGTGTGTGTTGACACTGCATTTTATCCAGTCATGTAAATCAAAAATCAAGTGGAAGGAAAAAGCATTTGTTTATGCATTTTTTCCGCCCACAGTTTTCTCTTCCACTTATCTTCAAATTAATTCGTTTGATCACAGGATTCTTTGAATAAACTGCTTCTTTACCAGTGACTGTTAATAAAGAATAAAGATGACTAGATTTTTTTTTTTATGAAGGGTTTATTGTTCACTTGACAAAGAACCAATTACAGGAGTATAAACGACACTTTGAGTAGAAACTATAGTACAAATGTTTATAGAAACGTTTCACTAATAATTAAAAAAGAGACATACAAAAATCAAAATAACAAAGACATCCTCATGTCAGTGTGCAAAAAAGTTTATACAGATAAAAACGCTTCCATAGGAGGTTACACCTCGAGATAAATTATTTAAATAGCATATATCTACACAAATGACGAAAAAACTGAATAATTTATCAAAAAGGCACAAGAAATACATATTGCAAAACATATTCAAAACATCTCTTTAATCCTTTCCTGTTCGAGTTTCTTGTACTAGAAAAATATCTTATATACAGCATATGAATGATAATAGTCTTGCTTTTAAAAACGTAAGCCAACAAATGTATACTCTGTTACTAAAAAAAGTGTTTCTTGTGTGTTGCTGGCCTTAATAAAAACGATGAGGTAATATTTGTACATAAAGGGTTTCCTTTTTTTCCCCCCTTTGTCAAAAACACTCAAACTCAGGCATGTCATCATGCACACTGTGCAGAAAGCAGGATACATTTGTTTTTTACTTCACATAATAAGAAGTAACTGCATATATTTAGAGGATGTTAACCATAGAAGGCTGCTCATAATATTTAATGATAGCAAGATGCAGAGAGGAGCTAAAATTAAAACCTCTATGATGAAAGAATAATAAAAAAGAAAACTGGCCTTCACTATTATTGAGATTTTAAGACAAGGTTTTCGTATAAATTGTGTTCCAAGGTCTCCTGCTCAAAGTCTTTCTTTCCTGAGAAGAGTATTTTTTGGGGGGCCAGGACATTGTATCTGCAGCCAACAGTGTGAAGGGGACACCAGGAAAATTTAAATTAAATTCTGATTTTAATGTCTTCATTGCTATTCTCTTTTGGTGTCACACATGCACAAAAAACACAACATTCACTCTCTTCAATAAGAACAGTCATTCTTTACTGTCCACAGTCCCTCAACAGTTCCTTCACAGGGGATTACTTTCTGTTTTTGTTTTTTTTTTACCCCATCCTTAAAAATGTCTTTTAATGCTTTCTTCGTTCTGAGTACTGTATCATTCAGTCCACAGCAGATGTATGTTATTGCTCAAAATTAGTATAAAAATGTAAAAAAAAAAAAAAGAACAACTCTCTTCCCTTTGCTCCCTCATCCACAGAGGAATAACAGTTCAGTTGTGCAAAGCAATAAAATGTGGCCCTCTTCTGATGCAGATCAGCGCAGACAGACAAAGAGAGGCGATTTCTTCTTAGCAGAGCTGCACTCACAATGCGTGCAGTTAACTTTTCCTTTTAATTTGGCTTCGACTCCTGAGGTCCCTTTCTCTCCCCCTTATCTCCTTTGCTCAACATACCTCCATTGTGCATTTCTCAGAGGACAAATAATGAAACTGAAACTGATGTAGGCCTACGCTGATACATTCTTCCAGAAGGCTCTGTGGTGCAATTATGTATCTGGAAGACAAAGCAAAGAAAATACAAATTAAAAAAAAAGTCTAAGTGAAGAGAATTGTTTCTGAACTGTCTAATCTTTGTACATAGTCTTACCTCTACATTCATATTTGAGGTCTGAGAAGTAAACCATCTCCTGAGAGAAGACATACAAGCCTAGTCGCCCACCAGCATATGTCTTATCATAAATGTTTCCAGAATCCGCCATGATTCTCTTGCCTTCATACATGACCACTCTAAAAAATAAATACAATCACATACTGTAAGCTACTGTAAAAGTTGCGAAAGAATTACACAATTTCAGACATAAATCAGGTTTTGAACTCACCTAATAAGTCCAGTCTTGGGTCTGTGAGTTAGGTGCCATCTATAGGCGGTAAAGTCCTTCCAGCCAATGTTCTTGGGGTCGTGCCACAGAGTACGGACCTGAAAATCAAGAGTGGCAAGGATTGAAGTGAAAATAGCCACAAAAAAACGATGTAGCCTGAAACACTGACTCAAACACCATGCTCTCACCTGTCCTGCAGTGTCTCCGGTGTGCCACAGAGCGTTTCTGAGGTGTTCGCCAGGCCCTGTGGTGGAATTTACAACTTTGATTGACAAGCCAGAGTAGCCTTGAGCTCTGGTGGGTGTGTGGGACCAGTAAGTCTGTGTGATCTGTTTCCACATCACTGTGTAGAAGCGGGAGCTCGACTGGTAGCCAAACACGAACCCGGCATAGTCATCATCTCTGTCCGTGTTGATGAAGAACGTTCCACTGAAATCCACGGCACTGAACTCATCATAACCTGAATTGGAAAGATTGATTTGATTTAGGGCAGCCACTACATATAGAAATTATAACTGGAGCAACATGTTTCTCTGTCGGTTACATACCAACAGCAATGCCGGGATCGCAGTTGACAGTCTGCACCAGCTCCTTGCCTTGATGCCTCACCACCCAGTTGGGGTCAATCTGAGAGGTGCCTTTGGGATCCAGGGGAACCATCTGGAATCTGCGGAAGTCTGTTTCACTGATCTCAAAGTTCTCAGGGCAAACATCATGGATGTCCAGGACATTGTCTTGGTCAAAATCATCCTTGCAAATATCTCCACGGCCATCACCTTCAAGGAAAATTTGAATATGAAAATAGAAAAACAAAAAAATGAGAACAAAGATCCTTAAATTGCCACAAATAAGAGAGATTGTAACAGTTTTTTGGAAAGCTTACCATCAGAGTCCAGCTGATCAGGGTTAAAAGCCAATCGGCAGTTGTCTTTATCATCAGGAATGCCGTCATTGTCGTCATCATGGTCGCAAGCATCACCTTTGCCATCTTTGTCATGGTCGGCCTGGTTGGCATTGGGAATGTATGGGCAGTTATCCAAGTTGTTCTGGTGACCATCCTCATCAATGTCCTGGTTGTTGTCGCACTTGTCTCCAATACGGTCTGAGTCAGAGTCTACCTGCAAAAGAACCGCATTCCTTTTAGCAGAGGTTTTCCAAAGACGAGCTCTTGTTTTTCACCTGTCTTTTTATGAGAAGTGTTATCCTGTGTAGATGATTTTTGGGTATGCAAGCACTGTCCAGAACTGAGACATCTCCAGAAACTTTGTATTTTATGCTAAAGGTTATTTACCTGGTCTGGGTTGTGCTCGAGGGGACAGTTATCACAGTGATCTCCAACACCATCCCTGTCTGTGTCTCTCTGGTCAACATTGTACACATATGGGCAGTTGTCATTCTCATTCAGAATACCTGTTGAGGAAAAGTATATATTTTTATATATTTTTTAATCCTTAGCCTTCTTTCTAAGTAATTAGTTTGAGTTTGCAGAGATTGCTTACCATCACCATCAATGTCGACAGCACAGGCATCTCCCTCTCCATTGTTGTCTGTGTCTGTTTGATCAGTATTAGCCTCAAACACACAGTTGTCACAGCGGTCACCAACATCGTCCCTGTCTGCATCATACTGGGCGGGGTTGTACACTCTTGGACAGTTATCCTATTTTTATGGAAAAAAGAACATATTATGTAAAGGTGGGACATAGGTGAAAGAGTTTATATTGAAAGGAAAAACTGTGTTTCTAGCATTTTTCTTTTACTTTGGCTGTGATATAATATTCCAGAAGAATTTAACACTGCATTTTTCTTTCACAACTTTCCAAATCCACAAAAGAGAATTATGGGCAACCAGCCACCATATCCTCAATTCTGGCCTTATGTGAAAATTATACTTTCCACTGTGACATTTTGGTGAAAGCACGCAAACTGAAGCACTGTGCATTCCGATTGCCCAGAGGAAGGATGGCTGCAGTTGATTGCTATGTGTGGTCTCTAGGGAAAGCAGAGCTTTGGGCTGAAAAAACTCCCAGATTACTCACCCTATCATCGGGAATTCCATCATTGTCATCATCCTGGTCACATTCATCCCCAAGGCCATCTTTGTCATGGTCTTCCTGGCCAGAGTTGGGAAGGTTCGGGCAGTTATCCTACAAAGGAACAAAAGTGAGGTTAGGAAAACAATCATCATAATAATATAGTGCTCACGGATCATAACACCCTTTGGTGTTTTTGTCCATGTGGGGTATGGTTACCTTTTTGCAGTGATAAGTGGCGTTCTCCACACACGGCAGATCAGTGTTAGGCCATCCATCCAGGTCACTGTCCTCTCCACAAATCCGACCATTCCCGGCATATCCTGGCTTGCACTCACAACGGAACATTGACTCGGAGTAGACGCCCAAATATATGCAGTTCGCATTTTTATGGCAGTTGTGGCTACCATCCTTGCACGGATTGCGGGGAGTGCACACCTAAAGTAATTATAGAGGGTTAAAATACGCAAGCTGTTCATGTGCAAGCCCCAGCTGCAGCGAATAATAACAAACAAGCCACACCTGCTTTTTAGCAGTTGCCTGTTCCACGCCTCTTCCGAAAGGTTGGGGACCAGAGAAACGGGAAGGACAGGGGAGGCAGTTGTAACCTGGCTCAGTGTTCTCACAACGATGGATTCCATTGTGAGTATGGCAAGCATCTGGGACCTCTTTGCATTCATCAATGTCTGTGCAGGTAATCCCATCACCAGTGTAGCCAAGTGGGCACTTGCCACACTCAAATGAGCCATCACGGAAGCTGGTGCACTTTGTGCCAGGGAAGCATGGGTTGGAAAGGCAACCATCTGTGTCCAAACATAGTGTTAAACATTAGATGAATGTCATTGGATGATGTTGGATTTGTTTTACTTGCGTGCAAAGATTAGACGCATACCAATAGGGCAGTCCTGTTTGTTGCAGATTTGAACCATGGTAGCATCGCCAATGCAATCTTTTCCTCCGTATTTAGGCATGGGGTCATTGCAGAGACGGTTTTTTGTTTGGACTCCTCCACCACAGGTTGCAGAGCAGGTATCCCATGGCGACCAAGGTCCCCATTCTCCATTAACTTCAAAAACGAAAATCATATTATTATTCAGCACAAAAAAATAAATAGCTCAAAAACTTTGGTGATAGTGTCTAACTCACTAGGACAGGGCGACATTTGGCAGACTTTGGTGTGACGTCCCTCTCCTTGGCAGTCTCTGCCACCCATCTGCGGTGTGGGGGAGTTGCAGAGACGGATCTGTGTCATGACCCCTTCGCCACAGGTCACAGAGCATGAAGACCAGGGCGACCAGTGGCTCCAGCCTCCATCCTGCTTGACTGTAAAGTAAAGCATGCACAATCAATTCACTGCATTTTCAAGCAGTGAAAAAGGACTAGTTTTATGATGTTCTGTAGCTTACAGCGCTTGTCGCATTCCTGTGGGTAGCAGTCACGGGTCTGGACAGAGGTGCCCTCACACTTGCTGTTGATGCGGTCACAGGAGCGTCCACGCTGCTGGATTCCACGTCCACAAGTCACAGAACAATGGGTCCAGTCAGACCAGGCAGACCAACCACCCTCGGGAAAGTCACTCGCTATAATTGACAGACATGAGGTTTGAAAATTCTCAGTAAGATACCAGGACAGAATTTTTTATTTAATAGGTCTTAATAAGAAACGTACGTGTTCCACAGCGTGGGCAGCATTCCCCATCGGGCACAGTGGCATTGGCGCAGGGGATGAGAGGACAGGAGATTTTGCGACATATGGTTGCAGAGTTCTGGATGGGAGAATAGTTAAATGAGTGCAAACATAACAGCTATACAAAACAAGACCTGGCTGATCTTGTTCCAAGTCTAATTGCTGCATTCCAGAAAGGAATGATCTTATTAGATATGTAAAACACCTGCTGTGTTTATGAAGAACCTGCAGAGATCTTTATAAATACAGTCCTGCTAAACAGCCAAAAATAATATCACAGTACATGATTAGCCTTCACTAGAAGAACCCCATGCTGCTTTAATAATAATTTCTGACAGAATGCTATTGCTTTCAAGCAGGATAATAGTAATCACAAGGAAGGGTGCTAATGTGATCACTGTTCTGACATTATTGCAGCAGACAGCTGACTCCAAGGTTGTGTAAAGGTTGCATTCCTGGAAGTGTTCTCACACTCACCTGACAGGTGCACTCTGTGCAGCCATCCACTGTCCATTCATCTTTGTCGTTGTACTCAATGCCGTTATGGATGCAGACTTCATTGCGGATGATGATCTGATTTTTCAGTAACTCGCTATCAGTGGACTGGCAGAAGAAAAAAAAAAGAGAGCGTGAGTGAGAAGTGGGTTTGCTTGGGACAGAGGACGGAAAAGTTTCACTTTGCCAAGGTTCCAATACAAATGAATCACTGATTAAGACATTGCTGGAATCTACCGGAGCACTGCAAATGTGACTAACAGGCCAAACATATTTATGTATTCACTGGCGTCTCATTAACAAAATTGGCTGTGGACAGCCATTACAGTTACAAGTGGGTATGCACTAGAAATCTGTTAATTCAAAGCAGAAGACTGAAAAAGAAAGAGTGAATCATAGCAAAGAGAAGACATTGTTGCCTCTCTGAACTTACCACTTTTTGGAGTTCATTTGACAGCTGCTTAACAATCACATTGAGTCCCCTGAGCTCCTTAAACATACTGGTAATATCCTCACATGAGAAACCGCAGACAGTCTGGAGATCTGGGGGAGAACAGGCCAATGAATTAACTCAGCTCTTTGGGAAGAAGAGTTACTAGTGGACTAAAAATTCTAACACTACTTTTAAGAGAGGAGAGATCTCACCTTTGGATTTGTGGCCAGTATAATCGGTTCTAATGGCAGGACTGGAACCATTGACTGGGTTGTCCAGGGTCATCATTTGGGTTAATGCAGCTGCAAGTGAATAAGAGCAGAGTGGAAGAGTTGATTTTGATTCATAGCTTTGTGGTCAACATAGGCAAATCTTGCATTGATGGCATCAGTCCAGTATATATGGTAGTTTTTAATGCCGTCTCTGTCCCAGGGCTTTTGTCATTTGGAAATATAAACTAAATGTGACTGCATTGTAATAAAACGAATACCACTCCGATCCCTTTAACAATAGCGCTCTGGGTGGTGAGCCATATCACCCATATCATAAACCACTACTCATTATTAAAGCAGTTGTCTTTCAGTTATTGCATGTTTTTCAATCTTACCTCCACTTTTACATCCCTTATTGGTCAGTATGGCATCTAGAGAGGTTCCAAAGACAAAATGGACATTCTGGAGGACTCCCTTCAAAAAAAACAGGAAGAACAAAATACATAAATAATGCCTAAGATTAAATAATACCTATTCAGTATTAGTAAGAAATGTATTCCTCTTACCATAAACTTGTCCTTTACTGCCCCCTTTCCAATCCTGAGTCGGGCTCTATCTGCCAACTCCCTGGACAGTAAAGTTTGGATTGGCACGTCCAGCTCTGACACATTGATCTCTTCACAGCCCACAAAAAGCTGTGCCCTGTCGTCCTGGATGAACAACGTGAGGTTCCTCCAGTGCCCATTGGCCAAGCCGGCATCTTCGATGGACACCACCTGCAGCTGCCTCTCGGTGGAGTAGACCAGATCAAGAGTGTTCGCCTTCCCGTTAGAAATGATCTCGAAGATGGGGCCAGATCCGTCGGTCTTCTCGACTGTCAGCAGGCTGCCTCTAGTTTTCTTGGACTGCTTCAGGTTAAGTAGTAGGAGGAATCCCCGCTCGGCCTGGATGGAGTCGAGGAGGTCCCTGAAGGAGGCGTCGGGGACTGGGGGGATCAGGTCTGCGTTCAGGACCTTGTATGCGGGACTGTAAGGGTCTGCGCCTTTGACTAGACTCACTCCGTTGTGTCTTTTGCTCACCCTCGCCAGCTCAAATAGGTCATACACACTGTTATCATCGCGACTCTCTGCGGTCAAACAAAACAAAGGCATTGTTATATTTATATATTTGTTTTCTCTTCAAGACGAAGTGCATAAAAATAACGAAGAGCACAGAAGAAATTGGTTTTAGAGTTTATGTCTTTATTTTACGTTAAATTAACCCCAGATATTTCTAAATTATTAGTAATGTCATAACCACCATCCCAAAAAAAAATAAAAAATAAAAAAAGAGAAAAGGGGAATCTCCGCCCTTCTTACCTGCCAATCTGGCACCATCGCAACTCCAAAGCATCAACAGAAAAAAGATGCCACACAGCATCATCTTGGAATCTTAAAAAGCTCCTATTCCAACCAAAGAACAATAATTACTTTACACATAAGCCAGAGATGAAATTCAGATAAAAATAAAATAATGGCAATATAATACTAACCTTTCAATAAAATAGTTTAAAAATATTAAAAATAGAAAGAAAGAAAAAAGATCCTTGTTTCAAATATTGTATATTCCGTTCCTCTTCTACGCAGCTCTAATGACAGTTTAATTGGATAGCTGGGAAGTCTCCTCTTTTTATCCCGCTTTCTCCACTGATTCCACTGACCTGGGCTTCTGTCTTAACTTCTATTTAAATGCCTAAAGGACATTCCTGAGCTCCTGTTAGACCAATGGGAATCCAGCGCTAGAGACGGAGAAGGGACGGGCTTGTTATCTTACCTCACATCCAGTCAGAGTAATATCCGAGACGCACAGAGGGGAGAGACGAGAGAAAAAAAAGACGCATTCCTGAGCTGAATTTCCATCACCAGACAAATATTTTATCCACGCACCAAAGCCAAGACTTGGTGGTTTCCGGTCAGATAAAAGCTATAGTTTTAACAGATTTAATGATGTAATGTTGTTTTATTCCACTATGAGAACGATTATTTATTTTTAAATAATTAAGAATTAGGACATCTAAGGGAAGATGATTCATTCAATCAGAGTAGTAAAAATCTTAAATATGAATACTTTTTCAACATATATATATATATATATTCATTCTTCCTTGAAGTCGTTTATATTTATGTTAACAAAAGTGCTGCTTATTCGATGCCACGATTTACATCTTGTTATATATATTTTGACCACTAGAGGACTTATTGAGCTCAGAACACAGTGTACCGGGACTGGAGTGAAAGAGAAGCGTAACTGTCTTCTGGTGTGTCTGAAAAAAAAAAAAAAGTAAGAAATATTTAAAATATAAGTACAGCCGGATGATGTTAGTGAATTACAAAATAATAAATTAATTAATAAATACTAAAAACCTGAATATTCAATCATGTAAATATAAAGAGTTTCTTTGTCCCAGTGCAGGCTCCAAAATACCACAAAAACACTTTTACAGAAGTAATTGTGTCACACATTAACAAATAATCATAATGCTTCAAATATATTAAAAAATAATAAACTCAGATCTGCTTCTGCAAATATGTTTTCATTATGTAATTTATCAGCAATATTATAAGTAAAACATTTAATTTGAATACAATTCAGATTCCACTGTCAGATTTTCTGACAGTGCTGTTTGACCAGAATTACATATGACTATTATTTTAAAATAATAAACTGTACATTGAGTGAATACTTTTATAACTCTTTCCCACACTATGCAGCATTTTAATTAGCATTGCTGTTTGGTTCATAGTTTAGAGAGTAAAAGAAAAAATATTGCCTATGCTGTCCGACTGAATAGATGGTAAAAATGAGGGTTAAGCTATGCACAATGCAGGGATTTGCTCATTCCCTATTGAATTAACATGTAAAAAAAATATAGAAAACTTATTTAAGGCAAAGTTTTTAGATCCTTTTTTCCTACAACCCTGTGTTTCCCTTTGACTGTACCCCCCAGATCAAAAACTGTCTATGCTGAACATATTTCATGGCTGAGAATGTCATTTACCTTGAAAACACAAATCATTTACATCAGTGTTTTAAAACACTTAAAACTTTTAAAAATCATCATATTTAAATATGGATTGTTTATATTATCAAGGATGACAGTTAAATATGTCCTATTCCTAATGAACGCATTAATCAGAAAGGAAATGTAATTTAGCAAAGTGCACTTAAGCTGTATTAAATTTACAAAATCTTAACATGGGCAGTTCTTTTTCAAAAACAAAAAAAGATAAATCTAACTGAAAAACTCTGAAAAGCCACTTCCAACCATAGATCACAGTAGGTGTTTGTGATTATTTAATGCTTGAGCTTTTCTCGACATGTTTAATGCTCAAAAGTGGAAAATAATTGCAAGTTATCAGCAATTAACTTCAAGTTTGCCAAATCAGTTTCCAAGAAGGCATCAAGTTCTTCCCATCTATGCTCCAGTTTCTTAGAAATCCTGACATTGCTGCTCTGCATGGGGTTAAAGTTCATGGCTGGGCATTTAACCTCTGACTTCTTCCCTCTCCCTCTGTCCTTTTCCACCACTGAGTGAAGACAGATTTCTTGACAGAGGCTTTATTCAGGTCCTCTTTCACCACATAAGAGTTGGTGATTTTTTTTTTTTTTTTTTTGCGAAAATTAGTGTTTGCTAACTGAATCGCACCAGCTTGTGGAGCTGTGGACGCAGAGGAAAACTGGAAAGAGTTAGTGTGTGACTGAGACGAAAAGCTTCTGGGGAGACGGGAGAACACAGAGGCGCCTGCACGCTGGGATGACTTGTGCAGAAAAAACTAAGGGGGGAGCCGCCTGCCTAAAAATAGGCGGTGGGCTTCTGACCGTGATGAGACTCAACATGTGGGTGCCTGCTCCTCAGAAGGAGTACGCAGGAACACACATGTTCCATTAGCAGCGGGACTTTGGTGACATGTATGATTTACAACATGTAGCTGTCACCTTGGTGAAACACAAGCCCGCTGGAAGTGATGGAGCAGCATGCGAGGTTTCACAGGTCAGAGTGTTATCCGAGTGGAAAATGGCTTCAGGGCTGTGAAATGGGATCAAGGTGGGACAGTTTCATGGAAAAAGATTTCTGGAGGTGTCGTAGGTATCCCTCTGTGGGCATTCCTGTGAGCACACAGTGTGGGAAGATTTAATAAATACCTGCTTAGGAGAGTCAGAATGGAAACAGCCCATAGATAGCAAGTGTTTATCCTTACAGGGTTCCCCGGTTTCTGATTCCATCTGTTGTAGCTTAGGAACAATGTCAGTAGGTGGGAGTTTCAGTGCTTAATCACAGATGATGTCTGGATCAGTCCCGGCAGAACTAGCCCCGGATGTTTAGTCTGTATTTTCACTTTTTTTGTGGAAATAGCTGCATGTTCGTGCATTTTCATAAATTACCAGTTTTATTTAAACATCTTAGCAGGTTTAAATTCTAACCAATGAAGTGCATGTTTATACTTTAAACAAGGCGAGACCAGCCATGAAGCACGGAGAAAAGCCACTTGAAACAAACCAGGCTGCTATGTTTATGATGCAGTGAGGATAACTAAAGCTACACAGGCACTGCTGTGGAGTGAAAAACCTTAAGCTAAATTTCAGAGGTGGGTATTAAGAGAGCTCAAATGAGAGTAGCACTGCTTCAACATATTTTTACTCGAGAAATAACACAAGTTGGGTTAAAAGTAAAAGTATTCCTTAAGAAAAGCAGCTTCATTACATCTGATTTAATATTTTGGGAACAGAGGGAAGTTGTAAAGAAAGACGAGGTAGGCAGGCTGAGGGAAGCAGACAAATGAACATGAAGGGAGTTGAGGACAAAATAAACAATAATCAAGGGCAAAACACTGAGCTACAGTAACAGAAAAACAAGAATAAAAGCATTACAATAAAAAAGAACAAAAGTGGTAACAGAAACAAACCCAAAAACTCAAACAACTCAAGATCATGGCTGTAAGAGACTGCAAAACACTTAAGACTGAAACGCAGGTTTACTTTTCAGTGGGACAGGAACTCTAAATGTTGAGCTGGAACTACAGAGTTAAGTGGTTCAGAATCACTTCAAATGTACATGTTAGAGAATGACCCAGTTAAAGTTCAGACCTAAATCCAACTGAGAATCTATTGCAAAATGAGCTTCAGCTATTTTGAAGAAAATCTCTAGATGTACAAAGAGTGGTAAAGACATACTCCGAAAGACTTGCAGTTGTAATTTCTTCCACTTCGCCCTAATATTCAATCTCATAAAGTCCCCGTAAAATACAGCACTGCCGCCTGTTATAGTAATGTGCCCTCTTTAATGCTATGTCCGCAGTCAGATATGGTGACATCACTCTTAATTTGGTAGAGACCCCTGACTACAAAGCATTTCTTAAATCTTCATAGGATCTCAGATTGAGTTTACAGTCCAGCAGAGCAGCAGCTTTAATTTTTCTAGAAATTCACTTCCTTGAGTGATCCACTCAGACATCTCCTCTGTAGATCATTTCTGAAGAAAACTGAAAATAGCTGTGTAATCATCCAGTATGGTTAGGCCTCAATGTTTCTTCCAAGAAGAATAGAAGAAAAAAGACATGGCAAGTTCACGGGGAAACTACTGGGAAAATCTGAGACAGTTATTTCTGTCAAAGGTGCCTAATCCAAGCACTAATTGAAGGGTTTCAATGCAAGTTTGAGTCTGTTGTATTCAGTTTGAACGACTTTCGTGAGAAACGCTGTAACAGACATTAACAAAGAAACAATTGGTAGTTGTCACTAAAATAAAAGTCAATGATTTGGGCTTAAAACCTTTTTTTTTTTTTTTTTCAAAAGTGCAAAATATTTATTTGGAACGTCTTGTGGTGCAATAAAGAAATGCCTCTTTGTTTATCCACACCAAGCTTAACGGGGCTGCTTGGGTTTTTCCATCTTCAAAGTGGCATCAGGTTTGTGTGTCTGACTGCATAATGAAAGCATGCTTATAATCCAATGATGGACAGTTTATAGGCTTTGCTTGAGGTAATAAATTACTCAGCCAGTGAAAGTTATCAAACTGATGCATGACAGCTTTCACAAGACATTTACCTTGACAGCAAGCCAACAAATGTTAATCCCTGCAGTTTATTATTTTTTTTATTGAAGTGCGAGTATTCTTCAGTGGAAAGGTGAGAGGAAACCAGGGAGAGCATGTATTAACAGCTTTTTATTTGGCAACTGGCCTTGCTTATATGCATCATCGTTTGACTTAAACATCCAGAAACATGCCCAGGTGTGGAAGGTTGCGAAAGAATGTTTAAAGAAGGGAAAAAAACTGGACAGTGAACATGGAAAGACTGAGTAAGAGGGCCCCTGTGGCAACTAGTCCCACATAGAACAAGGTGAATTAATTATAGTTTGAAAATGTGGTACTCATGGTTAAGGTGATAAGTTTTAGTACTTTCACTGTGTGCCAATCAACCAATAAATACAATATAATACAGTTAATTTATTTCAGTAATTTCCTTCAAAAATGTATATATTATTCAGTCATTTATCTCATAGCAATAATTTTCACTTAAATGTTATGGGATAATCATGGTATGTCCAACACAATACAACATTATTGTGTTGGACATACCATCGTCCGACAGAATACCGCGGTATTTTCCTTGGTAGGAAGACAACTAATTTCAAATGACTCCTGTAGACACCAATCCACAAGAAGGGTAAGCCACAAAAGTTCATTGTTAATCATTCTGGGTGTTCACGGAGCATTTTATTCGGCTATTGTAATGGAAAGCGGGGTAGAGGGAAAAACTGGTATAAATTCAAGAGTCTGGTGGTTATTCACATGGCATGGACTGTGGCTCAAGAGCTCCAAGAGCAATGTTGGAAGTGTCTTATCTGGTCTGAGGAGAATAAGGACTGGGATGAAATGTTGCATTTCATTTGAAAATTCAAATCCCAGACTCTGGAGGAATATTGGGGAGGGACTAAATTAAAACTACGCGAGTCCCACAGGAGATGCTGATTATATTTTACAGCCGGATTTGACATATATCCATGCTGCCAAAAGTACCAATACCTACTTTACCCACTGTGGCGTCACCATGCTTCATCACAGTTTGCTGCAATAAACCCCTCAGAGACTGGCTCAGATGAAAGACATCAAACCCAAAAACAAAGCAAAGAAACTTTAACTCCTCAGAAGTGCCACAGTCCAATCCTTTCCATGCCATGCCAACCATTGATGAAGTAAATTATACATAATAATCTGACCGAGTACTGCATGTATATTCAAACTATTTTCCAAAGCTCAACATTTCTGTATTTAAATACTTTTTTATTGGTTTTGTGTAATATTCTAATCTTCTGAGAAACAGAATTTTGGGGTTTCCTCAGCTGTACGCTATAAAAGTAAAAATTAACATCTGCTTCACATTTTATGGATTAAATGGATGCCTCAATTATACCATAATTAACTGGGATACACTTGTACACCACATAGTGATATCAAGCAGAAAAGCTTAAGAGGTCTTATGGTGGAAATATCAAATGCTCTTCTGATGTGTAAAAAAAACAAAGTGTAGCGAACTGAAAAAGTGCAAAAAATATTCCTGTAATTCGTTCAGCTGTCTTGTCCGCTACACAGGCCAAAAAAACTAAAATGACTTGGACCTGTTTACCATCGTAAATCGTTGATCATCATCCGTGCTTGGCCCACTAAAGGCCATAAGGAAGCATGAATGCCAGCAATGATGGTGTCTGTGGAAAAAAACAAAACAAAGTATTCTCTGAATCTTCAATCTGGTGGGAAGGTTTTTAAAATGTTTTTTTTAGGTTCAATTCTAATAGTTTTTAACATCATGTTTTTAGAGTTCGTCAGTTCTGGTAAGTCAGAGTGTGATGATTGTGTTGCTTTTTACAAGCAGACATCAAGACAGCTGTGGCATTCTTTGGATGCCAGCTGTGCAGACGTGAACGCGTCGAACTGGTGGTGAAAAGCTCTCCAGCGTAGGTAACCTTTCTGGTGCTAAAGTGACTGTTTCACTGATAGGCTGACAAACAGGCCACATGCCACTCGGCTGTAAGACCTTTACTCAGTAATGATGAAGACACGTTTTACATGAGAACAATAGTGAGAAAACTGAGGTTCATCATGTGCTTGAGTTTACTTTTTGGAAAAAGTGCCATAAATATTTCTACAAGTAGTTTAAGGTTGCAGGAAATGTTCATTTCAAGACTCAGAAAGCTCTAAGCATGCAGCCTCAACATAAAATTTGACATAATTAGTCATAACAAATATCATTCTGGAAAATAAAATTAACTTTTAAACAATAATATAATATTCTACTTCATTCATATTACTTTATGTAGTAGGGAATAATCTGGATTTTTACTTCTTGCATTTTCAGGAGCAAGGAAATGTTTTGCTCATGTCATCTCATCACATGCACGGCTCTAAACCAGAGATCTGCAACTCCAAACCTCCAGAGTCGTTGTCCTTCAACTTTTTGATGCGTCCCTGGTCCAACACAGGATGCTAAGCCAATCAGTGAGTCATAAACTCACACACATATTTTAAAGTCTGTTCTCTGAGCTACAGGGAGCCAGTGTAAGGACATTAAAACTAGGTTGATGTGCTCTATCTTTCTGGTTTTAATGAGAACGTGAGTAGCAGTGTTCTGTATCACCTGCAGCTGTCTGATTGACTTTTTATGCAATCTTGTTGCAGTAATCAGTGCGACTAAAGATAAATGTATGGAAGAGTTTTTCTAGATTTTGCTGGGACTTTAGTTCTTTAAACTTACAAATGTTCTTTGGGTGGTAGAAGGCTGACTTTGTAATAGTATTTATGTGTCTTTGCGGGTCCATGCCTGAGTTCACCACTGCACCCGATATTTTTGGCCTGATTAGTTGTTTCTAGCTGTAATAACAGGGTAATAAGGCACTTAGTTTTTGTTTTGTCCTCATCATTAAAGTAGAAAGAAAATGTAGGTCACTCTTTTAATACACTTGACATCAGTAAGGTATTCTTTACTGACATGCATGTTCTCGAGATAGAGGAGAATCCAGTCAAACCCTCTGAAATGACCTCCATGAGAGCCCAGAGCTCCCACAGCTCTGCAGAATTAGTAAAAATGTGTGTGTGTGTGTGTGTGTCCTTGTGTGAGGCTGCGTGTGTGTGCATGTTTTAAGTCTCATTCAAAGAGTTGTTATATTCAGCTTAAGAGGACAAACCGAAAGTTAATGACATTACTTCATCCTCCCACACACACGCACGCATATATATAGTTCCAGTACAGTTAGTTATGCTTTTCTTGGCTCAGTTCACACAGATTTTAGGAAGTGTGTTCTTGGCAAAAACACCCTCAAGGATATTAAACTTCTACTAAGACTGTCTTCATGATGGCAGTAAGGTTAAGTCAAACTCTAAGCTCTATTGAACCGTCACGATTTTGAATCATTTGAATAAATGTGCTTACAGCCACAACACTGTGCCACTTTGCATGTTTCCCATGATATCATGAGTCTATAATGTTGACAATTAATTCTGTCCAAATAGCCCAGTGGAGTTCATTGTGAGCCCTTAGGGACATGTTCTGCTCTGAGTTGTAAGCTCCTAGTTTAAACACTTCCAGTGGTCTTCATTGGATACATTACAAGACCACTATGCTTGGAAATGCTGGGCTGTAGTAACCCTTTGCTGCTGAGGACATTACTGCTTTTTTGATAAAAATGTCAAACCAGATACCAGACTCACGATGTTTTATCTGCGTCTTTTCATCACTCACCTACTTTGTAAAATGAAGTGAGTGGAACTTAAGTTACTCGACGTTTTCTGTAAAAACGTTTTTTTCTTCTGAATTCTTCTCCAAGTGCTTGCAGCTTCTGTATAAAGACAAACACAAAATGAGTCCAGGTGGAGCTGCTCTGGAATGACAAGTATAAGGAAAAGCAAGAAGGTTCTGGGTTCGATTCCCGGCCCCGGTCTTTCTGCATGGAGTTTGCATGTTCTCCCTGTGCATGCGTGGGTTGTCTCCGGGTTCTCCGGTTTCCTCCCACAGTCCAAAAACATGACTGTCAGGTCAATTGGTTTCTCTAAATTGCCCCTAGGTGTGTGTGCATGGTTGTGTGTCTCTGTGTTGCCCTGCGACAGACTGGCGACCTGTCACCCTGGACAGGTCGCCAGAGGCGGGGTCCAGGGTGACCCCGCCTCTCGCCCGGAACGTTAGCTGGAGAGGCACCAGCAACCCTCCTGACCCCACTAAGGGATAAGGGTGTAAAGGAGATGGATGGATGTTTTTGTTTTGCTTTTATTTATTCAGAGGTAGGCGACAATTGACTTTGAAAATGCTTCCCTGTTCATAAACATGAGGCAATGTATGTCAGATATAAATTGGCTGTATTTTGAAAAGGGAGAACTAGAGGCAAGTGAACATCTCAGGAATTTTTCAAACCACAAGTAAACATGTTATTTTTCATTATCATTCCTTCTTTATTTTAGTAAATTCTAAAATTTTGACATGAGAATAAAGAAACAAAAAAAAAAGAGCAAATATTAAAATATGTTTTAATGTTATTTTTTGTCTACCGCTGGTTTAACTGTGGGGGGATCTGATCTTTACTTTATGCATTTGGACTTTGTTTTGTTTCATCAATGTTATTATTTCCCTCCCTGATTTCATGTCTCCTCTGTTTATTAGTCTCCTTTCCTCTATTCCTCTGCCTACATTCTGCCTCAGCTGTTCCTCATTTGTCTCTGATTAGCTTGTCTGGTTCTATTGTCATTTCCCAACCCTGCCTCTGTATTTAAGCTCCTGGACTTTCACTGTTCACATGGAGCTTACAATATTTTGCCAAAGTATTAATACTTCTTTAACATTTTAATGTTTCACTTTAATATTTTTTTCTGCAATTTTATACAAGAGCAACTTAAAGAGGTACAGCAGTGGGAATTATAAGGTTCAGAAAGTAACTACACAAACAATCTGTTTAAGTGGCATGAGTATTTATTTAGCCAACTGTCAATGATTTATTGCAGCAATGTAAAATCAAAGAAGAATTATGCTTGAAAAAATTCTCCACCAAAAAGTGAAACGTCTGGCAGCTCCTGTAACTCAAATCCAGGAAAACCAATGCCTTATAGAACAATATAATGGTGTGATTACAGGTGCAAAGTCTTTTGGGAAGTCCGTCTCTGGCAAAGAAAGGCACCCCCCTATGATTCTACCTTTAGCTGGAGATGGGATATTTTAAAGTGATGTGCAGAGTTTCTCCACATAAAGTGTTTTACATGCAGATCGAACAGCCATAACTTGGTTCCATCTGACCAGATAAGACAATGGCTTTGTCCCTTTATTCAGCATGTTTTCTAATCCATGCACAAATACATTGATGGTTTGCATGTTTTATTTTTTGTCAAAAATATCCATAATATCCCCTCCACTTAATCACGCACCACTTTGTCTTGGTCTATAATGTAAATACCAAACAGAACATGATAAAATGTGTAAACAATTCACAGGAAGTGCCTACTTTTGTACTTTCTTTATTGCTGTCACTGCCTTGGCATGAGTTGCTGTTTTTATTTGCCTGCCGTATATTAGGCACACGCACATGAAGGTGCGCATGTACAATTTTACACAGCTTTTAATACATTTTATGCTTTTGAGTTGCAGGGCTCAGTCAGTTAAAATTATTGCTCACGCACAATTTAAAACTGTTGCCATTCTTCTGTGGAAATACAAACTTTGAGTTGAACACGAGTATCTTAAAAAGTTCCTAAAGGTCTTCACAACACACAAAATATTCTGAAATATTGTACGATTCTTTCAGGAAATAAATCTGAAACTTGTTGGAAAAGTTTAAGACCCCGGGAACTATATCCCACAGAGGCGAGCTGTGTTCCTTGGATTGCTCTGTTGTCATATTTTGAGTAAAGTTATGAACTCAGAGACTCAAGATGTTTACTCTTTGTGAAAAATGTCACATGGCTGACCTTTTGCTATTACACTTAATATTGGTTATCATTATGCTTAGCTTCTTAAGGCCTCTGTGCGAGTCAACCTCTAGGATAAGCATTATTTGCTTGCCCATGATTAGAATTCTTTGCGTTGCGTGAAAGGCCGGGGTTTCCAGGCAAAGGTTGACCTGTCTCTGGGATTCCTAGCATTGTTACAGATGTTTTTGTTGAGCAAAACCAGATGAGACTTCAACGTTTTCCAGTAGCTATATTGCACAAATTAGCTCGAAGGCATACAGTTTACGTTCTTTCCTCATTTGTTCTGTGATTGATGCCTGAGTGAATAACAAACAAAAACTAAGCTTTTACAACCAGGGTGAATATTCTTAACTACAACGCTGTTTGGTTTCAGTAACTTGTAGATATTTATGAACTTTTGTGTATGAGAGATTTTTTGTTATAATTTTAGGAGTC